>NC_139344.1:89156051-89188551 GCF_055883805.1 Amblyomma maculatum | reverse complement strand
GTGCTATGGAACGGAAAATTATAGGTGTAACGTTCAGAGATCGAAAGCATGCAGGACATGTTAGAGAAATAAGTTGAGTTAATGACACTCTAGTTGACATCAAGAAGTATAATTGGCATGGCCAGGGCATGTATAGCGAAGAGAGGATGACCGATGGTCGCTATGGGTAACAAATTGTATTCCAAGGGTAGGAAGACGTAGCAGGGTGCGGCAGAAAGTTAGGTGGGTGGATGTGCATGTTAAGAAGTTCGCAGGGTTCAAGTGGATGGAGCTACCAAATGAGCGAGTTAATTGGAGGAATTTAGGAGAGGCCATCGCCATGCAATGGGTATAGCCCGGCTATGATGCTGATGATGTTGAAAATCTTCTGTTGTGTTCTTCAAATATTCAACAACATGCTCATCGTCTTGGTAAGCCAGTAAGAGCAATACTCTACGAGCACTTCCAGCATGCCTCCACCCAGCTACGACAGATCTTGCTGCTCAGTGGGTATAACTTGTGGCTGTATTCAAACTACATTCGTAAAGGTTGCATTGCATTGCATGCAGTAATGCAAAGTGCTCCAGTTCACAAACGAACATTAGCTATCAGGCATGATGACTTCCTTTATCAGGGAAAGGACAACAGCTTCAACTGCAAGGTGACCTTATGGCCTAGGGCTGTTATATCTGCACTCAGCTTGTTTTGCGTGCGCCGATACAAAATACGCACGAGAAAAAAAAAAGATATATAAAAATACAGTTAATATTGTGCCCCTCATTAAGCATGGAAAATATACCGCAGCAGCAGGAATCTCACCAAAACGCATTCCTTTACGCCGTTTTCGGTTCCCTGATTTCTCTTTATATAGAAAAAATCTTCAGATGCGTTGTTTTGATCCAAAATAGGGAACTAATAAACTGTTAATGTGCCAAGACTCGAATTCAGCGCCAAATGTGACTGCTACACCTGGAAAAACTACTCATGCAAAACCAACCGCACGCTGTAATTGGTGAAAGATAAGTAGGAAGCGTGTGGTATTATAGCAGAAAAACAAAGTAGTTCACCCTGGTACACGCGAGAAATAATAGAATTAAGAAATGAAACTAGGATTGCTGTGAACCGAATAAAACTTCTTTTGGCAGGCGGCAGAAAGGTGCGATCGACAGGGTACAACGCAGTGTCTTACGTAATTGCAGCTCCGGTCAGTGCAACGCAGATAACCTTCGTCAGAAGCAATATGTCACATAGAGAACGCAAGAAAACACAAATAAGCATAGGACCTGACATACGCAGTTTTAAATACACGAGTAAATTGTTTTTATACACTTGCAAACACTCTTTCGCTGCCTTAGATGATTATTTCGAGGTAGTTTATTGATATTTTAGTGCCTAACATTTATGCCACGGAGTTACGCATTTAAAACCAAAGGCAAACCAAAGCACAGATTCACGGGATCGAGTCCCGAGCGCAGCGGTAGCATTTGGAAGGAAGCAAGATACACATTAATCTAGAGCCCGCCACAATGGAGCCCCTCATGACTGCTTGGGACATTGAAGAAACATGCATACGAAAATGCGCGATCCAGTTTCGGCGCACCAAAATGAGTTTTTGAATAAGCAGCGCGTTCCTCGCTTGATTCGCGTCATTCTCTACGACAAACAGAGTATACGCGGGCGTAATATCTTCGCTGAGGTATGAGAAGAAACACGATTAGAGAATCCTCTTCCGGAGTTTTCGTTCCGCATTAAGGCAACTCTGCTGCGATGCCCGCACTATCTCATGGCCGCACCACTCAATGCAAACTTGTACTGTCGTCGAACTTGTCGCCTCGCTTCATTCTTGCGCCGAGCCCCTGCCTGCTTGGCGTCCAAGACAGGCCAATGCGGGCCTGGCAATCACTGAAATATTGGTGCCAGTGACCTTTTGAGAAGTCTGAGAAGGGCGCCCCCAGACGGAACCTCGGTGAATGTGGCCCTTAGGGACGCCTGAGCGGGAGACTATCGGGGGCGAGATAAACGAAGCCAGACGATCCGCTTCCGTTATGCAAACACGCTCCCTTGATGAGAAAACTCGCAGCCAGGGTACACGGCTCAGGTTTCAGGGACGCTGGTAGATTTCAATCAGGAACGCGGCAAATTGCGTCGCGCTTGTTGCTCCGTATAGTTTGTTTTGCCTCGCCGCGTGTCGTCTCGTTCGGTGTTTTCCTCTCGTTTGTTTTTTCTTGTCTGTAAAACCACTGAGAATTTTCGACGCGTATTTCTTAACCCTATTTACGTCTTCCTTTTGTCAGCCCAGCTTGATGCTACAGCCATGCACCACCACATACCTGCCATAACGGGACATTCGCCGGGTATACGTCATCACTCGCACACAAACCACATAGCTGCTAGACAAAAAGCTTTACCGAATATTGAACAACCCCTTCAAATTACTTGAAGTTTACATGTATTCAAACATTTCTGAAGACAGGTCCCGTTTCGTGAACACCTTTCATTTGGGAGACTGTGAAATATTAAAAAGTACTGCAATGCACACGCTGATGAGAATGGGCTAAGCTTACGGTGCGCAGCGAAATTTGCTTTTTAAGGTTTCTTTCTTAAGCCTGCACCGAGTAGTTAAAACTGCCATAGAAAACCCGACTTTTAAAAAATAACTTTGGGGTAACTGAACAGCATAGTAAGATAATTTTTATGAATATACTGACGAAAATCGTCTAACCTACCGAAGCGCTGTAAAATTTTGCTTGAAAATTAACTTCCTTCCTCCCTAACGAGGAGTAACGTAGCGCACATTCAAAAGCAAATTAGAAGCCTGCCAAGAGAGGATCTGCGCATATATTGAATGTCATGTCACAGTTTTATAATATGCGAAAAAAGTTACGTTCACAAACTCTTATTTCCAGAATCTAAAAAAAAAAAAAATTAAACAAGAAGAACAGAATGAACGAAGACCCTTTATTAAATGGATTTACAACGGAACTCGAGAAGAAAGGATCTAATTCGAATCAAGCCGCCTGGCTCTATGAGCGATTTCGAATAAATATCCACGAGGCGCGGAGCTTGCGCAATCTGACTCCGGCTACCCAAGCACGTTATATATATATATATATATATATATATATATATATATATATATATATATATATATATATATATATATATATATATACTGGCGAAAAGTCTTGACGTAATTAAATAAGAATGTAAAAACTATAAAATTGCACTTCCTTTAATGCCGTCACGTGAGGAAGCTGCCCCTTTCTATAGTCTTAACGTTTCACTCGTCTTTATAGCCGCAAACATTCATTACGTTGCCGACAATCATTATTGGTAACCACCACTGATGCAGCGTAGCGAGACGGGCCTCTATGTACCTGATGACGTCACCTGCCTCCGGCAACAGCGCCAACAGGGCACTTCTATAGACCAGATAATCGCGTGCTCTACACGTCCCTCCTCAATGGGATACATGCTTCCGCGCTTGAGACATGCGCTAAAAGGAGTCAAACGCAAGCGCCGTTCTTGTGCCGCACCACCAACTAACCGACTTTTTTTTTTTTTTTTTTTTTTTTTTTAATGCCCAGCTTTTGTATACCTTACTGTGCCCGTTAGTCCGTGGACAAAATTTCGCCCTTTCGAGTCTTTTGGCAGCAAGCCCGACAGAGAGCGATAGGCAAGTAAAAAAAGGAAAAAGCGAGAACCTTGGCGTGAAGGCGACATTTCCACGTCGGGGGCACGTTTTCCGCGACGGTCGGCGCGAGAGCAGGGAGGAGGAGAGGGCGGGGATGGAAGGCATCTCTCGGCCATTATCGTTATCGCGTCGCTTCCGGGCCGCTTGGCGCGCCGGCTTCGCCAGGACGACATCCATCGCGCGCACAAAGAGCACCAAGACAAAGGCAGGCGACGAGACAAAAGCGGTCCACGCCGCAGTCGTCCCCGGCCACAGAACGCACTCTTATCGGGGACGGCGGCGGACGCCCCAGCGCCGCGCGCGCGATGATGGGCCGACGATGGCGGAGCTGCTCTGGGGGCCTCCTCGGCTTCCCCCGAGCAACTACTGGCTGCAGAGCGAGTGAACACCAGTCCGAAAGCCGCCCACACTTCGCGCTGACTCTGCAAGAATTTTGAAACGGTGTGACGCCTGCGAGGGAAGCTGCCCGCGACGCGTCTCTGTCGTTTCCATTTGCAAGTCCTATGATAAAATACATTGCAGTAGCCGTGCATTCAGTGTTCCCATTTCATGCCGTTCGATTGCTTCGACGAGTGGGCGCTTGCTGAGCTGGGTTTCGCGAAACTAGTTAAGCGCCAATCGTAGAAAATTAAAGGTGCGCGAGTTTATGGCTCTTTTTTATTTCAGAATAAAATGGAAGTAGGAAAACAAGCGGGATTATAACATAAAAAGTACGTTTTGAAAACAAACGTAAGAAAACAAACAAGGCACGACAAATAAGGATGGTAAAAAAACAAACAAAAATACTATTTTTGGTGCAGCGGGATTCTGTTCACGTGAAGAATGCACATGACGCATGCCGTAACGCCAGCCACTCTTCAGGAGGATCGAAAAAGACTCTGACAGCCGAATATACTGCGAGCAATGCGTTTGCTACGGCGCTTTGCTGAGCGCAGCAGCTTCTGTTGTAAGTGCTATGTCCAAATTATGAAGGAACAAGCGAAAAAAAAAATATCAGCGTATCTGCAATGTGCTAACTGCAACACACAATTTTTCTGCGCCCCATAGTTTTTTTAAACATGCTTGTTCCCGTAGCTAAAGATAATCAAGGAAAATTTACCTTTAAATTTGCTGGTATATTACTTCAATGCCCTTTTCTCTTCAAATTAAAACATCATATGCTTTATATTAATTTCAGGGTGATAATAAAAGAAATCCTTGAGGAAATCGAGCTATGTGTTAAGAACCAATTAGATAACTTTTATTTCACTGCCTTTCGCTATTTGATTTCTGAAATACAACGCCGGATAATTGCATTCGCTTTTACATCAGTTCAGCTTGCGATTGGCCGCGCTCGGGACCTGATAAGTTATTCCTTCAGCATGTACAGTCGCGGACAGAATAAATTGGACCACGCTTCCGCATTCAAACAGTTCTGTTCCGTAGTGTAATAGAAATAACTGAGTTCGCTGCCTTCACGGGCAAAGGCAAAATTAAATATTACGAGCTGTTACGACCGTGCATCATCCGCACTTGCGCACTCTATTGTTCGCCTGTGGGCATGGATAAGTGCTGTGGATACGTGCTGTTGGTACAAGGGCGCTAAGTGAGCCTGTTTCCAGGAATCCTTTTGTGTAAGCCTGTTTTGCTTTGTGGACACCCCGCAAATGCCAAATTGACCCTGTCAAGAGAACGTCTAAAAAAAACACAAAGAAATGTCCCCCTGCGGGAAATAGCCGGAAGCGCTTTGGTTCAATTGTTCACCCTTCCCGTCGAGAAGCGCTATCGTCCAGTGAGGAATGCCTACTGTCCAAAGGAGACGACAGAGTGACACGTCCGCTGACGTACAGGACAAGAAAGGAGCAAGGTGATTACGGCCATTAGAGGATTTCCCGGGAATGCAGGAAAGATTTGCAATTGTCGAAAAGGGACAATGCTGGGAGCAGTATGTGGCGCGCACGTGCTTGGGTTTCTGAGAAGGAAATCCACTTGCCGGAACCAGCCTATCGTTTCTTTGCTGAAGAATAGAAATGTACCTCCTGTCCTCGCCGTTCCCAAGCTTTTCCCGCCAACAAGTGATCACGCCCAACGAATTAATGCCGGACCAGTCAGTGCCTCAGACCATCAGTGCAGTGATGTGTTCGATTGGATGCCGATATCTGAGGGGCGTGCCCTGGAACTGGTTGGTCAGCATCTTCAGAGGTGGGTTGGACATAGGGGGTTTTAAGGACGCTGCAGAGCACGAAAGGACGCTCTGAGCCCTGGGTAAACGGCTCATCCAGTCGCTTCTCGCTATGAACTCTTAACGCTTGCCACTTTGCTGATGTACCCTTCTTTTTCTTGTAAATAATCTTGTAAATAAGTTTTCTCAAAGTGCCATTAAACCTGCTCGTACATATTTCACCAACTTCGAAGATTCAATCCTTCTTCAACCCGGAGTCTCTGCACGCTACCAAGTGAAGGCCGGGTCGACTTAGCCCCAGCGTCACGACACGAGCGTATCAACGAAATCAATTTTTTCCTGATGCTCATACCTATAGAGCTTTTGAAAACGCTTCACAGCGATCTTCATCAACCTGCCTAATGCACCAATTAGAGCTCATTTTATTCACTGAATTTCGCTACTTGCTTTCTGCTATTTATTTGAAAATTATTTCAATGTTTTAACGTTATCCCTGCTTGCTGTATTTTGCCCCCCCCCCCCCCCCCTTCATTCTCTAATGTGCTTACTTCTAGTGCGTATGCTATGGCTTTTTTTCAATGCCGAATACATTTGATTAATTGATATTTGAAAGCTGTAAATTTCAAAGGTGAAAAAAAAAAGTACCTCCTTTTAATAGCAATGGAAGAAATGTGATAACTGCTACCGCGAGTTCGAAACGGAAAGTATTCGATCTAGTTCGTGCAGATAGGCCTAGTTGTGTGAAAGATCAACCCAGATGCCAGCCTGGACAGCAGACTGACATTTTTTTTTTTTTCATCTAATAAAAGTCCTCCTATTCACCTAGCAAAATGTTGTCACAGAATGAAAGACCAGGATCCGAGCTGGAAGTCGCACTTTCGCTACCTCCTTATTCGTTCGACCTGTTCCTCGAAGCAATGCTGTTGGCATTTTGATCGGAAAGCGCTAGTTACTGAGAACACGTTAGCATGAAACTTCATATGCAAATTCTGTGTACCAATCAGTACACAACGGCAATGTACGATATCGCGACACTTGATGTGAAAGCGTTGTTTGTAGACCCTCGCGAAGGTCGTATGTTTTGCTCCACAGAAAACGGGATGCATTTTACGTGTCGCGTATCTTCTGTCACAATATAGGAGTGGCATACGCAGAATGTGTGCGCAAGATGTGTCCGCGAGATAGTGACCGATAGTTATAGTTAGTGATAGATGATAGTTAGTGATGAGAAAGAGAGAGCCTGTAAAATCTTTTAAACTAAAAGTAGCACCAACATGTGAAGATTGCCGCCCTCCATCTCTCCGGCGCTTTCCTTCGGCATTCGACCCTCCCATTGGCCGAGCGCCGTCACGTGTTTTCGCGCGCTTTTGTTCTTCCTTGTGTTGTTGCTGCCTCTTTTCCCGCGGTGCCAAACAACGCGCGCGCGGCGCATATCGTCGTGTGTTTTACTACGGCTCGCGTCTCTTTCAGGCTGTCTTTGGAAAACTCATTCGCTTGGAATGCCGTGTTGCTGCGATTTGTGCAGAACACGTGAACATGATGGCAAGCGGTTGTCTAGAATACCGTTCACGAATCTAGATGCCGCGCGGAGGAAGGTTCGGCTGCACCGAAACAGCCGGGCGGGCTTCAACTCAACGCCATGGTCGCGGCTCTGTGTGTTAAACGAGCAATAGCTCATTCCTAACCTAATATGCCGCCAAATACTGTGTACGGATTCGTTCATTATCGCCCTGCCAAGTGCCACATACCCGCACATCATATTTTTTTAACAGTTTTCGTGTCAGGCCCTCATTAAGAATAGAATAAAGTCCTTGGTTTTTAGCGACTCAGCCATGCTTTCTGAGGCGTTGTTTTTGCCGTGAATGTAAGCTAACTGCATGTTCTCAGTGTCTAGCCGCAAGTTAAAGAAGCAGTGACGGCTCTTAGGCGGCCGGGTAAATCCACATGTTTCGTGCTTTGCTTTCGTTTGGTGCGCTAGTTCTCGATTTCGCATGCTACGTATGCAAGCGCTGATAGATCTGCAGCAGAAGTCGAAAAGACACGGAAAACAACTGCTGCCGCGCTTCTCAAGTTTACCGGCAGCTCATAAGTCAGTAAACGCTCCAAAGAAACCATACACAGACTGTTGTTAAACTTTTTTCTGCTCTTCCGCCTAGTTACAATTTTTTTTTAAAGCATGTCGCGCACTTTGGCCAACGAACGACGGACACACGGAGGTGAAGGCGAATTGAACCGACAGCGAAATCGCGTACTTAGGGTGTAACACACTGACAGCTGAAACCATTTTAGCGCAAAATCCTTTTCGACATTCACTATTGGCGTTTCAGCAGCGAGTAATATTTTAACGTGAACAAACTGCGACAAAACACAAGCTCAAATGCTGGGGTGACACCCGGCGTTAGTGCCTTTACCAATGCCTGTTCGCGAGACTGTTTGCTAACCGTGCGCCGCGTAGGTGGAGCCACGGTCGAAACACGAGAGGAGGAGCGGCGGCGCCGGAGGAGGAGAGAGGAAATGACGCTACATTTAGTTTATTGAAGGGTTTTAAAAGCCTGTCTCTACTCTAACTCTCTCTCTATCTCTCTCGCTAAAGAAAGAGGAAGAGTTCTCTGTCGCATAGAGAGAGGAACAGAATAGGGTTATATCTCTCTTAGAGAGATATAGTAGAAAGTGAGGGAGAGGGAAATAGAAGGTCTCTTTCTAGAGATACTCTATCTCTTGAGGAATCAGGGGCGTTCCAAGGATCGCAGCAGGGCGGCCAAAATTATTTCCCATTGATGCACGTAAGGTGACTTAAGTGTTCCCCTGATTTTTTTAGAAGGCCCAACATTTTAAGACAAAGCTATCTGGCTTTAGATTTGTGTAGCCCTGGGGCTATGCAGGGGGCTACGACGGACATCTGGTAAGAGGCAGACTGCTTGAGCTCTTTCACTAATTAACAAAATGCGACTATTAACTTTTTAAGTTGCATTTTAGATGGTATGCTGTATTTGCAAAATTGGAGCTGGTCCCTTAGATATGTAGTGAAGAAAAACGTTTCATTAAAAGATTTGTATCGCGCGTTGCAAGGCGCACAAATGTGACCCTGATGGGCGGGTTCACCCAATACCGTTGCACCAGCGGCACGTCAGGCATAGATCGCTCGACCAATGCGTTCTTGCTTCGAGGTCTGACTGCAACCGAAATTATTGCGCGCATTGGTTGCCGACGCGGCGGCTATCAGCGAGGCCGCGGTCTAAACGAAATCGGCAACGAACCGCGGTGCGCCCGTCTGGTTCTCAGGTGATATGCCAGCAGAGTGACGAAATCTGTTGGGGGAGCAACCTATACGGACGCTGTGTTACTGCATAAAGCTGCCAGTCAGTGTGACATTTGTGGGCCTTGCAGTGCGCGCTACAATTTTTCAATGAAATTTTTTTCGGGGCTATACTATTTGGAGGACGAGCTCCAATTCTGCAAATACAACATGCCCTGTAAAAAAATTTTCAACAGTTGATTAACTTATTTACTTATTTACTTAATTACATAACGAATTGAAGCAGTCTACCTCTCACCTGGGATGGCTTGCACAATGAAGTCCGAGCTAATTTCTGACTTAAACAGTGTCTTTAGCAAGACCAGACTTCTTTAAGACGGCTCGGGTTCCGAACGCTTCGGTTCGGCTCGTGTTCACCAGAGTGGCTTCCCTGAATGCCCTCAGCAACCACTTGGGGCTTTTTACCTCGTAATACAACCTTAAGCCGCAAAAAGCAATGGCGCGGATTTTACGCAGCGCAAGACTGACGGAATGTTTACATCTTACAGCGGGTACAGGGCCAGCGCATCCCTATATTTCCCTAATTTCTCTACTTATGTACCTGGCGTCCTTGTGTCTTAACTAAGACGGCACTGGTGTCGTAATCGTTCAAGCGACTTATTTAAGTCAGGACTGAAGCCAGTCTTGACTCCAGTCTCAAAGACCATGCTAGCAGCCTATCCTTTAGACTGAGTTAAGTCTAGACTTAGCTAAGAAAGTCTTAAGATCGTTTCGTGCAAGCGAGCCCATAATAGCTCCAGGGATAAATATATCTAAAGCCAGATACCTTTGTCTTAAAATTTTGGACCTGCTAAAAAAAAAAAAAAGAAACTAGGTATTAATCTTTTTTTTTTTTTTGCGTACCTGTCCACTTTTTATGGTTATCTTTGTTGATTTAGGTTTTTTTAAAATATTTTTTCAGGTGAAATAATAACCACTAGAGTAGAAAGTTGTGCACCAGGAAAAAAAAAAACTTTTTTCTAAGGCACACCCTTCCCCCCTCTTCTTTTTTTTTTTTATTATAACGATCGAGTCTCACAAGTTCTTGCAATTAGCATACCCACTACATCCCTACTTGCACATTCGTTTCTAGGGGCCTTGAAATCGCTCACACATTAGAAAATATAGCAGTGCGTCAAGGTTGTAAGCATTAAGAAACGCGCATTTTATTCATGAGCTGGAAGCATGGTACATCCTTAAGCATAGACGCACATGGGCCGAAATCACACGCACAAGGTAGCATGCAAGCATTAGCCAATAAAACTTCAAGTGGCTTAAGAGATTACGAAGAGTGAGGGTAGATGTAAGACGTCCACAAAATATTCGCTTGGATCAGAAGAACCCCGCTTCCAATTCGGCCAAATTTCCTAGTCCACATTCTCCGCGATAGCCTCTCCGTCGTCTTAATCTTGTTAGAGGATCACCGTTTTTGAATTAAGGAATTGAAAAAGAAACGTTCCGACGATATGAAAACATCCACCACGTAAGAGCCTAATAGACTGACCGCGCCCTTCTGGCAGAAAAAAAAAAAAAAAAAGAAGGTCCGGTCTTTGATTTTTCCGCATTTATTATTCTTTTTTTTCCATGGACGGGAATGGCGTTTACTGCCACGAAGAAGTAGCCGTGGACAAGCCCGAACCAGCCTGAACCAGAAAAATAAAGGTAAATATAATTTCACGTCGGCTCCTTCAAAAGAAATAGAGAGAGAAGGCAAAGCAAAGTGAATCCAATTCTAATGTTGTTCACGCCCTTGCATTGAATCCAGCTTGCTATTGCGGCAGCTTGTTCGCCTTTAATGAAAAGAAAAAGAGAGCTCAAAAAGAAAGGATTGCCAGAATGAAGCCGCAAGTTATTGAAAATGGCGGTTTCGACACCGAGAATGAAAGAGGCCGCCCTGTGTCGTGATACCGTGCAGCGGCGCACTTTGCCGCGCGTGTGTATTTGACGTTTTCTCGCGGCTCTGCGGGCTTCACTGCCGAAGGGAGGTCTCTGCGACTCTGTCGGCCGGGCCAAATCCGTAAAGCCGCAGCGCGCAGAGCCGTCCTTTGTGCGAGCACTTCGTCGTCGCGCACTGTCCCGCCGGCACGTCTGACTAAAGGCGCCGCCTCAGAGACGAGGCAGGAACTGCGTAGGTGTCCCCTCTCGCTCCGGAGGTGGCCTTCATTTGCATGCAACTTGGCTGCGGGAATCAGGATCAGTGCGGTACACGGCTTCGTGCTTGCGCCGTCCCGAGAGCCCCCTCTCCTGGGGACGCACGCGATCTGAAAGGGGCGGGGTTGTCGGGCATGCTGTCCGCGGCTGCTGCCTCACCCGCCGTGACAGACCGCGACTCATGCCGCGACGTGAGCTCAGTCGCCAGACGCCACCCTCACGTAGTGTTTTGTGGTGCGCTTGGACGGAGCAGCCGCGGTAGGAGCCGCCGGGGCCGGGAAAAGTATATGCTCCCTACTCTCTTGCGTCCGAATCTTTCTTACGCGGTGCAGCAACAATCGCGAGGTCGGCACTGATGGGTTGCATGAAAATATAGAGCGGTGTTCATATTAGATGTTAACCGATTTAGCGAAATCGCTGTCCCACATTTGCCGGTTGAGATCGGCAGAAATGACCGAAACTTCATTCGTATTCCCAGAACACGAAGAAACGTAGCAGTATTGTACGCTCCTGCTAAAGACGCTTGCTGTCGTCCTAACTCTCGTACTGAAGGATAACAAGTTGGGACTCGGACAATTGCACGGACAAGCGTCGGCTGGCATCGAGGGAATAGCGAGCATTTTCGCGGGGCGACGGCATCGTGATGCCCCACAGGAAAGTGTTTTTTTTTTTTTTTTCTTATTTCAGCTTGTTGATACGCGATGGACGAAAAATTACATCCTCCATCTTACTCAAAGACACTTGGCCGTATCTTTCGTACAGGTCTCATTCAGATTGTCCGCGCGCATGGACCTGCGGCCTTGACAGATGTAGTCAAACACTCCCAACCAGATCTCGTGGATGCCTAAACTTCAACCGAGATACTCGCCTTAGCATGGCGCGTTAAGCATATCCAAAGGCTTGCTGTTTTACCGGTGACGACTCAGATCCAATTCAGGACGTTTTCTAAAATTTCGCTTTCGTATGCCTGTGATCGGCCATCCAGTTTTCGCACTGAGAAGCATTTTCTTTGATGCTTTCTTGACATAAGCTGCAACAAGAAGCTCAAATTTATTATCCACCTGAATTTTCGAAATGACTCGACAGTTTTTGGCACAGCGTTTGAGTTGTGATGACTAGTTAGTATTTTTTTTTTCTATCTTGATTTGTTTTCTATTCCCTTCCTGTCTTCGGCCCCTGAGAGCTCTATAGTTTCCTGGATGACGGCACATTGTATACAGCTTCTAGTCAGTTTTCAACAGAAACCTTGTTCCCCCGTAAAAGCTTTCTCTCTCTTCCTTTTCACTTCGCGCGGCTAATTTCAGGATCAAATACACCCAGTGCGTTGTTACGCTTTAACTGATAACAAAAAAATCGCTATCATTTTACGTTGTCTTTTCAAAGTTTTGCTTGTGGAAAGGTAACGTTCGTTACTAAACTCGATAGATGATTCCGAGAGAAAACGTTACTTGAGTTAATCTCCGCTTATCCTAGTTTACAGATCGGAAGCTCGATTAAGCATGGTCAGGTAAGGTTCGCCTTGGTTTTTAACTCCTCCATGGCTGTCTGCGAACGTCAAGGAAACGCAGCCGAGACCAGTGATGGTCCCAGTGCGCGACTCGTCCATGGCTGTTTGTGAATCTTAAAGACAACACAACACAGACGGGTCTATAGGACACGAAGGTGTCGAGGGCATTTTGAAGGGGGAGGTCGCTGGAGGCGAGCTAAATTGACTGCGGTTACGGTGGAGGGAAAGGGTGGGCAGGGGAGTGGAAAGCAGTGTGGCGTTGTGTCGGTCAGTTTTGTATATTTGTGGAGATAAATACCGCTACGAGTAAAGTGTGGAAAGTGTGTGAAAACGAAGAAGCAGGTGTGTGAAGTGGGGGAAGACGCGAGCGGCGCGAGCTCCTCGCGCCGCACTTGATGTTATTTCTCGGAAGGACATGACCTTCACCTTCGCCGTGGGATAAGTAGAGTTTCCGCTCTGAAAGAATACAGCATGAGTTGAACGGGTGGCTCATATAGTCAAACGACCGCGGCGCAACGGGAAGCGGTTTTTTTCCAAAGGACTTGTATTCTGCTTGCAGGTAAGACGGGAATCATGACATCGTTGTCTGCAACCGCTGCGGTGGATAACTGGCCACAGGCTGTGGCATTCGAATGCCGACCTTGAGGGCGTTGCATCGGATCCGGCTGCGCCAATCGCATTTGAATGCAGGCGGCGCGCGAAATACGAACGAGTCCTGCGCGATATCAGAGCAAGTTAAATAACCTTATATTGTACCGAATAATCCAAAGCCCTCCACTCCATCTGTCATATATATAGTTCATTAGAAATGTTCTACCGTATTTATGCATACTTTGCACACTGTATATCTGACAATTTTTCCCGTCAGTCATTTATATCCTTTAGCTTGGAGACTGGGAAAGTATAGTGACTCATTGTTAGAGTGTATTAAAGGAAGCGCATTTAATAATTTCCCTCCAACTAGCGACAAAGCTCGCAATTCGCGACATTACCGCGCGAGGTCCGCGAGCGTTGGCTCTCTGCAAGTGACCCGTAATAATCACTGCCGGGAACAAATACGAGCCGAGATTAAATTAAGAAAACAAGCGGTGATCGATGGCGTGCGTGCCACAGCTTAGTGCAGCCGCACTTTAATTATGTGAAGGTCTTAATTCGCGATTTGGTGGCTGCTATGGGTACGCGGCGGACTGCTGTTTCCGCCCCGGTGAGGAAGCGCTACGTCCGGCACGCGGGCCCGGGCGAACAATTAGGCGGAAGAGCACGCGCAAGTCAGGCCTGGGTCAGCGCCGGATGAGGCCGGGCCATGAATCAGCGCGCGAGGTGGGGGCGGCTGCAGACGTGTCATTTCCGTGCGTGGCTCCGCCAACTCGGGCTCGCGCGCAGAGCGGCGGCCGGGAGGGGAGCGCCCTTTATCCCCGACGATCAGTCGCAGGGCCCTCGATGATCGCTGCTGCGCCATTTGCAGGCGGCCGTCAGATGCACAAAGAGCTCGAGTCACGGGGCCTCCTCCTCCTCCTCGCAATGCGCTCGGATGCCGGCATGTCGGCGTTATTACTGTGATTATCATGCGCCGAGGGAACAGGCGCACAACCCGAGTCGGACCGGGAGTGTGCTCTCCCGACGCTGCAGGGAGCTCCTTCCGAAAAGAAAGCTGTCATTATCCCTGAGTCATCGCAGCGCGCGCCGCCTCAACACTGGGAGTCGCGGAGACCGCAGCAGAGCAGCGGGCGCCCACGTAATTAATAAGCGCCGCCTAATGAGGACTTATGCGCGTTTTCTCGCTCCGAGGCGTGGCGGCACCAGGCAAAACTTGACGGCTCCATTAATCCACCACCGCGGAAGAACATCGTCGCTGGATCGTCTCCGGCCAACAGGCTCGTCTCCTTGTGCCCCGGAGGAACTGAGCGCTCCAGATTAACCCTTTCCAGCGCCGCCGCTGCGTCTCACCTATAGCGGGTCTGTGTCTCCGTCCAGCACCGCAGTCTTCACGGCGATTCGAGCGGGCACCTACTGCTAAGGACGCTGGAAATGCGCGGGCTGTTCTCCCATTGCGATTAAAGTAGAGAGCCCGAGTTCAACGCTGTTACCAGAAAGAAAATTCCCGCTCATCTGGTGGTTGGAAAAAAATATGCAGTAGTGGAAAGGCGGCATATTTCAGCCGTGAGGGACGATTGCGCAACTGCCTCTCGCGTTCTTCTTGCTTTATCGCCGACGCGAAAAATGTCGCACATTTCCGCCTGATTCCATTCTAGCCGAAAATCGCAGCCGCGTAAGCGCCCCATTCACGGCGGTGATTGAAGGAGCGGGCGACGCACCGAGTCCTTGGACAAAATGATGCGCCCGGAAGCCGGAAGGAAACTCCTTCGGCCGTGAAGCGCACCTTCTTTTTTCTCTGCGCACTTGCCGCTGAAAACGCTGAGCATCACCCACCACGCAGTGCCCTAACAAACGGCCCACAAAGTCCGATGAATCACGGGCCGATACCAATCTTAATAAAGCGTTCCGAATGTATCCCAGACGACAGAGGCCTCGCGACCTAGCGCCATCAATAACATCTCGACGGACAGAAGCCGCGCTATTCGGTTACCGACCACGACACGCTATCCGCGGGGAGAGGCCTTCAGTGCTCGGCCGATTGCCTGGCGTTAGCTCCACTTGCATCGTGGGACCTGCCAACACTTCCGGCTTCGCTTAAGATCGTTCATTACAATGGCCGAAGGTCGAGAGCAGGCGATGTTATGCTGCCGGCGCTGGTTGTGCTTTGACGCTTTGTTTTCGTCGCGTCGTGTACACCATCCGCTGCGGTAAAAATAAATCAACAAGGCGCTTTTGTTTTCTCGACTAATGAAACGGTGATTGGGTCCCTGAAGATTAAGTGGTGGCCAAATGACGATCGTTTCAATCGAGAAGATGTTAGATAAGATGAACTTTCCGAATCACCGAGAGAAAATATTAAAAAGGGTGAGTCTGCCTTCTCTGAGTATGCAGAAGCATGCCGAATCATTATATATATATATCATCATCATCATCACCAGCCTGATTATACCCACTGCAGGGCGAAGGCCTCTCCCATATTTCTCCATATATATATATATATATGGAGAGATTAATATTGCACTTTCTGCCTTCCACAGGATTCAGAAAGGGGGGGGGGGGGGGGGGGGGGGAAGGCTATGAAGACTGTACGGATGGTGCTACAACAAGTAGTAAAAACTGGATACCGTCCTCACCTTGACTTGAAAGAGCAGCAAAGAAGAACTTAAAGAAATCGATGTCTCGCATTCTACGGATTTTTGTAATGCTGACCATTGTTATGATTCTCCGCCTTATGAGATTCAATGGCTGTTAAAAACGGTATCCTGACGCATGAGCAGGACATTCCATGCGTTCACTGACTCAAACCGGAAAAGACTCAAGAGGCGCCGGCATGGATGGTGGGGCTTCCGGCGACGGTGCCGATGAAGGCAGATATTTCCTTCTTACGCATGCGTAGCGCAGTAGGGCACAAATAATGTCCTCTCCAGAGAGTCAGCGGATAGGCCACCCAAGCAAACGGCAGCCATCGCAGGAAAGACGTTGGTCGCTTGCCCTTGACCCGCTGGGTAAAACGATGGTAGACAAGCACGGAGTAGACAAAACCGGGGAGAGACAAAAAGCCTCCCCCAGCCGTGAAGCCCTAGGCTCCCATTCTAAATCATATCATCATGATCAATCCCCAACCATTTTTAGTGAGTATATAAAGTAATCTGAATCAGTCCAACTGGATGAGCAGCGCATTTTTGCAAAGACTAGCGATCGACAGTTGTTTATCATTCCTGTGTACGAGGATATCGGCATAAGTAAGCGAGGAATATCATTTAAAAAAATGCAAAAAAAAAGGAATATTGAAAAATCACCCTACGGAAATCACGCCGACATATGCGAATGTTTACTAACATTTTTAACTGTCATAAATCGATAAGCTACTGCGGTGTTCTACTTCCTCGCTCGCCACGTTAGAAAGCGTTCTGACATTAGAAGTGCGGTCGATGGGTATGGTCATAGAGAATATCAAAGCTAAGCTCAAGAGCCTGGCATCCATGGGATGTGTAAGACGACGGAGCATGACATTGTGTTGGACGTGGTCTGCCCCTGTGCGCCCTCAGCGCACGCTGAAATAGCCGACTGCCGAGTATCAACGTGGGCTCAATCATGGGCATTGAAATTATTTCTTACTGTTTGAGAAATTGCTGGGAGAATATCGTAACGAAAATTAATTTGGGACAGGCTTTTCCACTAGAAACCAGTACCTAACACAAAACAAGGGAAGCATGACTGCGCTCACATGCGCTCCTATCAGAGAGCGCGGTTTTTTATCGCGGCCGTGCATTGGAGGCACTGCGCCCAGTCGTTTCGTGAGGGGTGGGATCCGAAGACAAGGACAGCAGCGCCATGCAGTTGGCCCACAAGTCCCCATAGACGAGTTCATTGGGTCCTAAGAGGCAGTGCGTCCCGCGCTCGGGAGAGACCGGGGAACAGACGGACGGATCTCGCCGCGCCACGTGGCAAACACAAGCTGCTCCATTTCGCGCTCCGTTAGACAGCCGCGAATCCGCGAGGCGGCGCTCCTCGCGGCCGCTAATTAAGCTCGAATCAACCGAGCCGCGCGCGCGTGCTGGGTGGCGGAACAGGAGAAGGAGGCGAGCGGCGAAGACAAACCCCAACATTCGCACTGGCGCAATTAACTCAAGCGACGCGGCCAAGCCGTCACCGCGGCCGCCTGCTGCTGCTTCTTCTGCTGCCGCCGCTGTCTGCCGGCATGCACAGTTGTTTGAATAGCGCGCGAGCGAAACAAAAGCCGAAAGAGGAAGGGGAGCGAAACAAGCGCGCGGGGAAGAAAGAGTCTCGGCAGCGCCAGGAGCTCGTTGTTGTGTTGTCGTCGTAGTAGTCGCTGCCGTTTCCAGAGACAAAGCGAGGCCGAATCACAAGGCGCTCCAGAGGGAGAGAATGCCGTGGTGGTGGTGCCGCCGCTGCTGTTGCTGCTGGACTGAATTTTGACGCCGCGTGATGCGCTCCAGCCGCGGCTGTGGCCCGCGTACGAGAAGCGTAGAGGCGCGTGGCGAAGAGATGAAAGAGGCGTGGGGGCTTCCCTGGTTCTCGGTGATCAAGGCTAAAATGAGCGCGTGAGGAAACAGGGGCCGCCCGGCAAAAAGCGAGGCAATGCGTAGGAAAAGCATTAGCTGGCGTCCCGAGCTAGAGGGGGAACGAAATCCACGGAGCATTTCAGCGCAAAGTTGTTTTTGCGCGCAGCCCTTTGTGTCGAAAAGCCGACGTTCACAAAACATTGGAAAAGCAAAACAGCGGCGTTTCATCTGAGCAAGCGTGCCAGCAAAGCCTGTTTACATTCGGCTACCACTGAGAGAATCCCACCGTGTGTGGGCTCCAAAACGTGAGGCCTCCACGCATGCACCTCTAATGCGGCAACGAAGCATAAGAAGACAATATAGATGCAACAGAAAAGCTGCTTCCTGCGTGAAAAGTTGCTGCTGTCAGTAATGCTACAACAAAATAATGAAATTAATGATGTCTTCGAGGTAACTCAATCAAAGGAAGTTGCGTACATCGTACATCACTGTGGAATGAAGTCTGCCGTAAAATCTCAACTCAGCCATGTCCACAATTTATTCTCATGCAACGTACGTATAGTATCAGCAGGAGTAAAGGACGTAACTTTGACCGCCCATTTCATTGTTCTTCCCGCTTTCTGTCGGACATAAGATACTAGGTTCATGCAGTTTCCTTCTGTGCACATGCAAGTCGTCTTTTTTTTTTTTTATTAAATTTGCATTTTTGCCGTTTTTTTTTTAATAAGCGGTGGAATTAGAAGCTGTCATGTTCAAAGGAAAGCTGGAAGGCTGATTACAGCGGAAACTGTCAAAATTTCGTTCCTTCGGTCTAGCGTCGGAGTTTTAGTAGTGGCAGCAGTAGAATGCGCGACCGAACCTTGCAGGGGAGTGGAGGGTTATATTGACGTCACTCATGGCGCCCTCACAGCCCGTCGTGACGACGCTTTAGCAAACCATGAAACCATGGCAACCCAGGGACGCAACTAACGAGTGACGGCGTAGTTCCTGTTCTTTGTAACTCATACCACCATTGTGATCGACCTCCCGAAATATATGCATCCGCTTCGTTTCAAAATCAGGCATTGGCTTAACACCTTGAACACGTCTCCTGTCATTCCTCAGGTCACAAGGGCTCCTTAATGATTATCAGGGGCTAGGGGAGATTTGCTATATTTGAGGGTCGAGTTTGTCTAAAAAAAAAATGTCGTCTGTAAGTACACATACGTGCATGTCGCTACCACATTCTTCCCCTCAATATGGCATGAAATATAAATACCCAACACCTGTCGAGAAATCTCTCATGAATACATCCTGCTTCGGTGCAGCCCCTACCAACGGCGATACTTCTGCATCCGACGCGTATGCCTTCCGGGTTGTTGGGGAGACGGCCAAATAGTGAGTGATGCGGCGAAAGGGGAGGTTATACCTTGCTTTTTTCTCCTTGCTTTTGCTTGTCCTCGACGTTTCTATCAGCCACCAGCCATCGTGCTTAAGGAACGCTTGCCCCGACTTCTTGTTTTTCTTGTAAAGTTGAATTTGGAATAGAAGCTTTCAGTGTCAAGAAACGCTTTATCTCTTCCACACGGCAGACAGCACTGCTGTGCTTATCCTCTTTATGGCACCGTTGGTTTTGTAGCGTGTTCGCTTCTGATATCTGTTGATTCCACTTTCCACTGAAAGTGAATTAGGCATAGGGATACCTTTTTTTTTTTTTTTTTTTTTTCAAGTTCGCATTTACTAATTTGACCGGGGAAAAACTATCCGTGAATACATGAATGAAAATATTGAGAGTGCGTGTATGTCGGTTCCTGACTTCCTGCTGTACTGCATTTCTTAGCACTGGCCAAATATGGTCCAAATAGCTTAGCAAGGCGTCCTCTTTATTCGTTTTTACTAAAACGACGACTTCCTACAGCTGTATATCCAAAAAGACACCTTAGAGCTTCCCAACGGCAAGCGACTTTAACGTGAAACTACACAGGCACATCCTTATGCATAACTTAAAAGTTAACGTGCCACGAAGTTCACGGATAAACGCCTGCTGTGAAAACGCTGAATCTTTAAAGTCTTGCCCGACACAAAAAGAGTCACCGAGCGGTTAGCAAGTGGCGCGGTCACAACTTTCTGCCACACCTTATCTCTACCCTGCCCCCTTACTTTTAAATGCAAAAGTACCCGCATTGCGTGAAAAGCCGGCGGCGTGTACGAAAATGGTACAAAAAAAAAAAAAATCACGACCATGCCTATCGCAGGTAGTGTTTGGCCAGTGGCATGGATTGCAGGCTCGGAAATAGCAAGTCTGTGTGCCATGTCCCACCCGTCCTCTTCACAAGCATGCCTCTGAGAGGTGATAGTTGGCAGATGACATGGCTGGGGGCTTAGTTGTCGGCGGTTACTGTGACGCCGAGAGCCCACGTGTCATGGCCGAATTTGTGGGAGCTGCCGCAGACTTGGGCAGCCCATTGTAGATGGGAATCGAACCCACTGGGACCTGTGGGATCCTGAGTCAAACACGAAGCTCCTATAGGACACGCAGGCACATTCATATGGCTTAGTTGAAGCGGGTATTTACATCTATGCCGATCCTGGCAACTTAGACAGCATACATCGCGGTCTTCCTCATGAGCATGCGTCGCGCAGTTGTTACGGTTTGCAAGCGGCACGCCCGGGCAATGATTGACTGATTGGTGGGCCGGCGGCGGCGTCCATGGCACGAAATTCAGGTGACGTCATCACGCCGGGTACGGTGCCACAATATAGGCAAGAGGAAATGCATAGCCATAGGTGCTGAAACGTAACGTTTAATATAGTCTTGGCTCATGGCTCGTATGCATTGTGGACCGTAGCACTGCTCAGCAATTAACTAGTATTGTACTATAACGTGTATTAAGTATGTACAAACACTGACAATAAGCCAAATAATGCTTTCCCATTATCACATGCAAGTAGTCTTTAGTATCCTGCCAATTTTTACTTATTTACTTATTCTTTTGCTTTTACATCCCAATTTTATTGACCGTCTGAAGCACGTTTAAAGCACGGACAAAATTCCAGAAGTTTGCTTCACTGGGCCCTTCTTTTAGTTTTTCTGTTTCGCTGCTGGCGCATTGCATTGCGTGAAACTATTCCCCTCATCGCGTTGTCCGTCTTCGTATTAGCAGTCGCGGTATTCTCACCTCGACCACAGTTGTTCAAAGTAGAGAACAAATAAAACAGCACCTTCCAATCATATCTCGGCCTCCTCTCCCTATTTTGCTGTCTATGCTCTGCGAGGGCAAGCCATGAAAAACAAAATAAGGGCGTAGTTAGCGAAACCCCTTATCTAAAAATAAACGCAAAAAAAAAAAAAAAAAAAAACTATCGCCAGCCAGAGGAACAAAAATCTCCACGCCCTGCAAGCGAACAGAAAGGACCACAGCTCATTACGAGACCTGACAGTACAAATGCGAACCGTGAGCAACTGATCATAGAGAACGGGCTTTTAGGAGAAGCTTTTTGGTTCGTGTGAGTGCGCTGATGATCGCAGGAGCCCCGCGAGACATGTCCAATCTGCAGATCACAACACGCCCTGCGGCTGCAGAGCCCGGCTGTCATCGGGTGCCCTGCCCTGGATGCAGGGTGTACGCGCACGCAGAGTGGGTAAACCGAGGACCGCAAACAAGCCCTTACCATATCGTCCATAATACAGAGCATCGGGCCCCCGCTAGCCATCTCTGATCACGGGTGTTCATGTTTTGTACGCTTTCTCTTCCTTGACAGCTCCTTGGGAAGCTAATAACTAGCTGCCGGCTGGTCCCAGCGCTAGGAGATAGCATATCGAGCCGAGGTACAGGGAAATGGGCTATGGGCATAGGGTGAGGCCGGAGTGTAGAAAACAACGCCATTGAGGAGTTTCCGATTACTCAAGGGAAGAGGGCAGTCTTGATCTCGGTGCGCCATAAATGCTGCAGTGATGTCATTATAAGCGGCTGGTTTTTGATATCTGAAATTATGGCAAGTAATTTGCAAAAAGCAGTCTCCAAACAAACAGGTAACATGAAATGCCAGCAAGCGAGTTCAAAGACAAGAAAAAAAAAAGAGAAAAAGCCCGATGGCAACATTGATGGAAAGCTCTCTGAAAAGGTGAGCCTCGTGCTCGAGCCTCGGAGAGCATGATCCGTACACGACGCAGCCAGTGCGCAGCAGCTGCATTGGTTATTTGCGGTCAAGCCGGCGCGTAGTAATGCCAGTAATGCGTGTTGTCGCGCAAGCGAACGCATATCATCTATTATGCCCACGCAGTTCACCGCCTTGGCTAGCCTCCCCGTTTCCCCGCTCGCGTTGTTCACCTCACGCCACCGCCGGGAGGGGGTTGAGCGAACAGCAGGGCCGCAGAACCAGGTGTTCGGCGGAGAAAAAAAGTGGGGGAAAAGAGAAAGAACTATTCGGCGGTGCCTCCCATCCCGACGGCGGCGCCACGTTGTCGCGATCGCCAGCCGTGAGTCAGCGCGACGTGTCGGCGCCCAGGTGAAGGAGTCTCCCGCGTGGGGCCAAAGGCTGGGCCCGTCCCCGACAGCCCGAGGGTGCCGCGTTTCACGTGGCCGATCAATGATGGAGCCACGTGCCGCTTTTTGTTCTTTGGTGGAAAACGTTGCCGGCTGACCGCTGGATGGGCACGTAGTGCCGCAGTTAAGCGCGGCTGGGCTGTTTCTCCTTCTGCTGTGGAGCATTTAGGGCGTGAGCTTTGTTGCGCGGCGACGACGATCCGAGGGCCGCGTGGCTTATGGCTTTGACTCTGCTCCGGGCCGCATAATGCGCTGGCAAAACTGTTAAATTAGTACAGCAGAGCGTGTTGAAGATTTCATGCTTGACGCAAATGACTGTGGTCCGGCTTTCTTACCGTGCAAGGCTCCCTTTGTGCGCCTTGGGAATCGCAATAGTATACCATGATTTTGTCAAGTCGACACTTTTATTGGTTTGCTCCAAAATTAAATTTAAGTGGCTCGATGGGAACACGTCGCTTATCCATTGTTTCTATTTACTGCATATGATACCAGGTGTTTTTGAAGCCTGTTTGTTAAGGGAAAGCGAGCAGAGCCTAGTTTCTGTATGATGTAAAGTATGGTATACTTAAGTCTCTGGCTGCCGGCACCCCAAGTGTTTCGCAGTAGCAGAGGTGAACAGCTTTTTCATTTTCTTGCTGTACTTGGTCGGGCGTCTCTGAATGCTATGTTCAGTAGTAAACACAGTGTGCAGCGAGCTCATGCACACATGAGCGAACTCCAAAAATCAGGGACACTTAGGTGCGTTATGTTCACCGACCATGACACGTGACTTGAAACCTGCGGAAACGAGGGTCGTAATTTTTTCAGCAGATTTCAGGAACATCACGAGGCAGGTGGCCAATGCAGTATCGTAGTTAGAGAGAGCTCAGGGGAATACAGAATGCATCAACTTACCTGATACCGGAGACGGCTTCGTCAACAACGCCCATCGAGTACGCCACTAAGAAAAGAATGCAAAAAATAGAGCCTTCAGCTCAACACCGCTTTTAGAGGAATCCTAACCACTAGTATGTAATGCCATTTTGCGCAAAGGCATCTATATTATATATTTTAAAACAGCCACTCCAAGAGCCTAGAACTGCAAAATATTACATGGTACTGTTACTTTTGAGGTTTAATTTCTTGTATGCTTAGCGCTAGTTTAATTTGTGACGACATTAAACGCGTGATTCATTATTTACTTCACTGCAAAAGGATTGAAACCGGCATGTGCATGTTACTGCTGAATATTCAAGGTTTTGACACAAGGACTTGCCTTCGTCGCCCAAGTGCTTGCTAGCGGGGGCTTCGTCCTTCCGCCTTGATCATTTAAACTCTTGAAAGAATTCAGACTTCCTTGTCCCTCTGTCTACCGTTATTCCCAACTCTAGTGTACATAGAGCGGCTAAAATGAACGTTTAGTTGTTTGACCTTGCTCAAGACATTTGCCTGCCGTAGCACGGGTTCGGGTTCCGGTAAAAACGTCCCCGGAAAAAATGTCCTCGGAGTAAATGTCCCCGGGAAAAAAATGGCCTCGAAAGAAATGTCCCAGGAAAAAGGTTCCTATTTGCGAAGTAGGAAAAAATCTCCCCAAGCGGGGACTGCATTTCAATGTAAGATATGCAATGATGTATTTTACAGCGCTTCTACCTGTCCACATGGAAATGACCGAACGTCCAGCTGATGCAGGACGTTCAGAACAACAGCAAAAAATGATGGCAGTGTTAAACTTGTGACAGCACCTCGTCTTCGCCTTATTTGCGGGACAAATTCGAGCTGACCCCCAGCTTTATTGAACCGGAAGCTTGGAGCGATGCGTTACGGTGACAATGGTCAACGACTGGTTAAGCCTCGGCCTGCCTTTCCCAATAGAGCATCTCCATCACCACTAGAACAGCAGCAAGGATTGCACACCATTATCAGAAGAGGGGTAGAACCTCCTCACTGGAATGTCTTCGAGGTAGTTCCAGAGAAGCCCTCTTTTTTGGGCCGTACGTTCCCCAATAATGCCACGATATGAAACACTTGTACCTTTCTCAGCGGGTAATTTTATCGAGCTGATTAGACCTCACTTAATGACTGCTGAACGAGATGCACGTAAACAAGTTAGGCGCTCAGAGAACCCTGGTCCAAAATGATGATTACATTTATGTCAAAGCTAAAAAAGAATAAAATGTACATTTGTTGCGATGTGAACTCTGGAATAATTCATTCTTAGCTCGAATTTCTGCATTGGGGACGTTTTTTTCCGAGTGGGCACTTTTTCAGTGGCCTTTTCTTCCGAAGACCTTTTTTCCGGGGACGTTTTTACCTACACCCGGTTGCTTCTCCCATTGTACGCATCCGAAAGGCAGGAATAACAAAAAATAAAAAGGCTCGGTAGAGCCTGATGGACATTGGCATGCCTTATCCAGTAACGCATCATTCATATCTCACTTGTTATGCTCGTTCTTTCATGCATGCAGTCAGATGATACCCGCTCACACAATAAAAAAAAAAAATCATATGTAAACATGCAGTAGACAAACGTCTTCCTATCAAAGCGAAAAATGTGCTTCTGCGTGATATTTTTAGATATTTCTTAAAAAACAAAAACAAATTGTAATTTTAATGTTGATGTTTAATTATTTTTGAGAGGTTTCGGTAAAAACATTATATTTTCTTAAACGCTGTTGAAGGCGACATTGATATCTGAGACGGTAAGCGCACGAAGGAATACGCACGAAGGATGACCACTTGGATAAAGCACGTCGTCGTTCAAGCAAGCAGAAAAAAAAATAATAAAAGCCGTCATCCGTCGAAAAGTGAGAATACGCGCAGTGATCTAGACTGTTTCCAAACCCTCATGAGTCTAAGATGAACAAGGAAAACAATAAAAGCAGGGAAAGGACGAGCTTGTGCAGAGTACAGAAAAGAAACACTGAGAAGGGCAACTACGAAGCAAAGATATGAACCGGCTAATTTCGTTTCTACGGCCGCTAGCTTTTTCAAACGCTACGCTACAGTACATGTTGAAGTAGGCGCAGCAAGTCGGTGAGCGAAGCGCTCAAGTCCCATATGGGCTTCTAACAATTCGTTAGCTTTAGATTACAGGTAACTATACGCTGCGTAGGTTGCTTCTCGGTAACAATATATCCCATGTGGAGACGCAGACTGCAAAATCAAACGAATCTTGGCCTGAACAAAAAAAAAAAAAAAAGTATATATATATATATATATATATATATATATATATATATATATATATATATATATATATAACTAAACGATTTAGACTCTCGAGAATCTCCCCACGGTAATTAATTGGGCTTCATGGCACCTCTTGATGTTTGGTCGATTTTGTCTAAGCCCTCGTAATCCCACAAGGTTTTTTACTGCAGACGAGTCTACTTTGTGCACTGAATAGAGAGAGTGAAAGCGATTCCGCGATATATTAGACCGGGCCGGAGTAGTTTACGACCGATCTTTGAGGATGAAATGGCGCTTTTACGCTCCAATAAAAGGCGCTTATACGGTATTACCTGTAATCCAGACCTTTACACACGCCTGAAGAGATAGCCTGGGGTCAAATGATTGGCGCAGCTTTTGCTTCCAGCAAAAAAGTTTACTGCTTATACATACTTCCTTGGTAGAAATAAGAACATGAACAACTCGGGAAGACTAAAAAAGTGCGGACGTCAGGATGCTTAAAGGTAACAAAATTTTGCATTCTGCTGACTTTATTTCCTTCCATTCTGTCCTTTTCTTGCCTTTTTCTAGCTGTCTGCCATCTGATACTTCTGAAGTAAGGGCGTTTCATGCGTTAAATAAGACAGGAAAAAAAAAATAAATTCTTAGAATGGAAGAATAAATTGTGTGTGTGTTCCGATAAATTAATAGTTTATTAACAGCTAGAGTTAATTCTCAAAGTCGCTCTTGACAGCGCGCCGGTGGCATATAAAAACCCAAGATAATAAAAATGTTTAGGAGATAATTGCTGACATTCTTTCCACTCCCAAATACAACATTAACAAAAATAACACCAGCTTCTGTAAGCTCGTTTGCATAGTCTTTCCAATTTGTAGAAAACAGCCTTCAGCCAGGAAGTCATTCTCAATTTTACCGACAGTTTTAAATATAAATGCTATCCGACTCGCTCAAACCTAGCGTTCTGAAGCGCATGCAATGCTTTGCTGCCGCGGTCATGAATGGAAGACTTTTCTTACCTTGCGCATATCTCGATGCTTGAGCTCTCCCTCGAGGAGCACAATACTGTTCTGTTGGTCCATTGAAAGGTCCGGCTGTTGCCACAGTCACCACGACCGAAAATCACCGCAGTTCAATGTCGCCTCCCTTACAAGTGATGCGCGCTTCTTCGAAGCGCAAGTAAAGCAGGGTGTCACATTGATGCAGATACCATCCTCACGAAAAACTTTAAGTACATATTACTTTCGGTTGTCCTATACTAATTTTTATGCCAACTGAGTTTCCTTTTCCGAACAAATCACTGCTGTTCGAGCTAATAACCATATAAAAAGAAAAGAAGGCGCGCGCAGTTGCGCCGTCTGATCCAGTGCTTTAGGTTTGAGTGAAAATTTGTAGGGACAGACAGGATTCAGAATAGTAGTAGGAAAATTATTTTCACCGTTTGTTCGAAAGCAGCATAAGGACGTGAGTATAAGCAATACGAAGGCCTTTGCTGAAAAAGGGGGATCGAAATATTGCTAACGTTGGTGATTATGAATGAAGCTAAGTATAGTTACGTGGCTAAACTACCCTTCACCTCAAACGAAAATGCCTGCACTAAGACCGCGGTTTAAGATTGCCATTCACAACGTCACTTTTGCGTCACATTGAACAACCACTGGAGGATCTTGCCACGACATCGCACTTTGCACATCAGTTCATTTCAATTATCAACGCACTGACACGTCATGCGTACCACATGCGCGCTTCACGGTCCATCTCGTCGAAGTGCACGCTCGACAAAGTAAAATTTTCACTTCAGGGGAACGCCTTATCCACGGGAACACTCTAGCAGACCTCGCTCGTCGTGCGCCAGCGGAAGCAGAAAGCCGTCGGATGAGTGTTGCTTGTTAGATTCGACGCAGCAGCACGTGTTCGGAGGGCCCCTCGCGGCGCGCGCTTCATCGACGCAGGCAGCGCGACTCGCTTTGGCGCTCAAACTTCGCTCGTCCCGCCCGGGCAGCCGGAAGGCGGTGCTCGGTGGTTCGCGGAACGCCAGCGCCTCCGCTTCGGAGTGCACGCCGCTGCCGCCACTGGCACTGGGCGCGCGTTGGCTTGATCGGGCTTGGGGCCATAGGCGGAAAGCACTGTCGGTGAACGGGACACGTGTCCGGATATGCGAAAAGCGGTTGGGAGAAACTCGTTATGTCAGTAAGTGAAGCGTGACAGCAGTGTTTGATAGTAACGAAAGCGCGAGAAAACGGTAGTGTTCAAGTTGTTGCGGTGGATATAATCGGACTTGGGTTCCTTCTTAGATGCCCCTTCACATGGGTTACATGCATTTGGATTTCACTAAAAATACTGTTTTTTTTTTGTTCTTGCCTTAATTTTTTATTCAGACTAAGCATTGAAATTATGCTGATCTGTATAGAGGGAGAATGAAGAACCAACCGTTCTTCATTAACAGCAATCTTTATGTAGGACTAGTGCCCCCCAAGGACCCAATAACTAGAACACAATGCCCTTCTGTAGAGGACCCTGACATCTTGACTAGAGGAACTCTCAAGTAGGATCAATATATGTGCTTCCGATAACTTGCCGTGGTGTCCAAGTTCCGTTGCTACAACTGTAACATTGCCTGTAATGATGACACTAGACACGTTAGACCGGGTTTAATACAGCAACAAAATCACAGCGCGAAACGTAGCTCTGGGTCCAAAGGTTTAACTGCAAACAATGAATCGATAAGACATGCCAATGATTACGGCAAAGCGTCGATCATAGTCGTTTATTGAATTCACCGTATACTGAAGGCATGCCACTTTCTCAGGACAGGGGAACACGTCTAACAAATATACACTTACTGAATGTGTAATTTCACTCGCATGAAATTCATACCCAATCGATTTAGCGCTCACTGCGAACGTGACACCACTAAGGGCTCCAAAATTCCGTTGTCTATTATTTTCTCTCCTCATATTAGCGTATGCATGTTTGCTTTCTCCAAATATTTATTCTGCAATATACTATATCTACGTACCTTTACTAGAGGGTAAATAAGAACTGCTTGTACAAGCCACAAGAAACTGCGCTAAAAAAAATATTGGGGTTTAACGCTGCTGAACCAAATTCCGAGCGAAAGCTTTGGCTGCGAGCGACCGAGCGTTACATCGAACATAACCAACGTTCAGTTAAACGTATCAAAGTTCACCGATGTTCTATGCAGAACCCACTTTCATGTACTGTGCATGCGATGGCGGTAGGCGCTTTCCCGCTAGACTTGGTCGAATCTTAGACACGCTAAAACGCACCTTTTCTAAAATAATTTTGGTGTCTACAGTTTCTGAAGTTCCAGTGGTATAAGTTTAAAATATAATATCGGAACTGCATTTCTGTTTTTTTTTTTTTTATTTACTCACCAAATGCAGCACATCGTGAGACTATTATGTGAACTCCGCCCCACGAGCAAAGAGTGCGGGCTGCAATGAACGGGATTGCACGTTGAAAGCAGCACGTTCATAATAATCAGGATTTTTATGACTGCGTTCATTCTTCTACGACAGGAACTTCCACATAGGTTCCTCGTGCTTCGTTCGTTCTCTGTGAGTTGAAATGCAGCAGACAGAACTTAGCCTGCGAAAGCGAAGCTCCATACATAAGTTAAACTTCGTTTAAACGAAGAAATGTCCCACAGTGCTACATATAAAGATAACTGTTAAAAAAAAAAAAAAAAAAACCTCTAGGTGTCAAATAAAAGAAATTATAAATAAAAGAATTCCAGCAAGTGTCGCATTGTATGTGTATTTTGTTTTCGGTTTACCTATCATGCGCACAGGATTAGGGTCGCTGACATGACTTGCTTTTATTTTGGGAAGAATAAAAGAAAGCTCATTGATGGTCTCACTTTTTCTAGTTAAAATTCAATATGATTTTAATACCTCGCAGTAATACCACGTTTTCTTTCTGCATGGGACTGCAAAAGAGAGACTTGCAAAAACAACAGGAGCTATGGTCAGCCAAGCGAGTTGCGCCGATCAGGACTTGAGAGCATTAACCGCTTGCAAAGTTATATGGCGCTGAAACGTGGAGGCTAACCAAGAGAGTTCTACTTAAGTTGAGGACAACCCAGAGGGCTATGGAACGAAAAATGGTAGGGGTAACATTAAGAGATAGGAAGCGTGCAGAGTGGGTCAGAGAAATAACTCAAGTTACCGACATTCTAGTGGAAATTAAGAAGAAGAAATGGACATGGGCAGGACATGTAGTGCGAAGAGAGGATAACCGATGGTCACTTAGGGTAACAAACTGGATTCCAAGGGAAGGAAAGCGCAGCAGGGGGCGGCAGAAAGTTAGGTGGGCGGATGAGATTAAGAAGTTCGCAGGGGTCAAGTGGATGCAGCTAGCACAGAACCGGGTTAAGTGGAGAAATATGGGAGAGGCCTTCGCCCTGCAGTGGGTATAGTCAGGCTGATGATGATGATGATGATGACGTATTCTCAATGAAGTTTGTCGTTTGCATGACGAATATAGCCGTTGCTTGGATTAGCCATGATATGAACGGGGCGTTAAAAGCTGGCGCTCAATAGTGAGGCGTGTATGCACCAACGTCGTATGCAGGCTACTTCAACTCAGTGGGTTCTACAGGTTTTTGCCTTTCAAGGCTACTTTAGTGCATCTTTCATGCCCTATATAGCTACCTAACACTTTACTCTTGCGCTCCTGCGCAGTAGCACCTCCCCCCAACCGTGCACCGCACAAGAAACATACCCAGTCTAGTATTATTTTATAACAACGGTAACTGCGTGCCCGCTGGTAGTGCCTGATAACCTAACCGTCTATTTTTCATCACAAATCACTGTTTTTGGTATTCTTTATGACTGCGTACCAAAATACACCGATGTCATGAAAAATAAATACAGGCGTTGAAAAACGTTTAGAGATTTTTCTGAATAAATCTGGCCAAACTAGGCCACAGTTTGAGTGAAGTAATTCGCACGAGCCGTCGGATCCTTCCATTTTCTTGCTCTTATTGTCTTCGCTTTATCGTCTTCATCTTTTCCTTTTATTTCTTTCTGCTCCTCGCTTTTTCTTTATTCTCTTCTTCATTCTGTTTCCATTACTCTTTCCACGATGACCTCCCTACATTTTATCTAATTCCTTGCTTTCTTCTTTCTTAGTTCTTCATCTCTTTATTTTTCTTTTTTTTTTGTTGTTGCCTTTATCTTGTACGCAAATCCTCCTTCTTTCACTCTTGCCTTGGCAGTTTGGCATGATTTGGCGCCGCGCTGGCCCGCCTGGGTCAAGGAAGCAGAATAACTACCGCAACTAAGACTACAACGGACTTCAGTAACCCGACGACTCAGGGCAAGCAATCAGTAACGGCTTTTGCGGTTACTATACCCGCCTGGGTCAAGGAAGCAGAATAACTACCGCAACTAAGACTACAACGGACTTCAGTAACCCGACGACTCAGGGCAAGCAATCAGTAACGGCTTTTGCGGTTACTATATAAGCCATAACATCAAAAATATTTCGATGTCCAACCGCAAGCGCAAAATTTGTCTTGAGAAAGAAACCATGTTTTATCACGAGACGTGTTCTTTTGCACACATTCAATCTTAAGATTGTTTTATTGCAAAAGGCTCTTGTATCAGCCACATGGCAAATTATGTTTAATATTCAGATACGTTTGCCTTATAATAAACGAAACGAAAGCATGTATTCGGACATTGGATATTTTGGAATTCGCTCTGGCATTTAGGGCTTATTTCGGAATATTTTATACATATTTCAACGCCTTGATCTCTTTTATTCGTGTATCTTCCATCAGTACACAGAAGAAGTAAGTAAATATTCAATAAATATACTGGATATAATCAAGCGCAGTATTTATTCTTTCATATAAGTCCCGGGAGTGAAGTAGCTGTTTATGAAATGCATTTAGAAATGTGTCTAATAGCTTGCTCCATTTTTACTTCCCTCAAGCGATCCTTGCTCCCTTAGGCACTGTTCCACAAGAATTACCCTCAAGCATTGCTAGACAACTAGCAACGTCAGCACCGCTGTTGCGTGAGTGGCGCTCAGAGTGGCGCCCTAAGCCCTCCGTAGAAACCGCCTGTCATAGGGCGCACCGCTCAGTTCAGGGTGTTTTTTTTTTTTTTTTTCTTTTTTAATGTTACATTCTGCAGACAAATGCCGTTTTCAGCCCGCGCGGGCAAAAAGAGCCCGCGCCGTCATCCCAGAGCACCACTTTGGTCCCCACAAAGGCAAGCGCGCTCATTTCCTGGCGTATCCTGCCGGAACCAACCCAGCTTATAGGACTCGGTTCCTGAGCTACGCAGACCACTCACTCGATTCGCTCCCAGTGGAATCGAGCCATTTAAAAAGCCCCGCTCTGTCCTCCGGAGATACACGACCACGCGGGGAAGGCCTCCGGCACTCTTCCAATACTTTCCTGGTGCACGTTCGACAACAGACGCTCTTTCTCCTGAGCTCAGAAGCGGGCCACCTATCTCAGCGTAGCCAGGAATTCCCAGCTGCTAGCGAAGCTGTCGAGCAAAACTGACGCAACGCGCAACCCTCGCGAAGTTGGCTTCGCCTCAGTAAGAAAGTTAATGCGGCAGAGTACCCTTTGCAGAAGAGCGAGCGGGCTGTGCTGAGCAGCCTAGCACAGCAAGGTACCCGAGACGATGTAGAGCTAGACTTGCAAGTCAAAATGTATGCACAGAAAAAGAGTGCACCCGCACACGAACCTCTAACGAGCGTTTTCGGTTTTCTTAATGAGATTATTACATTTTCCGCCCAGCGTTTAAGGTAACAACGTGAAAGGCTCCGTTTTCCAGAAAATCTGGTGTCGGCGGTGCGACGAAACGCGACCCGGTGATATAGCCGATCTGGCAGGAGCTGACAACTCGAATGGG
>NC_139344.1:88848551-89151051 GCF_055883805.1 Amblyomma maculatum | reverse complement strand
TGGCGGCAAGCCCTTATTTTCCTTCTTTTCTGTATTCACTCATCTAGTCACGCCCACCGTCATGTCATGCATCTGTTCAACCTTCGTCGTTCCTCCTTGTTCAAGATCGGGACGATTTCTCGGTGGCCCCGGGTAATGTTATGAACAAGGAAGATGCGGTTAGTAGCGCGGGCAGGAGCGCTCGCGCTAGGCCCACCGACATTTAATAAAATCGTCTGATCATCTTCGGACATCTCTCTGTGTTCTCTTTTCCGGTGTTCATTGGCTTGGCGCCCCGAAACAATATGTTCTCTGAACTACAAATATGTAGGAGTTTTATCGAAATATTCTTTACGACTTGCCCAAAGATATTAATAAAGATTGATTTGGGTGTCTTCACGCATAGTAATATTTCCATTGAACACCGCAGAATGAGGATGATAAGTCTCACGGACGCAAGTGCACGCGTATTTTTATTCCCGTGGGCTCAATTTGCCTCTGTGTTGCCTGCAACTAAAAATGCTGATTCGCAGAAACTCAAAAACCAAAGTAAAAGCAAAAACTAAATTCTCCGGAACTCCCTCTGGTGCACCTTTATGATGGCGTTTATTGCAGAAGGCTTCTCGAAGCGCAAGGGAAAAAACAAAAAAAAAACAAAAACAAAAAAAAAAAACGAAACGGCGTTATACCCTTTTGCCTTTTTTTTCGACGGAGTTGAAGAATCACTATGTTTACCAAGTTCGTTTTAATCAAGAAACGGATTATCAGAGCAAGGCCCAGATGGTGAATAAAGTGAATAAAGCCTCTGGATGATAAGCAAATGATGGGAAGAGGTTTATGAAACCAATAGCCGGCAAAAAAGAGTAATTTGCCAGGAATTATTATAATACACCCCTAAGTTACCAGGAAACTAAGGATTCCAGATATTCTGTCGATAAATGTAATTTTCCTGCAACTTTGAAATGGCTCGTTATGAACTGAAATAAAGGTGGAAGCAATTAGTAGTGAGGGGACAACCACAATAGTACATCACGTTTGTATCCCGCAACGGAAAACGGGAACAGAAATGTCAAAGAGATAAAGGAAAGACACGTTAAGCAAGGCGAAGTTGTGCGCCGACGTCAAACTTTTATTTCTTCTAGACAGGCTGTAGTTATTATGGTGCGTCGGTGCCCTGTCCTTTAATTATTTATTTTCAATAAAGAGTCCGAATAAACATTCAGCAGCCTCAGAGAAGATAGCAGAAATTAGTACGCCGCTAGGCGAACTGTGCGCTTTTCAGTCTATTACCTTTATGAACGGTCATGACAGTGTTATAACAAGGACAGGTCTGTCATTAACGCCAGGAACAGCCTAACATTTCTTTTCAAACCAATGGGAGCAGCGTGCTAGGTTTCACTTTAATTTTGTGAGAACACTTTGACACCGTCAGCCACACTGAGAAGCGCTGCGTCGCTGTTCATGCCCAAAAGACCCCCTCCGCTGCCTTTAGGCAATGTCGTCTAGCTAAACTATTGTTGGTCAATTTGTTGGATTAGCACACACTAAAAGCACGCGCCAGGCGCCACTCATAGGAACGCGTTCCTCGATGACGCGATACAGACTCCTGTTCACCAGAGCACTGTGACACTTGGCGAACGAGGGCACGCGAGCCTGCAGCGCTCCTTCGTAACCTTATGACGAAGACGCAGCCGGCATTCTGAGCAGGGAACAGGGGTCTCATCGACAGCTTTGTTCGAGCAGGTCTGAAAATGCGCTTCGCTGGCGCATGCGAGACCCTTCGATCGGTGCTTGACGCCCGTCTCGAGAGCAGAGACGCAGGTGCTCCACTTGAGCGTGGAAGGCTGCCTGCTCGCCGGCAACGCTGTCGGCACGCCGCCCACCCAGCGCTTTGTTCGCCGCGAGGAGGGCGGGCAGTGGGGGGCCCCTTGAACGCTAGTATGAGACGGCTGTTCGTGTCATTCAGACGTGAAAGGAGGTAGCCGGAAATAGAAACTAGCTCTAATACCGACAAAAGCTGCCGAAGTACGCAACAAGGGGAAACACCGCAAGGGCACCCTCCGAAGGATATGCGACCAACTTTGAAAGCCACTCGTCGAAAGTTAGAGCGAAAAAAATAATAATAATAACAATAAATAAATAAATCTGCGCGCATAATGGCCACCGCGTCTAATGGTTTTCCGATCATGATCGAGTGGGGCGGAACTTGAGCGTTGTCTGCAGACTTTTAAAGAGCCGTAACGTGTCTATCTGCCACACTGGAGACTTAATATCGCGCTAACAACGGACGTCTTCCGCTCGGAGAAGCGCCTCTCAGGCAGCGCGGGGAACCCATCTTCGATTGCGAAGCGAGACACTTCGGCGTGTCTAATCCAATTCATGCAAACGAGATCTAAACAACGGCACCGACAGCCGCTGTCTCCCCGTCTGGAGAGGAGTTCATCCCTCGCTCCCGTCCCCGAGAGCGCGCCGTAGTGACCGCGAGTGGGCTGAGCCCCACTCGTAGTGTTGACGTCACGCGAATCGCAATCTTTGCGAATTTCATTTCAGTCAGCCCTTGGCGAGCTGCTCTGAGTCACGGCTCCGTACAAGCCTGGCGTTCCTGTAGCGCGGCTGCACAGCCCTTTCATCGCCGCCTCCGAGCATCGGCTCTCAGGCACAGCCATTCGAGCAATTTATTTCGTTCAGAAGAAAGAACTTGGAGGCCGAGCTCCAGTATTTAGCATATTTTCCAACATCCGAGGGATCACAGCACATCCGAACTTCCGGATTTGTTTATAGCTTCAATCACATAGCGAACCGACGAATGTTCGAAACGTAATTCTAAGTCGGCTCTGCAGCGCAAAGAAACGGGAAACTGTTTTTTTATTACCGTAGGGGAAGGGGGGGGGGGGGGAGGGGGCTAAATAAAAAGGAAATGGGAAGCAGAACGGAGAAAATTTATTGGGGTTTGAGAAGAAGGAGCCTTGTCGGGCTCTTCGGTTTCCCCGGTAAGAGAATCTGTTGAAAACACGAAGGAAATGAAAAAGCGTACGTGAAGGTGTCAGAATTGAACTACACAGGCAGCGATCGACGACGTTTCATGTAATATCTTAGCATGTCTTGGTGCTAGAAGATGTATCTGAACATCTTCTGTAGTATACATTCGCGACGCGCGTGTAAATGTTCAACTTAAGTTGCAAAAGGGTTTTGCTTTGTTCCAGAAAATCAAACACTCTGCGATTTAGTTTATAAATAAGATGTCGGCACGATAAAGCTCCGAGTTGATTAATAATTAGCTGGCTTTTTTTTTTTTTTTTTTTTTCAGTGACGCAAAATGTACATCGCAGAACATTTTCCTAGTTGGGGGTATCCTTAAGACGTCAATGCAGAAAGAAATACAAGAGCTAAACGTTGGCAATAGACAAGATGTGACACTCTCTTAATGATAAAAAAAAAGCAGCACAAAGCAGAGCGAAACTGCTTATGCCATGACATTTTGTTTTAATGACGCGCTAATATGTTTTGTTCCAGCCATATAATGAAGGTATTTGATCAGCAAATCAGACTATCATGGAGTGAGGATTACAGGTACTGTTCTTTAAAAGGATTCAAACTTCAGTAAAGGTGTATCCACACGACGGACCACGGACTGGTCCGCGGACCGGTCACGTGGTGTCGATCGCGCATGGTCCGGCTAGGTCCGGCCCGCGGCAGCATCCACACGGCGGGCCAAAATAGCAGCCGACAAGCCGGACCACGAGACCGACCGAAGGTATACGCTATATTTACTTCGCCGTTTCGCGATGCGCTCGATGAACACTGCCTCCGATTTTTTTTTTTTACATTATTTCACAATGCCGAATTTGGCGTGCATTTCGGCAATATTCAGGTACGGCCTTCATCTATAGGGGCTTCATATAAACATGGATGGACGCACTTGTGCAGCCCTAAGAACGTACCTGAGTTGACAGCGTTCCACTTATCCGTTTAATTTCAGACGCAAAGATGAAGATCAATAAGGACCACATCAACATACGCGGACGCCTTAACTGAGGACCGAACTTAGCCGCAGTTAACGCGAATAGCAGCTCACCACTGCTGCACAGCGCACAACCGTTACATAACGAAGCTGCGGTTACAAATATCTTAATTATTTATAACACCGTGCGTGGAGCTGCTTCCGGCTCGGGCGGCAATAGCGCGCTCAATCGCCCTACCGCCGCGTCGAGGCGTGCTACGGCAGCGGCGGATATCTCTTGCGCCAGCGTGCGTAGAATAATAAGCCTGACATAAAGGCGTATCCGAACTGACCACTTCGTGAGAATCACTGTGATCACAAGCAAGTTTATACATAACAACTGCCGCATGTGTGGCGCCGGCTCACCCGGCCTTCTTGTACGCTATCTGCGCTGCTATGGCCTCGCCCATATATGGCCATATCCTTTTTTTTTTTTTTTTCACAAGACGGTCGGTAGACCTTTTCTTTTTTTTTTTTTTTACTTTTTTTACACTGGGCAGGCCATTTACAGCAGAGCTAATCAAATCGAAAGCACCGTTCGCGGTGGCTTCGATGCGAAACAATCTAGGCCTAGTGACGACTAGGGAGTATAGGCGCGGCCAGTGCGCCGTCGTCCACCTTGCTAGCGGCGGCACCACTCCGGCAAACTCGCGGCATTTGGCGTCGCATGTGTTCATTTGGGAACTCCTCTTTCATGATGTAGGTGGGGCCCGATGTTTTTTGACACTTTTCACTAAACACGCCGCTGTAAAACAATTGTCCGGGACATGACGAGGCAGCAGTACGGCAGTACATAGTGCTTGCATGTATACCGTGGTACGCGGTACTCCAAGGCTGCATAAAAACACCGTCGTACGCCCCTCTAGACGCATGCGTATGTTACTTTGTGCTCTTCAAAACATGCTCTAAGTGCACTTTGTTGATGTGGGCGAGCTCATGCGCTTTAATCGGGCGCAAACGCGCCTCCTCCTTTCACAGACGCCACCAGGTCCGTGGTCCGCGGTCCGAGAAAAATGCCCAGCCATTTTCGCCCGCTCCGGTCCGCGGACCTGGCGCGGACCTCATAAACCGGAAGTGGAACGTCACGTGACGCTTGGTCCGCGGACCAAAACAGGTCCGTGGTCCGTCGTGTGGATACACTTTAAGATACAGGCATATAATGCAGATCACTTATTCATTGCCTAAACATTGTTAATGTATTCAGTAGCTGACTGCTGCGAAGTGATTTGTGCTGGATTAGAAGTTTCCCTCATAAAAAAAAAGACAAGGAAACAAAAACAAAAATGAAGAATTGCCGTAATGAATTGAAACGCGCACAGGGCTACCTGAGTTCTTTCGCAAGGTTTATTTGGCTATGCACCGGCCCTTGCTAAGCCGTATGCAGCCCAAAGTGAGTCACAAAAATATCGGAAATGCTGCTGCGGTTTATAATAATTTATTACCGGCGTCCGATATCACATGAATTGCTCGCTTCTCTTGCACAAAACGTCAAGCTGCTTGAGGTGGGTTAGCAGTAATGCACTTAAATTATTTCTCATTGACGTTGTGCACGAGTTTAAAGTATCCATGGGGACTTCAATGTCGTGCTTCTATCATAACGAAAATTATAAGCATGAAAAAACAATGGACGTAATTTATTTAGAAATCCGAGATGGTGGGGCTCCCGCACGTTCGTACTGTGCGCATGTGACACGGAGGAGCATCTTTGCTGCAAGCTGCTCTGGCCTAGCTTCGTAAAGCGTGCCACTTCATAAAGAATCATTTTTAGAAACTTGCTATTATTGATGACGTTACTTAAGTACGGTCATCTGTCGCTAGGCGAGCAGAACTAGGCCAGGTTCAAAGTGAGTCAAAATTGCAGCCGTAAGTTCCTTACCCCCGTCGCTCTTTCCAGTGTGTGGAGTGTCACTGTCAAGAGCTCGTTTAGCCATTATGAGCACAGCTACGAACTCAGGCGTTAGGAAATACCAAGCCCCTTTGCAAGATTGCGTGGCTTTATACCAGGCCAATCGGAGGTGTCATAAATTCGCGGCAAACGATACCCAGCCGTTTTTTCATGTTTTACTTACAATTGCGGCACACGGTAGTAACGCTTGCCACCCCCCCCCCCCCCCTTTTTTTTTTTTTTTTTTTTTTTTTTAGAACTGTAGTAAATAAAAAAACACTTCATATTCGCTATGTCGTGTGGAAGCGCAACCATTGCTACGAGACCGAAACAAAGTGCCAGTGCTGTTGTAGTAAATGCAGAAACCTGCATGCTGTTGGCAAAGCGTCTCCACAGCATCCCTAAAGCAAGGATACAACAGTGCAGCATGCCCACGAAGACGTTTGGTCAGCACATGAGCCCGCAAAAAGTCATCGAAACTGGGGCCACTATGAAGTATGCTAGCGAGCGTTCCCGTAAACATGGTATTTAATTTTAAAACATAGCCATTGCAATGACCACGATGAAAGGACAGCTAGAAAGGAACAACGACGATATCTTGCATCCGCTCTGCATTGCATATCATCGTCTGCATCAACTTCCATCCGTGCGAAATGGGTCCAGAACGCACAGCTGTCGCATTGCCCTCTGTAGGAGTGCTGAAGTTGAGAAACTTTGGGCATTTTTAAGATTGAGTTGACTCACCTTCAAAACAAACTTGGCCCACCCTCGAAATAAACTTGGCAAAGCTCCGAAATTTAGGTGGACAACCGCAAAAATGAGATCGGAAAATCCTTAAATGGGGATCGACCGTCGAGATTTGTACTTTTGACACGATACTACGCTGGTTCGCGTAGTCAAACCCTCTGTCATTTTTTAATTGCTCTCTGTACCACGTCCAAATAAAATATTACGTCCCAGCAGCTGAAAAAAAAAAAACGTATTCAATTCTCTCTAGCTTCTTGCATAGCTGACAGTTCGTTGTCCAAGGGACAAATACTCCTTTTCTATGAGGCTAGGTTTCGACTGAAAGAATATTCGACTACAAAAACTTGCAAAATAATGCTTTGACTGGCGGCCTCAGTGAGATCATTTTTACTGCGACAAAAGGCCTCCTTGGTCCAAACTGAGTAAAGATGGACGTAGTGAATGCGCGATGCGGACAGAACCCAATTACCATTAAGCTTAAGGGGCTTTGAAGTTTTCATTATTTCATCGAAATTTTTCGCTCACGGTGAGAGTCGCTGAAGCCGACGGCTATGCCGGATTTTCTACGACTCGGAATCTTTAATTCTATCGCGTTGAAGTAACGACCACAAAGTTTGCAATGACTGCAAGTAGTTTCGTTGCACCAAGCGGCTAAGCAAAAGAGTGCTCTTGACGTGGCACAAAAGCGCATGCTGTTCGAATTAGTCGCCGTAGTCACTGGAACACGTAATGAACGGACGTAGTGTTTCAGCCAGTCTTCATCCACATCTAATTAGCTCAGTTTCGGTCTTGTAAAAAAAAAAAAAAAAAGTAAAGAAGCGCGCCGGATTTCGTCGCAGCGTAAGACTTTTAAAAATGAACTTTTCCCCGTTTCAAAAGCTGAATCCTCTTAAACATGGCTTCGAACTTCCCATAGGCACTAACCACCGAACTGTGTTAATTAAATACTCGTGCCACCCTCGGATTAACCCACTGCAGGAATGCATGCGCTGTTCAAACGTTGTGACCATGCATAAGCAAAGTTAGGTGGGCGGATGAGGTTAAGAAGTTCGCAGGGGTCAAGTGGATGCAGCTAGCACAGAACCGGGTTAATTGGGGAAATATGGAAGAGGCCTTCGCCCTGCAGTGGGTATAGTCAGGCTGATGATGATGATGATGATGATGATGATGATGATGATGATAAGCAAAGAACAGAACAAAGGATGCTGCCAATGAAAAAAAAAGAAGACGATGTTGGACTCTCATCATAGCACCACTGGTTAGCCCCCACTTGACAGCTGCAATAACATAGCGTCTACAACATATATAGAAGCTTCGTTTGTTATTGGCGTCTCAGCGCAAGCATTACCTTTTTGTTTGTTTTTATTTCTTTTGTTGCCCAGTTGTGTCACGCGTTTCAGGTGAGGTAGGTCAGGTGAATTCAAGCAACGATGAAGATAGTGTTGGTATAGGCGTAATTACAGACATTTGGTGCAAGCGCTGAGCCAATCAGACACCCAAAAATGCAATCACACGCTATCGAAGAGAATGTGCGGTCACTGCAATCACCTGAGAGCGCGGACAAAACCACATGCGAGAGAGGATACGAACACGTACACGAATGCAGCAAAGGACGCATCCTAAAAAACACGCACTACTGATTCCAAAGTGATAAAAATCAACGTTTTCAAGAAGTCCTTTTTTGATTACCTCTAGTGAATATTGTGCATTCATAGAAGGGTAAAATTTTCCTTTCCCATGGTGACATTTTTAAAATGTTTGCTTAAGAGCTGAACGCGATTGCGTTATCAGGTAACTGCCGATCTCGTCGCGCGTTCAATAGGCCGAGCTTTAATTAATTATCCAGCGTGATCCAACGAGCCTTCGTGTCCTGTGGGTGGCGTTCCCGTATCGCAATCAAAAGACCCCAACCAAGTTAATTTTTTTTGTTCTGCTGCATTACTTTCCTATGGTTACAGATTCCTTCTTACATATTTAGCGTCGATTTGAATATTTTTGACCTGTTCCTAAATTCGAATGGCCCAGCTGAGATGATCATTTTCTTGAGATATATGGACAAGCGAAGGTAGAAATAAAACCATTAAATATATACCTGCATTAAACTAACTAGTGTTACTAAATTAGTTATGCAATTAGAAGATGGCATTATGTATGCTATGTTTGATATTTGTTCCAACATTTTTTTTTTTCTATTTCGAACTCTATATTTAGGAAGAGCAGAGACATTAGTCTGCCAACCAAGATCCGTATAATTCGTGCTATGGTCTTTCCAGTTGTGATGCATGGATGCGAGAGTTGGACTGTGAAAAAGGCTGACCGCTGAAGAATTGACGCGTCTGAATTGTGGTGCTGGCGAAGACTCTTGAGAGTTCCTTGGATTGCCAGAACATCAAATCAGTCAATATTGTCGACCATAAACTCTGACTGCTCATTGGAGGGTCAAATTCTAAAGTTAAAGCTCAGCTACTTTGGTCATCTGATGAGAAGAGAGGAGTCGCTGGAGAAAGATTTGAAGTTGGGAAAGGTTGAGGGTCGCCGGAGAAGGGGTAGGCAGCGAACGCGATGGTTAGATGGCATCCTCGAGGCACTGCAGATGAAGTTATGTGATGTTAGGAAGATAGTGAGAGACCGGAAATCGTGGCGTGACATGGTCCATAGGGTCACGAAGAGTCGGACACGACTGAACGACTGAACTGAACTGATATTTAGGAATTATTAAATCTATTCGCAGAAATTGTCGGCATAAGCATTTTGCGTATACGTCACATTCAACATTTTCTGGATTACTCCCATAAACCGCAACGCTCCAAATCATCGCGCACGCTTGGATATCTAAAACGTATTTTCGCGACGCGCTCTTATTGACCTGAAAACTTGGATATCAGACAATTGTTTGCATTCTGTTTAAAGTTGCCTTGACCACCTGGTCACCACATTAATCCCATTTAGTCACGCGAGGGTATTCAGAAACACGCGGCATGTTTTATAACGAGCAATCGTGATCTGAAAGTCTAGCGTCACTAAGCTCAAATTTTTCTCACAACTTCCAACGCTAGAGTAACTTCGGAAAGTCACTCTCCTCAGTCTGTTTCATGGGACAATCCACAGTTCAGGATCTACACTATCTTTCTCCTTGTAGAGCCACATCATACATCTAGTCTCGATAGTCCCATAAAAAAAATTCCTATGATCGCCTATAGAAAATCCTCTGTATGGTCGGCTATTGATATTTGGCCAAAAAGCTATAGCCGTTCCTATGGTAGTCTTTAGGTTTTGCTGTAGTCCGTGCTATAGAAATCGTTAACCTTTTGTATAAACCTATGGTTGCCCATGTACTGCGGTCTTAAGCATTTTATATGGTCACGTTTAAACCTTTATGGTCAGCTATAGAAAAACCTCTGTATGGTCGACTATAGATATTTGGAACCTATGGATGTCTGGTATCCTAATGTATTGCAGTCTTTAGCATTTTCTATAGTCAGGTATAGAAAATTCTTCGCGTGCGCGCGTGTATGTGTGTGTATGTATGTATGTATGTGCGTGCGTGCGTGCGCGTCCTGTTCTACCTTTTTGGACGTTTATTTTCAATTCGATGCCTAAATAAATGAAAATTGTCCAGTAGTCTCCACGACTAAAGCCACGTGGGTCGGAGGAACTCACTGCACGCGGGCTACCTTGCGGCGACAGTGCTCTCACCAGTTATTATACCAAGACTGACGCAATCCATTTGTGGTAGAGCATTGCGGTTGATGTCATATGGTTTACCATGTCATATATCATATATCTGCTAGTCAAGCTCGAGTCAGCTCGCGAGAGGGATCCGAACTGACGATATGTGTACCTTCATAGAAGGATGTATGATTGCCTGTCTATATAGCTTTTGGTATATACAATATCCCATAGCCAACTAAAGCAGTTTATGGTGCTTGTAGTTTGTAGCTTTAAATGCTTTTACTTCTCTATAGGCGGCGAAAGACAGCTTTATAACTGCAGGTGTAGAGAATCAGGAACATAAGATTTTTATAGGTAGGTAAAATTGTTTATATTGTTTTCAATCTGTAGCTTTAGAGGCATTCATATCTCTATAGATACCTGCAGATAACTGTGACTATTACTCTATAGTTTCAGGAGCATCCACTTTCCTATAGCTAGCTAAAATAGCTTATATGGCTTGCAGTCTGTAGCTTTAGAGGCATTGATAGTTTTACAGACAGCTAAAGATAACTGTATGACTACTAGTCTATAGCTTCAGGGGCATGTACATTTCTACAGCCAGCTAAAACAGTCTATATAGCTTGCAGTCGACAGTTTTGGAGTCATTGACATTTCTATAGACAGCCAAATATAACTGTATGACTGCCAGTCTATATAGCTTCAGGAGTATAGACTGTTCTATAGCCATCTAAAACAGCCTTTATGGCTTGCAGTCTGTAGCTCTAGAGGCAATGACATTTCTATAGACAGCTAAAGATAACTCTATGACTAATAGTCTGTAGATTTAGGAGCATGCACTGTTCTATAGCCAGCTAAGCAGATTATATGGCTTGCTCTCTGTAGCTTTAGAGCCATTCAAATGTCTATAGACAACTAAAGATAACTTTATGACCACAAGTCTATAGCTTCAGGAGCATACACTTTTTCATAAGCAGCTAAAACAGCTTATATGACTTACAGTCTAGCTCTAGAGGTATTGGTATTTCTATAGACAGCTAAATATAACTGTATGAGTACCAGTCCATAGTTTCATGAGCATACACTTTCTATAGCCAGCTAAATGATTTTGTTTAGCTCAGAAGCCACAGCCAAAGTGGTATAGAATTTTCTATAGCTGCATAGAGATATTCCTATGGCACTTCGTGGCTGACTACAAAAGTCCATAGACCGACATAGCTCAGTATAACCTTTTTCAGTGAAGAACATAATTATTTTTGTGTGAGTTCGAACAGCCGTGCGAACAACTCGGCATTCGTTTGTCGTTGTACATTAGAGTGGAAAGAAGAAAAAAAAAAGAAAACCTACCAAGCAGCTGAATTATAGCATACGGAGCGGACAGAATAGCTTCTCTTTCTGCAAAATTTAACCGCTCAGCCATCGCCACGGCCTTGCCTTTCACATTTTGAACTACCAGCCTGTGATGCTGTGCTTTGGTTATTGCCGTCACCAACTTTCATCCGTGAGTGATAAATTCCAAACGCGGGAAAGTGGACGGGCCTGTTAGAGTTTCTATGCGTGGACAGTTTGAAGCTAGGCTTCTTAAATTTGGACATCTCATTGGAACACATTGGACAGTATCCGATATGATTTAAAGGAATTGGAAGGTATGCGAATAAATAGCTTGTCAAAGCGAAACTAAAATTGGTATTGGTGTGAATGACTTCAGTTCGTCAACACGAATCGCTCAAGACATCGGAGTCGCCATGCTAATGCATTCTGCTTCCAAATAATTGCATTGATCGCCCGCGAAATTCTCGTCATGATATCGACTTTTAACTTTCCAAGCCCACGGAGAGTCATATGCTGCTGAAATGCTCTTCCAAATCGCATCGCTACCATTCACAAGTAACCATCCTTCAATGATCAAGTAATATTCTGGCTCTCTTAGTAAATTATACTTTGTACCTGTTTTCAATTTGCTAGTCACTGTTTAAATACCCCATCCTTAAGCAATTCGAACACTTATTAGTTGGGTAGTAGTAGTAGTAGTAGTAGTAGTAGTAGTAGTAGTAGTAGTAGTAGTAGTAGTAGTATAAATGGTCTATTTAAGAAAATGGTCTATGGTTTAAGGACTGGGTTAGCCGGATCCTGAGTCCGGGAATCCGGGTATCCGTTGGCCGAAGCCGCTTTCCGAGCTCTCGTAATATTTTCGCAACCTCATATACGTGCGATTTTGTAACTTCATTTCTCTTAGACTACATACTTATTTATTCTATAATGATGTGCAAGCTGCTTTTTTACGTTTACTTTCTGTACACTAGAGCACTTCATGAGCCTCATAAGTGGCCTGAGTGCGCATCTTGCCTTAGGCCCAGAGCCCGAGCACGGCGCAGTCACGCGACTTCAAGCCTGGGTCTGGTCCAGGCTCACTAAATTATTGTTCTACTGAGCCCGGCCCAATCCGCAAAGCTCGAGTTCTACCCGGGCCCGTTCTCACATTAACGCACGAGGTAAATTGCTTACTGTAAGCAAGTGGACTCCTGCTGCACATAATTAACTGGTCGGAAAAGAATGTAACAACGCAGTAACGCTTTTAAAAATACTGTCTTTTTCCTACTGAAACAGGAGTTATAATGGGGCATGTTCACACGGTTGTCTTTTTGCACAATGATCTCGAAGACATGCAGAGATAGCACAGAGAAACTCAGAAATTCTGAAAGCCGCTAAAAAAAAAAAAAAAAAAAAAAAAAGTTGCTTACACGCATAGTGAACTATACTTTCCATACTATACTATAATATCGCACAAGATTTTTATTCAGTCATATTTTACGGCCGACAATGCCGAAATAATAAAGCGTCCTTGCAACCATTGGATTGGCATTCTTATTGAACACGACTTCGCGGTTTGTTATCACGGCCGAACTGTTCGCATTTCAAAAGACACAAAAAGCAAAAAGGCTGGCGTACGTTCTAAGGTTCAGTATGTGAGGGACGTCGTTATGAAGGGCTATGGATCATTTCGACCACCTAGTGTTCTTTAACGTGAACTGACACCGCAAAGTACGCGGGTGCTATAATTTCAGCCTCAACTGAAACAAACTCGAGTACGACGGCTGAGCTGTCGGGCGTCACCTTAACCGGTGAGCCACCGCGGTGGCGTAAAACTGGATAAAGAAGACAATAAATCTTGACTTTTTTTCAGCGGACACCACAGCTTTATCAAATAGTTACCTCTGTCACTGTTTTACCGCTCTAAGTGCACTTCAGTCTACAATAGTGAAACAAAAGCCGGACGTCGGTTTTCTGTATATGGGCCCAAGCCCAACCGGGGCCCCAACTTCACACCCGAGCCCTGCACAGGACCGGGGAAACGGCTGAAGTCCCGGTTAGACTCGGACCGCAGACCGAGCCGGGCATGCGGTTATGGGCCGGCCCGAGCACGGGCAGCGCTCTACTGCACACACCCACCTCTCACAATATGGCTTTTCGAGCCCGTGAGTTTATAGAACAAATAAAATTTAGTGGAGGAAGAAAGGGCAACCACAAGCTTTTTACTTCAGAGATGCAAAATAACTATCTCACCCCCATTCTAAAGCGTACACGAAGTATCTCGCTTGAGCAAGGGCATTATAAAAAATGCTGATGGTTTAGCTTGATTAAACCTAGTTTGTAAGCGAAATCTTCATTAGTAATAGTTACACGGGGTAATGCTCTTTATTTACAGAAGAAGAAGTCGGTCAAATGAAGCAAGACGATTCGGAAGACGACAAAATGAAGAAAAAGACAGAAGAAGGGAGGGGGGAGACGGGAAGCAAGAAGATTTGGAAGACGACAAAAAGAAGAAAAAGAAGACAGAAGAAGGAAAGCAGAATACGGGAAGCAATAATATTCAGAAGACGCCAATAAAAGTAGAAGAAGGAGAAAAAAAAATAATAAAGAGGAAGAAGACGGCGCGCATATGCAGTTGCAGCCTGTTGCCGGCACGATGACATCGGCTTTGCATGGCGTACTGAAGCTTTCGGTTCAAAAAGTTGGTGTTTGTGCTGTGTTCCAGTGCCGTAGAAGCCGGTAAGTCCTTGTGAACAATATGTTCAATAACCAAAGAAAGATGCGGCATCTCAGTGCAGCAAGAAGCATGCTCAAATATACAGGACACACCGCAGGACTGTTGGGGAAATGGTGCATGCGGAGGAAGGGTAAGTGCATAAACAACACAACAGCTAGAAGAAGAATTCGTCGAGAAACCAGCAAAATTCTTCCAGCACGAGGGGTTTAACGTACCGGTGCTGCACGGGGGTTGTGAGGGAGGGCTTAGAGAAGGGTTCCGAATTAATTTCAACCAACTCTGTCGAATGTGTACTGCATGACATTACACAGCGCACGGACGTTTTCTGCATTCCATTTCTATTGGAATGCTGCCGCCGCGGCTGGGATTTGGCGACCCTGCTTTAGCTGCGAAATGCGAGTGCCGCTGCAGCGGGTCCACTCAAGCAAATACTGTCTGCCTATCTAGGTGTAGTGTGTGTGTGTGTGTGTGTGTGTGTGTGTGTGTGTGTGTGTGTGTGTGTGTGTGTGTGTGTGTGTGTGTGTGTGTGTGTGTGTGTGTGTGTGTGTGTGTGTGTGTGTGTGTGTGTGTGTGTGTGTGTGTGTGTGTGTGTGTGTGTGTGTGTGTGTGTGTGTGTGTGTGTGTGTGTGTGTGTGTGTGTGTGTGTGTGTGTGTGTGTGTGTGTGTGTGTGTGTGTGTGTGTGTGTGTGTGTGTGTGTGTGTGTGTGTGTGTGTGTGTGTGTGTGTGTGTGTGTGTGTGTGTGTGTGTGTGTGTGTGTGTGTGTGTGTGTGTGTGTGTGTGTGTTTAAATACTTCAGCGTATAATCCCTCTGATCCGCATCTGAACTCTCACGTGACATATACCGCGGATATGTGCACCCCTCTAGCACTGGAACTTGAAGCCCTTTACAATGCCCTTTATTCCCTTCCGCCCGTTCCTACATTCAATGCAGTTCATCTTTACACCGACTCTCTCACTTCCCTTAAACAGTTTAAGGCCGTTCACCGCTCATTCCAGATAACTCACTCCATTCATCTGCTCTGTGCAAAATGCCCATGTCCTGAGCGCATACACTGGATTCGCGGCCATGCTCGCGATCCACATAATATTCAAGCGGATGCTATGACGCACATTAACACATCAGACGACCCACCACCTTCCCCTCTTCCCTCAGATCCGTTCCTGTCCCACGTTTCCGATTCAGGAGTCCTGTGCCAGCGAACGAACGCTCTCATTCCTCCGTGTTCGCACCCTTTCCCCCGTAGTCTTACTCGTCAAGAGGAAGTATCTGTGCGCCGGATTCGGGCAGGGGCGGCTCTAACCCCATCTGTACGTCATCGGTGGCGTGATAAAGATCTGCCAGTGACTGACAGGAGCCCTCACTGTGACGCTGCACCTGAGATTTGTGATGTGCGTCACTTGCTGTGGACGCGCCCAGCAACGGCTGCGGTTAGAAAACGGCTGCTCATGAAGGTGGGCCTGCGGTGGAACCGCGAATGTGATTATGAAAAGCGGACAGTAAACAACCAGTACACCGCCAACCTCTGCGACTACCTCTGCGACTAACTGTCTACTGCATTCCAATCCCCCTTTCTCAACTTGTGCCTTTATGGCAAATTTCTCGAAAAAAAAAAAAAAAAAGACAGTGATTGCTAGTTCAAAGGTTAATTTCTTTGCTACCATCGTGCCACCCTGGGCTATTATACTAAGATTAGTCTATTTCCAAAACGACTGCAATCCCAATTACGAGGAGTGGTCCTCTGGTAAAAATATAGCCTATTTTGGAAGCAACAATAATCGGAAACAGTGGAGTGCGCGCAATCAATAGTAAGGAAACTCAAACAATCGCAACCATACGGGATAGAAATTATATACTTGAACAATAGAATGGCTGCTGTTGCCAAATGACGCAGACGAGCTGAATGCAGCTGCTCTGTTTTTGTTTGTTGTCTCTGCCTCTACTAACCAACAAATAAGCAGATCGAGTTGCCTCATGCATGATTCAAATAATTTTGAATGAACCACCAATTTTTGTTTTTTTACGAATTAGCGTTATAAACCCCACTTAGAAAAAGAATTGTCCGGTGTAGGCGTTGGCTTTCCGCCTGAAGCTTCACATATGCTGTGATGACGTCACAGGGTCACATGAGATGGCCTAGCACTGATTTGTGTCATGAAATCATGTGACATGTCCGAGTTGGTAGGCGCGATGGAAGGTGGAAATTAGAAGCCCAGCTTGAAAAAAAAAAAAATCCCCGCAGTAGATTCCTTTACAGAATAGTGGCGCCGGTACGTTCTTCATAAAGTGACCTGCAGTTGGACTTATACTTTCGTGTTGTTGCACTGCAACGGATATCGTAACTGCAGTGAGAATGGTTGAAAGGCAGCGTTCGTGCGTGTCTTCCTCTGATGTCATTATCTTGTGCTGCTCTGTATACCATTGAATCCATTCATTGAAGTATATTTGTATGTCACGTGCGCGTTCTTTCGTAACCACATAGGCGTATGGACGTGAATAATCGCCCTCAGTTATATAGAGACTGTTTATTTTTGCCATGGCGCCATTTGTTAACTGATTATAACCAGGATCATGGTTTTATTTTCTCAAATAAAAAAATATAGTCAGTTATGAAACAGCACAGGGACTTAGAACTCATGTGGTCGACTTTTCCAGTTTTTCTTTTTCCGCCGTGTGCCTGTAAACGGCCCTAAAATAATGCGTACGTGCGCATGGACTCTTCTTCGGCCTGGACTCATTCCAATAGAAAGCGAACAGGAGTGAGTTTGCGAATGCATGGAATCTCCATGCAATTTTTTTCGGACTTTCTAACTAGTCCATCTTTTGGTCAGTGCAGTTTCCCTGTTTAGATTCAAAAAATACAAATTACATTCTATTGAATGCTGAAACAGAAGCGATGAAATTGTATTTTCCCGAGCTAGCAAGACGGGGATGGGGCAAGAGCGTGGGAGGGGGGAGGGGGAGAGAGAGAGTTGAAGGAAAAATCAAACCTAATGCCACTTGATATGTGTTTATTTGCGCTCTGCACCTCCTTTTCGCGGAGTAAAGAATGCAAAACATTAGGCTCTTTTTGAGAGCTTTCCAAAATAAATATTTTCCGTTGCTCTAAATTAATGGTCAGGCTTCACGCGCTAAATGTAAAGCATATGACTCAGCACTGCGTGAAGCTAGGCTGCGGTAAATCGGGAAGGATTGTTGCTCAAACGCCCTCCCGCTGCCGCAGGGAGGCGTTATTGACAAGAAAACGGCTGGAGACGACATCTGGCGCATTGCCAGCCCCCTTGAACAGTTGCCTTATATCGCATGTTTTGAACAGCTCCTTTTCGAGAGGGGATAGTCGGTGCAGCACTTACCAGCTATGCAAGGTGGCTGCACAAACAACAACTTCGAAGGCTAACTGCACCTGCAGAAGGCGTACAGAGACTAAACTAAGTGGGAAGCTTGCGGTATTGATAAATATGTGCTCCAAACACACGAAGTAGCGTGGTAAAGTGCTCACACTTTACGAAATTGCTTCATTCGCTAGTACAGAAATAAAAGTAGCAAAAAGACAGGCAGGGCATCCTGAAGTTCGAAAGCGGTAATTAAGCACCGTAGTTTTGGAGTCCAGTATGGGCTGCCCAACTTTACTCGGTGACTGTCCAAAGTGTCTTGTTGTTACTTTCATAGGCTCACCGCCAGCATCGGTCAGAGTTAAACAGGCAAAACTGCGAAAAACGATACGGAAAAGGATAAAACAAGAATGGCCTTCGGCCTTATATTCCGTGCTTTCTCTGCCTCTGAAACGTGTGTTGCTACAGTTCGTCAAAGTTTTAGCCATCATATGCGGACACAGGTTCTGCGTAACCCACGTTGTATGTATTATACAAGCTCGCGTACCTTCGCGTTTCAGCTGCGAAACTCTGCCCATAGAGTCGCCATCGTTAAACACATAATGATAGTTCAAATATCAATATACAAGACACAGAATAATAACACATGTGTGCCTGTCTAAGGAATTGTAAGGCAACAGTGCATGAATGCGCTAGCAATAAATGTATGCATGACTGCGTGAAATATACTTTATGTGCCAGTTTTCTTCAATTTTGAGAAGTTTCTCACATACACAGGTAAAACCGTACCTAGGCGGACCACGCTTACGGGCCCCGAAGACCTAGTTTGAGCATGATGTCGCTTTCAGAGCGGAGAAAAAGCGACCTCACGACCGGCTTCAGAGGGACCGCGGTTTCTTCGCACACGAGCACTTTGCACTTCCTCAGCGTCGTGCAGATGGCCGCCTTGATCTCTAGGACAGAGAACCGCTTTCCCAGGCACTCCCTGGGACCCAATCCGAACGGAATGAAAGCTCCTGGATGGTGGGCGCGGACACCGTCGCGGAACCTTTCCGGATCAAAGCGGAACGGGTCGGACCAGACTTCCGGATCGTGGTGGACCTGCCACGTTGCTGCCATTACGTTCACGCCAGCTGGGAAATGCTGCCCAAGAACGACGGTTTCCTTATTGCACTTCCGGGACGTGATCAGTGCAATGGGAGGGTACATGCGCAGGCATTCGCACACGAACATGTCCAGACGCTTTAGCTGTTGTATGGCCTCGTACGTAAGCTCTCCACCACTGGCTTCCAGGGCTTCTTTCATTTCTTCATAGATGGCGTCCTGCTCTTCTGGGTGCACGGCGAGCTCGTACATGGCGATGGCCATCGCAGTGGCGGTCGTTTCGTATCCCGCGACTAGGAACACGAAGCAATTCCCCAGAAGCTGGTCGTCGCTGATAAGCGGGCACTGAAGCTTCCTACCCTCACAGCCATCTCGCCCTGAACCATCCTGGGCATCGAGCAGGAGTTGCAACATGTCAAGCGTTCGCGCCTTGTCTCCGCGCCTGCGTAGGTGGATGATCCGGCGCAGGCGCTCTAGCAACTCGCAGTAAATTTTGGAGATCGGTGTAAACGGAAACACCCATCGCAGAGCGCTCCGGAAAGCGGGAATTTTGAGTGCGCCTTCGACCAGTGTGACCTCGGTGTCCTCGGCGACGCTCCTGACGACTTTCAGTAGAGGGTCGTTCGGGTCGCCTTGGCAGCCAACCTGCGCACAGGTGGGAATGCGATGCGTTACAATCTGCAGCCACTCACTGTAATGTTGTAAAAACTATGGGGCCACTCAAGAGCCCTTAAGCGGAAATATTCGACAGTATATAACTCGTTTCCAACTCTTTTTCGGCTAGAACTCGAAGTTTTGGCCGTCGGCCAGGGCCAACCAAATTTTGGACACGCTTATAGCAAGTTTTAGATCCAACCCAGCGATTTAAAGTTGCCTTTCTGTTTTGAAATGGTTATATTTGGCTTGGTTTACGAGGTTTAACGACCTAAAGCGACTCAGACGATGAGATATGCTGTAGTGGAGGGCTACGAAAATTTCGGCCACCTGAGGTTCTTTAACGTACACTGACATCGCACAGCATACGGGCGCCCTACTTTTCGCCTCCTTTGAACGGCGGCTGCCGGGGCCGAGATTGGATCCGGCATCCTCGGATACAGCTGTCAGGCGTCTTAACTACTGTGCCACCGCGAGCGGAGGAGGGGGGGGGGGGGAGGGCAGTGGTTACGTGATATTGTGGTGTCATTGCTACTACATATTTCGGTTTGGTCATTGCAGCCCGACGTACTTTGCTGCGACCATGAAAGCTTTCACTATGTGTGTCGAAGTGCCCACACAAAACATTCGCTTATCCTCGTTTGATAAGAATACGTTGCTAAATGGAGGAATCGAACCTCTGACGCTTCGGGCATGAACAGGAAACGTTAGCTCTACACCACCGAAAAAGTTATTTGGCGGCGTAGAGGCCGTGTGCCCGCCTCGCGACTTAAACGTCGATTCCACCATTTTCCCACCCAATTTCGCTTTTGACAAAATAGCCTTTTTTTTTTTTTCAGAAACAAATGTTTGACCGACGTTGCGACCTTGCAATGACGTCCAAACCCTAAGGAAACCAGTAGAAATTTGTAGGAGCTCCGATGCCATGACTATGTCGCGTCCCCTCTGTAGTGTTCTGTGATTGATCATTCCTAGTCATGTGACCACTGTGACGTCATCACTGTCTCATCCAATCAGAGATTTCTGATTGGATGAGACAGTGTAGATGGGTTTTGGTGCGACATGAGGTCTAATGCTATCTTATTGATAATGCAGCCTGTATAACACCAATACTCTTTTTCCCTTTTATTTGAATCCAATCACCTCCCATGAGCAGAAGCGGAAATGATTTAAATGCGACAAATTGAGGGTAGAAAACAAAATTGAGGTAGCTGTCGGAACTCTGCATGTTGATTCGTTCCATGCTCATGCCATTTGTATCAGTGTTTGTTAGACTCTGCCGTGAGCACTTATCCTCCTCGTAAGCCCTGAAACAGCCTAAGACAAATCGGTACTTCCAAAGCATGGATTAGGGTAATACATTGCGTCGTCCTATGGGATGTCATTTACAGCGACCACTGCTAAAGAACCGCTCCCTGTGATTCGCCTCGTTGCAGTAGTAGTGAGTGACCGGATGGTGGTTATTTTGAAGATGGGTTATTATCGAGGGATGGTTACCCTAGAAAATGGCGGTTATGGCGAGTACGATGAATGCGCACCTGGGCAGTGGCGCCTCGGTGACTATTCTTAAAGTGGTTGCAAATGAAGGAGGAGAGATAGCATAGTGAGTGTGGAGCAACCTGGCACGCCCCGTCTCCGGCGAGTGCTGCAAGGCGGTCTGAAGAGGAGTGCTAGTCGAAGAAGTGTGCGTGAAAAAAAAAAAAAAAAAAGGAAGGAAACTGGAAAGAATGTCATATAACTCTAATTTGTCTCGGTTCGGCTCGGCTTGGTTTATAGGGTTTGCCGTTCAAATCAAAAGCGAATAAGGCTATGAGAGACGCCGTAGTGGACGGCTCCGCAAACTTCGACCACCTGGGGTTCTCTAACGTGCACTGAAACGTGCAGCACACAAACACCTTTTTCGTTTTTTCTCCATTGGAACGCGGACACCGCGACGGGGATCAAACCCGCCACCTCGGGGTCAGCAGTCAAGCACCCTATAGCCACTGGACGAATGCATTATTATTATTATTATTATTATTATTATTATTATTATTATTATTATTATTATTATTATTATTATTATTATTATTATTATTATTATTATTATTATTATTATTATTATTAGTAGTAGTAGTAGTAGTAGTAGTAGTAGTAATATTATTATTATTATTATTATTAATATTATTATTATTATTTACTTATTTACTTCACGTTTTGCTTTTTCTCCTGTTCAATGCTGTCTGTATCTTGAACTGCTTTTTATCCGTTTCTTACTGGTATTTTAACTTTAAACTTTATATTCGAATCTTACTGTCCCGTGTTCAATTCTATTTCTTTATTGTATTTTCCTGTATTTCTAACCTGTGTTTTAAGTACCACGCACTTGTTGCGCCTGCAATGGTTGTTTATTTTATGTATATTTCTATATTACTATAATCAATGCCAGTTATTTGTTGTTGTTTTTTGCTCTCTACCTACTGTTCTTTTTTTTTTTTCTTTCGTGATGTGCTCAACAATTCTCTCACTGTGTATATAAGGGATGGTACTCATTGATTGCTTTCTTTCCGTTACACTTTTCGTCTCAGTTTCATTTCATATGTTATTTTTTTCTTATTTTGTGCTCACTCTGTGAGTGTAAACTTGTTTGTGCATTTTCCTTGTTTTTTTTTTTGTGCTGCAGCACGAAGACCACATGGTTGTTCCTGCGCACATTAAAAAAAAGATTGATTGATTATTATTATTGCTGTTGTCAATATTATTATCATCATCATCACGAACTGTTATGTGTAATATCGCTCCCGAATTCTATACCTCACTATGCTATGAAAGGAATCTACCTCAGCAGCGGTCGCTGACGATCACGTTACCCGCCGCCGGCAACGGTCCTTTAAGTTTTTTAAGTCCGAAGAAGAAATTGTGCTGTAAATGTGATTTAAAAATTGGTTTTGCGGGCGTCTGCTTGGAAAAGTATGCTGCCAACTCTGCATTGAAATGTCGTTTTCAAGACTTCATAGTGAGCATTTTTCAACATGCCGATAATTAGAACTATTACAGACAAAATATTTTAGCTAGTCGCTATTTTATTCATCAGCGCTCATTTGCCTATCGCAGATCAGCGTTCTAATCGTTTTCAGGTGCCATGCATCAAGTTAAGGTCAACAGCTTACAATACGTGATTAAGTTTTCTGTGTTCTCAGATTTCTTTTTTTTTTCTTTTTTTTTTTTTTTTTTTTTGTCAAAGCGCGCTCATATGAACCAGCAATGCATCAAGAAGGCCTACCTCCCAGGCAAGGGCGCACTTGGATATGACGTCCAGAGACAAGCCCTTGAATAACTTGGTGATGTTGACGGCCTTTCCATCAGCTACGTGGTCATTGATGACCTGCAGAGTCGTCTCGCAGCAACCCACAATCGTTCGTGTCATGAGTTTCATTTTAGTGGAGCTGAAACTCGGGTTCACGACACTGCGCACCTTTTTCCATTTTTCTCCTGCAAAAAGTAAAAGTTTTAGTTAGTGCCGCTGTCTAGTGATGGTTTACGAAATACGCTGCATATCCGTGTTGCATCAAGGTACGACGACCACATTATACTCAGAAAAGTTCTGAGAAATACGCGCCAGCTCGCATTCGCGGCAAACTGGAGAATCGTTCTAACGTGCAGACGACAGCTGCATTTTACTCGGACTACATCGTCTCAGAATGGCACAACCTGACCACTCGTAAACTGGTTCAACTGGTTCTCCGTTTAAGTGTGGCAACCACTCGTACACGAGCAGCGAACGGGGTGAGGCGTTTCCTTCCTTTTCCTTTTCGGAAACGCACGGGCCAGCGATTCTTCGCGACGTGCTGAAGACTCTGACCCAGCGAACGACGACAAACCATAGTGTTTTGTTACGATTTCACGTTTCCTTTTGAGACTCATTGTGACTGACGGCGGATGACAGCGGGCGACAGACCACGAGGGAAATTTCTCAATGCTCACTGAAAACGCCCGTGTATAGCTCCGGATGCTTCAACTCTTCTTGAAAGCCTCAATGCAGATCGAGTTCTATGAAGATCGGAAGTGTTCGTGTGACAGACGTATTAATTTTTGGTTCAGGGTAACGGGGAACAAAGCTTGTTTCATCATTCGCACTATTCGGAACGGGCCCGTGAAACTTAGTGCGTGGAGAGAGAGGCGAGTGAATGCGGACATTTGTAACGATATATCAGAATGAATTCGTGTGCAAGAACGCCAGCCAAAGGCACTCTTATTAAGAGCGCCTGAAGCCTCGTCCTTACCTGTGTTGTACAGCAGGCTGCTCAGAAGAGGCTCCACTGGTATCAGCATATCCGGTCTCTCGTGAAAGGCGTTCATCTGTTTTACGAAGCACTCCTTGATCATTTCCACGTCGGTGATGATCACGTACGGAATTTCGGCCATGTAGTAACCGAATACCTTGCCGTACTGCTTCACCCACCCATCCATCACCTGTTCAAATAGACAGCAGCACCAAACAATTAGTTGGAAGAAGCAAAAATGAACGCTGCCCTTTTAAACGCCGACAAAAGGCGATGCGAACAAGTTGTGTCTGAAACAACGAACGCATTACTTACATCGTCAACGCATGTTGTTAATGGGAGAAAGTGCACGCCAGTTACAAAACTTAAAGAAACGTCAGTCCGAGCAGAGGAAGCAAATTAAAGTATAGTGGAAGCATTAACCTGGCCCTCTAATGTTAGGGTAACAAAAAAAAAACAATAGAAAATCACTCGGTACACTGCGCAGTTGAGGCGCTTCAAAAATTAAGGTTTCATTAATGGCCTAGCATAACAGCCAACGGTCATTAATGCCAACGATTCGAAAATTGAGTTTTTTTTTTTGTTTTCCTCTTAAGTACACAAGCTACGATAGTGGGAGTATAGCTAAGTTGTTCAAGTGCGCTGCCTTATACCTAGCCAGCATTTCCAGCTGACCCTCTCCCTCCTTTTCTTCATCCTCCTCATCCTTATACTTTGCTATGGTTCATTTGCAAATTTGGAGGCGTGAATTAGCACTCACAGCGGTGGTCAGGCGCCAGCTACTGCACCTATGAGGTAATAAATAGAATACGATTAGTGAGAACGATTAGCGCTTTTTTTTTTAATTAAATGTACGCGCAAAAATAAACATCGCCCTGTTCTTTGAATATAATGAAACAGTATTAACAGTGCAATGCCCATTTAGCAGCGGGATCGAGTGAAGACTCTAAATGAAACCGCTTATCAGTGCACACAAGCACGAAAAGTGTTAGCTGGCAGCGGCATGTCGTGCAGCACGTAAAATTGCGCAAAGCGCACTTAAGAGAAACATAACAATTAAGTGAGAAGTTGAACATTCAGGGCATTATCTATTTCATCTATATGTCCTATGTATTTAGCGAAACGTTTCCGGACCAGCAACTAATTACGAGCTGAAATAAAAAAAATATATAAAAATTCAAGAGCACGCGTATCTCGTCAGTCCTTCAACACTTCACTCTGAGTCACGAAATCAGGTGACAAAATTAAAAGATTTTTTTTTTCGGCAGACCGTATCATTTAAAGACGGAAAAATATTACCTGTGTTAAGTGCACGTATTCACGTAACGGTATTGCCATTTAAATTGTATCGTACAAAAGAACCGGCGACAAAAGGCGTGGGCAAATAGAGGGCATTATTTCTGATCTCCTTTTCTACCTTTCGAAATTTCTTAAATTATACTTCGGAAACGGGGCGTCAGCGAGAGGTAGAAGCAATTGCATAGTTATTTAAAACACGAACCGGGCTAGATATGTCATTGGGATCAATTCGTTTTCCAAGAGATTGTTCAGTACTGGCCTTCGTCCAGTGCAACAAGTGAGTCCAGCGGTTAGCAAGCGATCACAAATTAAAAGGGCCTGGGCCAGGGAAGGTGCCTTCTGCCGATTGAAATGTGGTCAGTTAGCAGGTCTAATCACTAAAGGAAACATAAACAAATTTACGTATTTCAATGCGTAATAAACATCAGTCGCGCTATGCCCACATGGTATTTCCTTGATTCTGCATTTGTTTATCCGTGTTCCGTCTGTTCAGTGAACATTTAAGCTTGGGCAGTCTGCTAGCATTGTTTAATAAATTTGGCTCTATTTATCAACTGACGCTGCGAGCACGCTTTATTTCTGAGGGGCAGGAGGGTTATCATAAATACAGATTTCTGCTATGCATCTTGACGTTTCGATAACGTGGGCTTTGTTCCTGTGCTGGATTACGACACTGACAAAAATACCTTGATTCGGTCTTTGTCGAGCTGCTTGTAGTTCCCTAAGAGAAGCTCTGGCTCCGGGCCCGGTATTCCGTGCCTCCGGAAGAAGCTGTGGTCGTATTTTCTCTTCAGCACCCACAAGACTACGGTAGCTACAGCAGAGGATACCAGTGCTGCCAGCGCTGTCCATGGCGAGAGGTCCATTGGCAACTGCGCAAGAGACGCGTAATTTTATGCGACATACGCGTGAACAAAATTAAAGTAACAATACCTTGTACACTAGGGTAATTTATGGGCATCCTTTACATCAAATGTGTGTATAATCGGCTTCATATGCAGTGCAGGAAGCGAATATGACTAGGAGCAGCGTTTAATGTTTTTTCTAATTTTTTTTTTTTTTTTTTAGTTTCTCGAAGGTAGGAGCAATTTTACGGTGGCGTTTTGGTAGGGAAAAACAAATGGGGGAGGGGGTCTCTGAGAGCTCTGTGGCGTTCTTTCATGCGGGCGTAAAGAGGTGATAGTTCGTTATGAGGCGTAGGCGCACTGGAAAAATAATTAATTAATATAAATGACACTTTTTTGTTAAAGAAGCCATGTCAGCTGATAAGCGCATATGCTTCCATTCAAATTATCTTTGTATTTCAAGCTGAAATTATTCAAACATTCTCAGTTCTTTCGAGTCTTTGTTGGCGTACTGGAGGTGATAATTTAACATGTGTGCACTTGGCTGCCTGTCTGTTTTGGATGAATCACGACACTGACAAGCACCGAGCGAGATGCCGCTGCAATACAGCTTTACCTGTCAGGCCTCGAACACTGCAGGTGCAGTAAATATTCCGGCCTCTGCCTCAGCTCTCTACTTTAGCGTCACTCTGTCAGGCGCAACGGGTTAGACCCATCACCGCAGCCGCTAGGGTCTTACACAAAACTTTGATTGTTTCCTGCCCCGGCAGTAGTGCAGTAGTGAGTAAATTAGGAGTGCGGGCTTAGGAAATATGTGTACATTAGGAGAATAAGTTGAGGCGTTGCAACTGTCAGACGCGCTGAACAAGGAGCGAATAGGGTTGCATCAAATGATGTGTTCAGTCTCAATGAATCTTCTCAAGATCGCACCACCACAGGGTAGCAACGTGTCCAGAAACATTTGTTTTAGGGCTGTGGTTCCGGAGAATCAATGGTCAAGCTCCATCTATACGTGCGAGTGGCTCGGGCCCGGCAAATGTGACCAGAAGTTTATTTATTTATTTATTTATTTATTTATTTATTTATTTATTTATTTATTTATTTATTTATTTATTTATTTATTTATTTATTTATTTATTTATTTATTTATTTATTTATTTATTTATTTATTTATTTATTTATTTATTTATTTATTTATTCAAATACCCTAAAGGCCCTAGCGGGAATTACATAGAGGGGGGGGGGGGGGGCAAAGGTTGGAACAAGAGTACAAACAATGCATCCAAAATTGCGATAAGTATACAGTCGTTAACAAGGACACTAGCGATAGTTACATAAGTCGATAACCAGGCACATAACGTTGAAAAGCCAGTGCTTCAATACTCAAAATAAAAATACAGATGGCACCAAACATTCAAGTTTTTCGGAGAGCGCCCTTTAACACGAACATAAAAAGAAATGCAAAGATGAAGGTTACAACTCTAAGGGATTTTTTAATCCGGTTACAAACGTTTCGTAATCACTGAAAGACGCAACGGTGGCAAGGAGCAGATTCCATTGACGGATGGCTAGGAGGAGAGGCGAGTGAAAGAAAAGATTGGTTCGAGCAAAGATGGGTTGCACTTTGTTCGTGATCAATGCGTGGGAATATGTGATGGGCCGACGTGATATAATACAACGCAAAAGAAGAATGACTATAATATAATTTGTAGAAAAAGCACAGTGCGGAAAACATTCTCCGTCTTTCAAGAAGAGGTAAGTTGAGGGCTGGTTTTATTTCAGTTATACTTGCTGATCGTGAATAGTTTTTAGATATGAAACGGGCGGCTTTATTTTGTAGAGACTGCAATTTTGTTACTAGGTATGCTTGATGAGGGTTCCAAATTAAAGAGGCTTGCTCCAGTTTTGAGCGCACTAATGTAGTGTATGCTAATAGCTTTGTGTCTGGATTAGCTAAATTCAGGTTGCATCTGAGGAAGCCGAGTGTTTTGGAAGCCTTATTGATAACCGTATCTAAGTGACTGTTTCATGAAAGATCTGATGCTAAATGTACACCTAAATACTTTATGATGGGTACCCATTCAATACGCACGTCGTTCAAAGTGTAATGATATGGTTCGGTGCTAGATGTTGTGGGGGTAAATCTGAGAAGTTTTGTTTTTGAGGTGTTAATTTCCATTTGCCATTGTGTGCACCAATTGTTTATCTTATCAATGTCTGATTGTAAATGAGTACAGTCTGTAGATCAGTTATATTACGCAATTATCAGCAAATAATCTCACCGTGGAATTTAGGTTATTACTGATATCATTTATATAAATTAAGAACAAGATAGGTCCGAGTACAGACCCTTGCGGCACTGCAGATTTAACGGGGGAGTGGGAGGAAGAATGGCTGTTAACAAAGACTGATCGATAGCGATTAGCCAAAAAACTCCTTATCCGACAAATAACCTTACAATTCATGTTTAAATTTTCAATCTTCTTTATTAGACGTATGTGTGGGACTTTGTCGAATGCTTTGGCGAAATCTATAAATACGGCGTCTATTTTAGAGTGAGCATGAACAGCATGATGAAGGTCAGTAACCAATTCAAACAGTTGTGTTTCGCAAGACCGACCATGTAGGAAGCCTTGCTGATTGGAAAAAAAAAAAAAAAAGAAGTTATGCCTCACCAGATGACCCATTATGGCGGAGGAGATTATGTGCTCTAGCAATTTGCAGCTTATATTGCAGCTTATACTGCTCTCAGCTACAGCAGTATGGACAGGTCGATAATAGTGAATTTTAGATTTATAGAAAAAAATTTTTGCTAAACAGCTAAGCATATCACATGTCGCCTCTTTTAGGCAATTAGGCGCATATTCTACGATTTTCAGAGACGAAACGTCTGACTTATTGGGATTATTTTAGAGCGTAGATTGTCGGACCTTAGCAGAGAGGTGGCTTTTCGAGAGTCACATTATTAAGCTCCCACATTATGCAGCACTTGCCATGATTACTCCCACTAATGAGCACCGTGAAGACCGTAGCGTACGGCAGCGCCCTCGACTGCCTAAAATCGCCACAATGTAGACTCGGAGATTAAAATGTCGAATTAACATGCAGCCAGCAAGTGAATCACTCTTGCTGTACGAAGCAAGTAACGCAGAGTGTTGAGTTAGACAGCCCCGTCGCTGCCCGTGTATACGCTTTTCTGTGTTTGAGACTGAGGACGAAACTGAGATAAGCACACCTCGACCAGCATGTTCTCAGAGTTTGAAGGTATGGGACATCGTTGTCATGAAATCGAGTCGGTTTAGGAAACATATGCGGACCCTCATGTCACAGCTATGAATTAGTGGACCCAGACACTCAGCAAATGTACTTCGGCAAATATCCATGCATACGTTTAAAACAAACGTGAAAATGAGGACCGAATTTATGCATAGCTCTTCGCCAAGCACGTTTAACAAAATTAGTAAACAGAATTATCTTCCATCGTGCATGTCATGAAAACCTACCCCGAAAAACGCAAAATGCATAACCGCTTTTCATTCATAATGCATGGCGAGCATAATCGTTTGCTCGCGCTCATTAACAGGTTCTATTTCGTATTTCGATCGTATTCTCATAATTTGCCATGATAGTATACCTGCCTTGCCTATAAAAAAAAAACAAAAAAAAAAACGAAACCTTGGCGGATACTTAAATTTACCTCAATATTATGACGCGATAACGTTATGGGTTCTCTTTGGTCTCTTGGAGAACCTCTGGCGCACCGTTTAGCAGACATCGGCATGCTTGTTGCCATATACCGCTTATTGAACCACTTGAATGAGCGTTCTTTGCTGGCGCACTCAAAATATATAGAATATTTAGACGAGAAACCTCAGCCGTATTTGACTAGTAACATGACAAATTATTTCGATGTCTTCAATATTTAAATGGCGGGAGCCAGTCAGGTGCTGGATCCGTAAGTTTGATAATTTCGCAATACCTTACAATGGCTTCTCAATATTCCCTCACCGGCCGTGCATCAAGATCTGCGTGAAGCACCGCAATCCTTCCTACTTCTCCGCATACTATGCGCAGCGGTAGCGTGTCTGGCCGGCGGCCAAAGGGTCAGAGCTTCGATACCACCATTTGACAACCCAAATTTTTTTTTCTATTAATGAGGACTGTTTAGTCACACCGGCGCCGTGTTTTGCACCGAACAGGACTTTTAACGGAATAGAAATCCTGACTGCTGGCAGTAGATGCTTACAAAGTGCTGATGATTGAATACGTTGAGCACAAACACACTTTCGCAGTGCAGCGCTTCTAAAAATGAGTTGTCTTTTTTTGTGTGTTAAAGACCTGGCACTGCATTTTTTTATCAGGGCTCTTAGCTCCAAGTTGGCCGTAACCATACATTTAGGTTAATTAGAAAGTACTTATTAAGTTTTAGTTGATTGGCTATGCAGGTATAGTAGATTTTTAACCGCTGTTGAGAGTCCATTCCAAACTTATGTGTTTCCATTTTGAGCTCGACATTTTTAAGAATTTAAGAAAGTCATCATTTTTAAGGAAGTTATCAGACATATAAGTCTTAGAGCATTCTATGCCAATCGTCACATTTTGGCAGCGCTATGCAAAACTGCCGCGTTGCTACTTTCATAGGATTGCTTTTTTCTATGAATTACGTTGACTTCGAAAAGAGCGAACACAAGAGCAGTAACAGCAAGATAGGTGCATTTTTTCTCCGCCCTGCCTCATTTCCGAAATTCCTTATGAGTCTACACGAAAAATATCGACATGGCCCCTATATCTTCTTTGCAGCCGGCTTGGGCGAAATGATACTGTACCTATTGAGTAACGCAAGCTTGCTTACTTTTAGGGCTGCGGGCGTCTTAGTGGAGGAACAACGTCGACTTCGTGAGACCGCAGTGCTCGTCGGCCTCAGCAGGAAGGGCCGAGAAAGGAAGGAAAGACGTCAGCCTGCAGAAAACAATGAAAGCGGGGAAGGTTTCGGTGAGGCTTCGTAAGTTGCGTAGGCGTTATGCACAGGTATGTATGTACAAGTGTACGCTATTATTCAGCACGTGTCGAGCGAATATACGCCACGCTTCCTTCTTGGAGCACGCGCGTGTCCAGTACGGAGCACTGATCAGAAACGAAAGCTGCATGCTGTGACCCGAAGCTTACGCGAAAGAGGAAGGAGCGGGAGAGCCACTTGATATGTACTGTTTGTTTGTTTGGCGCCAATAATATCATGGTCGACGCGACAAAGTACGTGTATCTAAGATTCCTATCTGCATGGGCACTCATTTAGCGAACGAACGGAAGAAATTTGCAGCTAGAAAAATGTTCAACAGTGGACAGTGAGCGGCAAGAGAATGAAGGCTTTTGAAACCGTCGGTGTAAATTACCAGATTACTTTGGACAATTAGCCTTAAGCAAACCAATGCAGGCGTCCTGGTTACGGCGCCTCGATGCGCGCAATGCGCGCCCCCCTCTGCCGCTCAGTGGAGGATGGAGACAGTCTTTGAAAGGGTCAGTGCCGAATCCACGGTTACGCGCGCCATATTTGAGCCCATTCCGTGTTCCGCCTGCATGAGTTGCCCGTGTAGCGTCGTGTTTCCAGTCAATTTCAGTTTTTCTTGCCCACAAGATGGGGAAATTATGCCCGAGTGTTGCGTGTCTGCGTGCGCCAATAACTCCCGAAATGCGTGTACATTGTCCGCGTTTTCTAGAGATAGAAAAAAAAAAAAGGCTTTTGTGTACTCTAAAGGTGAAACGTAAAGACGGCCGCCGGCCTACGGTTCACGATTACGCACTGTAAGGTAGTATATTCTTTATTTCCTTTCCTTGCTGTTTGCCCCATAATTACATATACAGATTTGAAATAATACCCAACCAGTGCCCAAAAAACGGCCACAGCGATTTTATTATTGTTTTCTAGGCGTTCGAAATCCATTCACGCATGATACGGGGTGCAATCGTTTATGCCAGCTGTTAGGTTCTGGTTTGCGTGCGCCTGGGTAGCGTACCACTGCCACCAATTATTACGTTCGTGGCTCGCGTGCTCAGCCCACCGCTGTCGCCAGTTGTTACATGCGGCGCGCGGCCCCTCGGTAGCGTTGGCCTGGCGGCTCCGTGGACGGCGGACGGCATCAAAGGTGCCAGCAAAGACGAAGCGTCTTCTAACGAAACAACCTTTAAACATCATGAAGGAGCGGGCAGAGAAGCTGACCCGGAGAGAATACAGACACTCTCACACAGCTGGTGTCTAGCGTCGTCTCAACGGCGCGTCAAAGTAGTCTCCTCAGCGGAGTCGGCCGCTGCTTGTTATAGTTTTTCCAGTTCACAGGGAAAGGGTAAACCCTCACAAGAAAGGGAGAGCCAAACACGTTTGTACACGTCGGGATGACTCAATCGCCGCTGGTCCGACCTCATCCCCTTCACCTCCTGCAGACGGGCGAGGGCGGCGCACTCTCTCAGAGCCCCAGGCTTGGCCGGCGTTTGCCAAGAGTGATGCCACAAAGATGGCCAACATAAGACGTGACCAGTACCCTCTCCCCAAAAATAAACCATAGTCACCACCACCACCACCACACACACGCACGCACACACATTTGGCGCATGGCAGGATCACGTCGAGTCTTGCCCGCGGGAGGAAGCGTTGCGCGGCCGATGAACGGCGTCGAAATGGCCGATCCGCTCGCGGTTCTGCCTGTTGCTATGCGGTGGCCGCGTCAGCTGTCCCACTTGTCGGTGGAGAAACGTAACACAGCATAGACGACAAAATTGTGTTGAAAATGTTTTGTCAAAGTCGACTTCAGGAAGCACAGCTGAGAGCATGAATCGCATATTAAACGATAGCTTATGCAGCTCGTTCGGTCGAAGAACCGTCGGCGTAGTAATAGTCGGCAAAGCGCATCGGAAATAATCGGCGACTGCGTGAAAGAATCTTATACCATGGTATTTTACGGTTCTAGTGAATGATGATTAATTGGTACGTGATGACAACTTTATGAAATCATTGTAATTAATATATTAATCGATGAACCAAAAGAAACGAAAAAAATGTTTGTGGATGCCAAGTATTGGTGTATAAAAAAATTAGAAAAAAAAAATATAGAGATTAGAAAAGTAAAAAAAAAACATCGTCCGTGTGTGTGAAACGCCATCACGTCATACCCTTAAAGGCGTATCTTAAGTGTCCCCAAAATTTTCACTGCGAGGAGACTAAGTTAAGAGCAATAAATGACCTTGCTCTGAACAGAACAGAAGAAATTACACTGCACCCGGACACTTTATGCTCTAGCTCTCTGCCGCTTGTAATCTCTGCCTAAAGCTGCAAATGTCCGAGTTACTGAATAAAATGAATATAAAAGCGAACACTCAGGGCATCTTTACTCAGGAACCTTTAGCCGAAGTTTGCCAGAGAATAGGTTAATGTGCCAAGGTTCTCAACAAATTAATCAAGTTTAAGATTACATTGGTGTAGCCCCGATATAAGGGTCAGGGCTTTCGACTCTTGTGTCCATGGATGCGGGATCTAATCCTTTCCGCGGCGGCCGCTTTTTTATGGAGGCGAATAGCAAAGCGCCCCTGTGCTGCAGGATGTCAGTGCACGTTAAAGAACCCCAGGTGGTCGAAATTTCCGGAGTCTTCCATTGCAGCGTCTCTCGTAACCTGAGTCGCTTTGGAATGCTAAAACCGACAAAACCGAAATTCCGAAAGCCTGCCTTCCTTTACAGAAAAATGCCCCTTCACCATGGCGGTCTGGCCTAGAAGTAGGATACAGCTCTTTATTCTGTTATTTTAAGCCTCATACTTTGCTCGCACGTGGCGAACAACGACTTGGCATGCCTGATTTGAAACCTTCTTCAACGAACGTCCGGCAGAACTTCGCCAATTCCTTTATGCAGAACGGGGAAGGCAGGAGACGCGACAAAATTCGGGCCATAGTGTCTCTGGTTGCACCTATTCTTGACTCAAGAACGAGCTTAGCGGCCGCGTGGAAACGTTTTAGCCATGAAAAGGAGCTAACGTCTACACTTTGGCAAAGGAGAAAGTTATTAATATTAAGGTTGTATGAAACGGCGAATTTACATGAACAGGCTTCGCAAAATAGGATACAATATTGCATATCACAAATACACGCAAAATACCTCACTCTAGCATCGTTTGTGTGCGTGCGTGTGCGTGCATTAGAGCATTGCACGGTCCGTAATTATCGACCAGGGCTCGGGCCAGGCCCAGCTGCCTTTTCACCGGCCCGGATTCTCCGACAAAATCCTGGCCCAGCCGAGTGACTAAGGTGGCAGCAATAGTAGCACTAATGATTTTAATTGGGCTGACTTGATGTCAAAAATACCACTGCAGCTAGCATTTTTAATTTCCTAATTGTAGAAAAACGTCTACATCTGTAACTGGATTTATAAAAATCACCTCGCGACAACTGTCTCTCAAGTTTTCAGTGCAGTCCCCTGATATGTCGCAGGGAAACGTCGAGCTTGTTAGAGAGCAGTTGAAGACGTTACTTAGGTCCAGCCGCAAAAATTTTAAGGTGAAAGCCTTTAATGGCTCATAATGTCGTTGACCAAAGCTGTCCGCGCGAGCGGCGCACCTGATTGGTCGACAGAGAAGTGATGTCACCTGCCGCCAGATTCGAAGCGACCAACCCAAAGTCTCATCTTGTCTAGCGTTCCTGCCATCTGCAATCCCACACTTAACGCGTGCTGAACGCCACGTGACAGGAGCGATGGTATACCGTCCAAACGCACACTTGTCGGAGAAAGTGTGACAGATACTGCGCCTTTCCTTTTCTGTAAACCAATTATAATTATATGCAGCGCTCCAACGAACATCAATAAAAGGCAAACAATGAGAGGCAAATAATAGGAGAGGAAGAGTAGGCTTTCGTCATTCTCCTCTTAAGAGACATCTAAGAGACCCTCTAATTTCTTCAAATGCTCCAGTACACGTGTGCTCCATGTGAATATGTGTCTGTCATGGTGTCGTCTTCGTATGTGCTACTTCTCGCGCTCATGAAATCTGATAGTCTATCAGGTGTTCTATGGTCGATTGATTATTGCAGATTTTTCTTCAACTCGCTTGCGGATGCCCTCATACTGTCATGCCCGTCTCTTGCAGAGCTGAAAGCAAAAGCAGGATGTTCACAGCAGAGGATTTTAGGTCTCTCTTAGAGATGGATAGGGCGTGTTGCGTTTGAACCATAATCTATTTCATAAAAATTTTATTTAAAAACATAAAGGGTCAGAATTGTTTTCCCACAGAATATTTGCAGCTGGGGGCCTTCTTAATGGCTCTTCCGCCCCACCTTACATTGTCCACTGTGTGCTGAGATACTTTCAGCGCTTCATGGGAGATGATTGCAAAGGAAAGAAAGCAAATTAGCTTCAGCAAACCGGATTCGTATCTCATTGAGTTTCCTCTTCAGCTGGCGATGAGAGGCAATATTTTTTTGATGACGGAATCGGGGTTTGCGGTGCCTTGGCTGTACTAACTCGCAAACATTCACGTTTGTCGAGGACTCGTAAGGTTATCTGTTTATTTACAACATTAAATAAAACAGGAAGAAACAAGTAAGGAGAGAACTATTTACACCATGACTAAACCCCTGTTCAGAGGAATTAAGCCCTGGTTTAGACTAGACACCGTACTTTTAAACCCTCTGTCTCCACCCATGGCGGGGCCGACAACCAACAGGATAACAGTCTACACCCCTTACCAATTAATGTTTAGAGAAAGGAAAAATAATGTTTCCGTCAGCTATTCAGAACCACTGAGGAAATGATATCAAGTAATCATCGCTTGGTTGGTGAAAAGATAACCAATTTTTCGCAATTCCCTCGACCAATCGAAAATTTGGAGAATTAGAGGTCGAGACTTCAACCAAACAAACAAATAGCATTGCACTCGCCACATCCGAAACATCGGCCTCTCATCCCATATCCTTACAGATCTTTCCGTACAGATCTGTTACAGATCTTTTCCGTACACGTGCGTACGAGACAACCATAAGAAGTAGTAACAATCACTTTAAAATGTTCTTTCCAGCGGTAGACTAAAAAAAAAAAAGAGGGTCGTTACAGCGAGGAAGCGCTTAATGACCACGTGAGCATGTACCCAGGCAGCTCTTCAGGCGCCGCATACACGTCGCCCATCGCAGTCCTGCTTCTTCAAAATGTGCGGCAAACGCATGCGCTTTCGAACAATGTGGCTACGGCAAAGAGCTGTGCAAAGATAAGGCGGGACGCCCTTGAAGATAAGTGATGCCACAAGCTCGAGGATGGCCGCGACCAGGGACTACATGTGTACCACGAAATCTCAAAACCGATACCGAATGACACCATGAAAAGCTCAGTGAACTTCACATATGTATTTGTGGCTTTAGCTCTATATTCTTTGCTTTTCAGGTTGTTTTAATTTTTTCTTTACATCCCTACATTCATTATGGCATTAACGTATATTAAAACGGTTTGCAGTAGGGAAACAGTGATGAACTGGAACTATATTCAGCTGGCATTGCCTTCACGTCTGTTAAAGCCCGAGTCCGTGCAGGGCTCTAGCATGTACTCCCGAATAATAACAGCCACAGAATAGGCAGCCGAGAAGTCTTTCGAGTCTTAAAAATGTGCCATTTTATAATTTGCGTCGCCTGACTTCTATTGATAGGTGGCACTCCGTGAGCAGTGCAGCTTAGTTTCGAGGAAGAGCGTGCGGCTCCAGTGCGCTCTCCCCAAGCGCTACGAGAAGATTGGGCCAAAATATGGGAGGCGCCCGTAGCAGAAGACGTGGTTGTCTCCACCCGCGCATCGAGGAATCCTATTCCTGGCCATTTCGCCATGCATGCATATGTATGTATGTATGTATGTATGTATGTATGTATGTATGTATGTATGTATGTATGTATGTATGTATGTATGTATGTATGTATGTATGTATGTATGTATGTATGTATGTATGTATGTATGTATGTATGTATGTATGTATGTATGTATGTATGTATGTAGGTATGTATGTATGTATGTATGTATGTATGTATGTATGTATGTATGTATGTATGTATGTATGTATGTATGTATGTATGTATGTATGTATGTATGTATGTATGTATGTATGTATGTATGTATGTATGTATGTATGTATGTATGTATGTATGTATGTATGTATGTATGTATGTATGTATGTATGTACGTACGTATGTATGTATGTACGTGTGTGTGTGTGTGCGTGTGTGCGTGTGCGCGTGTGTGTGTGTGGTAAAAGCACTTTATTTTAGAGCAGAAATCAACTGCTCAAAATGAAGTTGGCCTGCCACACCAGGTCGAGCTGGTCCTCTTCGTAAGGAGAAGCCAGCCAGGTATGCCAGGAGAGGACTGGGGATGAGGAAGGGAGGTAGAAAGGAGATTGGACGGCGACAAGGCAGTAGAAGAGGCAGTGTGCAAGATCCGCATGAAGCTCAGGGCAGTTGAGGCACGACGGATCAGAGTGGAAACGGTATAGGTACAGTCTTGCTGGTGTAATGCGTGTGTTTGAATTTTGCGAAGGGTATGAGCCTGGGAAACAGAGAAACGGGGGTGTGGGGCAGGGAGAATGGCGAGCTCCTGCTTGAATTCTAGGTAGGATTGCGATATGGCTTTCCCGATCAGAAGACCTTCGTCACACAACGATGGGCTGGACCAGAGGATCGCTGGAGCCCGGTTAATAGTTTCGCGGGCGAGCTGATTACACAGCTCATTTCCAGGAATCCTTGAATGCCCAGGTATCCATCTCAATGTGTCTGTGCGAAGCTTCAGATAAAAAGCACCATATCTAGGTCGGCGTGTATATTTGGAGGTATGGTTCTCTTTTGAAATGCATGACGGGCGGCCTGGGAATCAGTGTACACAACATATTGTTAGATCGGGGGAAGATGAATGAATTCCTGGACAGCATGCACAATCGAGAGAATCTCCAAGGTAGTACTGTCTGGCGGGTCTAGGTATGGAGCACTAGTAGAATAGAGAGGATCGGGGGAAGAGGAGAATGTATGATCTGGGCTGCAGCATCCAGGGATCCGAGTATGGAGGCGTCGGTGTACGCTAGAGTGTGACTGTGTAGGGGCGGCGTGTGTCGGGAAGCCTGGGCTTGCCTGCGTCCAGGGTGAAGGATTGGGGACATATTGCGAGGAATTGGTGCTCTACGAAGGTTGGAGGCGTATGGGTGCCCAGGAACCTGAAGTGCAATGGGCATGGGATTGATTTGAGCCCGGGAAAGGATCCATCTGCCTTGCTGTGTAGAGGACAGGCGAGCAAGTTGACGGTCACGGTGTAGATTAAGGAGGCCGGTGTCGTAGAGACGTTGTGCAGAAGTTTGTATTGGAAGTTGGAGGGCCGCTTTGTATAGGGTGTGCAACTCGCGAGCATAATCATCATCATCATCATCAGCCTGATTATACCCACTGCAGGGCGAAGGCCTCTCCCATATTTCTCCACTTAACCCGGTTCTGTGCTAGCTGCATCCACTTGACCCCTGCGAACTTCTTAATCTCATCCGCCCATCTAACTTTCTGCCGCCCCCTGCTACGCTTTCCTTCCCTTGGAATCCAGTTTGTTACCCTCAGCGACCATCGGTTATCCTCTCTTCGCACTACATGTCCTGCCCATGTCCATTTCTTCTTCTTAATTTCCACTAGAATGTCGGTAACTTGAGTTAATTCTCTGACCCACTCTGCACGCTTTCTATCTCTTAATGTAACCCCTACCATTTTTCGTTCCATAGCCCTCTGGGTTGTTCTCAACTTAAGTAGAACTCTCTTGGTTAGCCTCCACGTTTCAGCCCTATAGGTGAGTACAGGCAAGATGCAACTGTTGTATACTTTCCTCTTGAGCGATACCGGTAAGCTGCTAGTCATAATCTGCGAGTGCTTGCCAAATGCGCTCGATCCCAATCTTATTCTTCTTGTTATTTCCTTTTCATGGTCCGGATCTGCGGTTACTACCTGTCCTAAGTAGACATATTCGCCTACTACTTCCAGTATTTCGCTACCTAATGTAAACTGCTGTTCCTTCCCGAGGCTGTTGAACATTACCTTAGTCTTCTGCATATTGATTTTCAAGCCTTTGATTTATGTATGTATGTATGTATGTATGTATGTATGTATGTATGTATGTATGTATGTATGTATGTATGTATGTATGTATGTATGTATGCATGTATGTATGTATGTATGTATGTATGTATGTATGTATGTATGTATGTATGTATGTATGTATGTATGTATGCATGTATGCATGTATGTATGTATGTATGTATGTATGTATGTATGTATGTATGTATGTATGTATGTATGTATGTATGTATGTATGTATGTATGTATGTATGTATGTATGTATGTATGTATGTATGTATGTATGTATGTATGTATGTATGTATGTATGTATGTATGTATGTATGTATGTATGTATGTATGTATGTATGTATGTATTAGTAGAATGCGATACATTCTGCGGGGTGAAACAATGCGGTTTTCTAGCAGGCAACTTCTGTAGTCGAGCGAGATTGCTGCGGCTGCACACCGGCGCTTTGTAGGGATTGTATGTACGTCTATGCTGTGGTGTAAACAATTGTTGAGTACACCTAACTGTTTCCTGTTGGGCGGTATTGTATGCGTATGTTATAAATGGTAGAACAGAGTCCCAGTCCTTGTGGTCGGCGGTGACGTACATTGAAAGCATGTTGGTGAGTGTCCGGTTGGTTCGCTCGGTCAACCCATATGTTTGCGGAGGATGAGGGGTAGAATGTCAGAAATGCGTTTGGCACAAACAAAGGAGTTCTTCGACAACATCAGCGGTGAACTGACGACCTCGGTCGCTGATCAACACTCAAGGAGGCCCATGGCGCAGTATAACAGAGTGCAGCAGGAAGAGGGAGACTTGGTGTGCAGTAGCCGATGGAAGAGCTGCCGTCTTACAGTAATGAGTGTGGTAATCAGTGCAGATGACGATCCAGCGGTTGCAAGAATGAGACTTGAGAAAGGGTCCCAAGAGGTCTACCCCGACCTTCTTAAAAGGGGATCTTGGAGGCGTCACAGGATGAAGGAGACCAGGAAGAGTGCCTGTGGGGCGTTTGTGACTCGCACACTGAGCACAGCTAGCTACATACTTCTCAGTGGTTTGACGCATCCGCGGCCAGTAGAAACGCTCTTGAATGCGATAGAGCGTTAACGCAGATCCCAGGTGTCCTGAAGTAGGGTCGTCGTGCATAACGCGCAAAACAGAGGAGCGTAGGCTGACGGGCACCACCAGAAGGTAGCGGAGACTAGTGGCAGAATAGTCCTTTTTGTACAAAAGACCACCCCGTATACAATAGAGACTGGAAGCTGTAGGGTCCCCTGCAGCGGTAAAAAATGGTTGGAAATTCTCGTCCTTTCGGAACGTGCGGGTATCGGGGAATGGAGGTAAAACCGCAGCGATGTAATGATCAAAACTTTCGGCGTCACATTCCGTCGTGGGAAGCGGCAAACGTGAGAGACAGTCCGCGTCAGCGAGCCGGCGTCCACTCTCGTACGAAACTGTGCAACCGAACTCTTGTAAACGGATTGCCCACCATGCAAGACGACCAGATGGGTCACGGAGGTTTATCAGCCAGCACAGGGACTGATGATCAGTAGCCACTGTGAAGGGTCGCCCATATAGATAACAGCGAAACCGCTGAACGGCGAAAACTACAACGAGGCATTCCTGCTCAGTAATTGTGAAATTGCGTTCAGGTTTGCTTAAGGAACGACTGGCGTAAGCAATAACATGTTCCTTGTCGCCGTAACGCTGAATCAGTACAGCACCAATGCCAACACCACTGGAGTCCGTGGGCAGTTCCGTTGGAGCAGAAGGGTTGAAATAACGGAGAATCGGATGTGATGTTAGTAAAAACTTGAGCTGGCGAAAAGAAGAGTCACATTTTGATGTCCTCGAAGGGAGCGTCTTTGTGGAGGAGGCACGTGAGCGTGTTAGCGATGTCAGCAAAACGGGGAATGAAGTGCCGAAAATATGAGCATAATAGTAGGAAACTTCGAAGTTTCCTCACGTTATGAGGTGTTGGAAACGGTGCAACGGCCACGGTTTTTTGCGGGTCAGGTCTAACACCTTCACGATCGACGAGGTGTCCTAGTACCAAAGTCTGACGCTCACCGAAGCGACACTTCTTCGGATTAAGTACTAGACCGGCGTTTTTGAAGCAGTCCAGCGCGAGAGCGAGGCGTTCATTGTGCTCATTGAATGTCCAGCCAAAAATCACGAGATCATCGAGGTAGCACATACATATTTGCCATTTTAGCCCACGTAAGATCGCGTCCATAAATCTCTCGAAAGTTGCAGGGGCACTGCAGAGCCCGAAAGGCATTACATTAAATTCAAACAGGTCATCGGGTGTGATAAAATCCGTTTTCTCCTTGTCGTTAGGGTGCATAGGAATCTGCCAATATCCCGATCGCAGATCGACGGATGAAAAGTATGATGCGGAGAACAGACAATCTATGGCGTCATCGATCCGGGGAAGGGGATACACGTCTTTCTTTGTTGCAGCATTCAGGCGGCGACAGTCGACGCAAAAGCACCATGTACCATCTTTCTTCTTGACCAGAATTACTGGGGCGGCCGGGGAATGCATGACTCTTGAATAGCACCCTTTTCCAGGATATCTCGAACCTGCTCATTGATGACCTGACATTCTGTTGGCGACACTTTGCACGGCTTCTGTCGAATTGGGTGTGAGTAGCCTGTGTCAATGTGATTCCGGGTACATGTGACGGGAATGCACCGTGAACAGCTGGGCTCCGAAAAATCAAAGATGGAAGAATACTTGACCAGTAAGGCCTCCAAAGCGTCACGATGTTCACTGGTTAGAAAGCGGCTGATCATCCGATGCAGTTGTGAGTCAGGGGCTGGAGCGGCAGCAACTTCGCCAGGTGCATCAGTAGCCAAAGCCACCGACGGAGCGTCGTCTTGGCTGCACGATCGCAGTCTTCATATTCACAGGCAAAACTACAAGTTGCGAAGAACAATTTATGAACCATAGCCGTGAGCAGCCCTTGACCACCGACATTAGGCAGTGAGGAACCAGAATGTGTTTCTTTGCACAGTTAGAATGAAGCGGTGCCACCGTAGCGTCGAAGGTGTCGGAAGCACGGCTGGGGCATAAAACTGGGACGCACACCATAGACAGGGCTGGCACATTGGTATCCTCTGTTACGCAGAACACTTCCTCACGCACGTGTGGCTCCTCTGAAAGTCCAGAAGGAAGGGAACCATCAACGCAGATTTCGCCAGAGCGGTAGTCGACCGTAGCGCCACAAAACTTCAAAACGTCCATTCCTAAAATGATGCCATGCGTAGAGTGGGGCAAGACGACGAATTCGGCTTGAAAAATTGCACCACCCACAGAAACTTGCGCACTGCAAATACCCATGATCGCTGCGATTCTCGTTCTGGATGTTGTGGTAATACCAACGCGGAGTATTTGATTTCTCAAAAACGGGGCTGTATTGCCGATTGTTGGGTACTGTTGGAGGCGCCGGGCGGTTATAGCGTGGCGGGAATCTACTGCGGCAGTACCTGGCGATGTGACCTTCGACGCCGCAGCGGTAGCATATCGGTGGTGAAGGTAGAAAATGCTGTGCAGATAAGAGCCAGGAACAACAGGGCGCGTTGTAGGTCTGGCTGAATGCACATACTGCTCAGGAATCCCGGCAGATCGAATTGAAGATCTTGGTGCCCTTGAGGTGACGTCATACCTTGGGGCGTCAAGTATCGACACATTCGGGTTGTCAAAATGCATAGGCGGGTAGTCAATTGAAGCTGCAACTTCAGGATCTGGGGAGAAAGGCTGCACTGCAACCGCTTGTGGTGGTGAAGCCGGCCGTTTAGAGACCCTCTGGACAGAGACCTCAGCAGATTCATGTGGGGGAAGTGGGTTGAACCGTAGAAGTTCTTCCCGCACGATTTTCCGGGTAGTGGACGGAAGATCTAGGTGGGCTTGATCATCAAGGCTGGCCACGGTAGGCACGTTGGCCAGCCGCCCAAATTTCGGCGCAATATGACGCGTTTTGAGAGCTTGAAACGCGCTTTATGTCTAATGGCATCGGAGACAGTGTCAAGGTTGTCTTCGGCGATTAAGAAGTTGTAGACGTCAGCCACGATGCCCTTCAAAATGTGACCGAATCTGTCTTCCTCGGGCATGTTGGAATTGACACATCTGCATAATCTTAGGATCTCTTCTGTATAAGTGGTACACGTTTTATCGGGCAATTGAGCTCTTTGAGCAAGGGTCTGCTCAGCCCGCTTTTTGCTCGGAACATATTCTCCAAAACGCTGTTTCAACTAGGTGGCAAGCCGTTCCCAAGCCGTCAAATTGTCCTCGTTATTCTCAAACCATGTCATCGCCGTGTGAGTTAGAAGGAAAACTACATCTGTTAGCATGGTGACAGGGTCCCACCGATTGTACCGACCGACTCGTTGATAATAAAGTAACCACTTCTCAACGTCCTCACCTTCTCGTGCAAGCGGTCGTGGTGCTCGGTAAGGCTGGAACGGAATAAGGCGGGAGTGGGCAGGCCTGTCACCAGCCTGGCTTGCAGCGTTGCGGCTTGCACGGTTGTCGGTGTGGTCCATGATGATCAGAACCGGTGGCAGTCCAGCAAGGCGGTGACTACGTCGAAACTCCAGTTGGTCTTGCAGCGCCGTAGGTAGGGATCAAACGGGGCACCTCCACCAAGTTGTTACGGCGAAATAAGAAAGGGGATGTTTAATTACAGTGCTGTGGCAGCCGGACCAGGTGAAGCATGCTATCCCCAGAAACTAACGCTTCTTCCTCTTCCTTCTTCCCTCCTCCATGTTCTGATTGAGACCAAGTCCGTAACAATAGAAAGCATCATGGCAATTTAGCCGTCACGTGACACGGCAAGCGTTAGACAGCAGCTGGTTTCGGTTGCGGTTGCGCACGCTCCGCTCTGGAGGAATGCCTTCGCTACGCGACGCCTGCTCTAGAAATCTGAGGCGCGCGCTGAGCGCAGACGATGGGTGGAGCTTTGGACCTTCAGACGGGCCGATGCCCTGGGAGCTGCCGCTGCCACAGTACACACGTGTATTTCGCGGCGTGTGGTTGGGTCCCTTCAACTGCGCCACACGAAATGCTTGCGGTGCTCGGCGCACGAAGTCAAGAACTGATCCACTTCGTTTAGTCGTCCTTCGTGTTCTTGTGGTTCGCTTTTGTGCGCTGAGTCGCGCAAACATGGAATCAAACCAACTGGCCCAACAACAAAAGCTGCCATATGAAATGCTACGTGCCGGGATGCTAGAGCTACACGGATATACCGCCCAGGACTGTCGCACCAACGGTGAGTATCTTGTTACACGCACTCCTCGAGAAACGAAACGTTTGCTTGTCAGGGTATGTGCACGTATTGTACAGCCTCTTTCGCTATTTAATTTTTCTCAGCCTCGCGTATAGCACATGAATTTGGGCGAAATAGTTAGCGAAATGAGCTGCTCCTGGCATCGGCGCCTCAACGAGCCGCAAGTTTCTGCGGTGTGACACGGTGTTGCCCTACTGTCGAAGAAAAAGTTCGCGAGCGCTGTTAGCGGGAGGCGACGACATGTTTCTGAATAGTTCGTGTTGTCGCCAACATTACGCGAACACGCTGTTGAGGGACTCAGTTGACCAACTGTTACCGCAGTGTGACTCCGCCTTAAGCGTTAGCGTTAGCATGTTTCGCGACTGAAGCTTTCCATATCTTTCCAAATGTTTATTTTACCTGATTGCTGCTCGCTCTAACTCACTGAAGTCATTTCTGTTGTCAGAAGAGCTGTATAAGATATTGCATATCTAAAGCAGTTCATGTGTGTATATTTTTTTCCGTTTAATGAAAACGCCCAGAATTAGACTTCTCTTTCTTAAATGACCACCTCCCCGTTTACATTGTGCATTATTTTAATTCAGACGTTTACAGCAATCCGACTACAATCCGCTTACAACATTCTACCCGTATCGGCTATCCTGCGCCGACTTGGTTACCCTCTTCGCACAGAGAAAATGCACCTTGCAGGTAAACAAGCTCATCTGTTGCCACTGCATAAAGAAATGCACCCACGCGCATTGCTCGGCTATTCGACTGGCGCGTGTAGCCCGCGCCAGCAGGAGGATTACAGACTTCGTCCACGTCACGCATGCGGCCTGTGGTCCGAAGCCCTCTCTCCGCCCTCCTCGCCACCTCCGTCGATACTTCGCAGGGTTTATTTTTTCCCCCGTGGTCGCCGGTCTTTCCTGCTGCTCAGCTGCCGACCGTCGCAACCTGTCTGGCATCACGCACACATAACGCGTGTCCAACGTGTCGCCGCCGCGCGCAGCCCGAGGGTTGTCCCCTGCGCCCAGCGGGGCGCTCCGCGCGGGCCGTTAATTAAGTGCGCGTCGCATCAGCTCGCGCACACATACCACACCGACCGATGGCGTTCGCCTTGCACGTTCGCATAAACGTCATTAAATGTCGCCCGGAGAGAGGCTTCTCATTGCACATATGCTTCCATTCTGACCGGAGTCATCAACGCCGCTGCCGCCAGGCTGCTGCTCGAAGCGTAGCCCCCCCGGGGAGGAGGAGGCACAGCCGTCCCGATCGCGCTTCTAATTAAGGCCGTCTCTAAGTGGTGCCGGCAATCGAGTTCAATGAGCGCCTCATTTGTATCCGCCTTGCGACGCTGCACCGGCTCCTTTTCTACCATCCTCCGGGATTTCGGACAGCCCCCTTCTTCGGCGACACGGCTGGCCGGTGGGCCATGGACGCAAGGGGGAGCTGCCGGATTCCTCCCGTGCTTCGGTCATGCGCGCCACTCGGCGAAAGGATATAGCCGCCAAGGCAGAACAGCGGTGTGTACATACACTATGCACTTGGTGTCACGGAAGGCAGCCATGATTCCCCATCGTCGCTGTTATTGCGCTACCGTGAATCCCCTAAAAACGCGCCAGTATGAAAAGACAGCATCCCCATTCCAATTTCGCTCGCGCGAACAAGTAATGAGAAGCGCCTCATTAATTAAACAGGCGCCGCTTTCGCTCTCACTTCAGACAAAAGCGTCGGTGTGACCCCCGAGCTGTTAAAAGCTCTTGTCATTTGAAACGACGTTCTCAGGGACAGCGGGAGCCGCCGTGGCGTCGGCGAGTTGAAAGGCACCGCGCCGCTTCTGCTTCGTTTGTTCTTTCAGCAAACGATCGATTGAGACTGAGTGAAATGTCGCTGGTACCTCGTGACAAATACATGGCTTTTCTAAGGAATCCGGCGAAATCGGTGTCGCGGGGATATCTATATTTAGACGCACATGCAGGACCTTTCTTCCGTGTGGCGTTAAGGCCACCGGCAAGAACAAACAAGGGGCAGCTGATTCGCTTCTGTTTGCCACGCAGAATAGAGCAAAAACTACCTAGGGCGGGTAGTATCCTACGCAGCAACACGCATCGCTGCCACCCGTAACATGTAACGCTGTGGCTAGCAACACATGTAAGTTATATATATATATATATATATATATATATATATATATATATATATATATATATATATATATATATATATATATATATATATATATGGCTGCAGTAAAAAAACTGCAGCCACTTAAGCTAAAGCGTGCATACGCGTGCGTTTCCGCTGCACAAAAAGATTCGTGCGGTAAAGGATGGCAAAAATAGAGAAATGATGTGAGAGGCATTATGGAACATATGACAGGTGCCAAGGTATACTGTAGTGCGAACCCAGTTATTGCTGAATTAGTAGGGTTCCAAGGCCGGGTGAGCCTAGTGACCAAGAATTTTTCTGGCGTCTAGGAACGTCTTTAGTTTTCACTACGGTACGCATTCTCGTTTATCTGCTGAATAGAGCATGGGAGAAGCGAGAGTGGGTGTTGACTGGATTAAAAAGGGGATATAGCTGTTCTTCTCTTTAAGAAATTTTCTGATAGCGTCAGTCTAGGTCAATTCTCGACTAAGTGAAAGTTCGCTGTCGAGATAGCTAGGATCGCTTACACCAGAAGCAAGGATGCGAACAACGTATAATTTCAACGCCCGCGCAAGTAATAATTATGCGTGACTGGTTTCTTGCACCCCTTCTTGAGACTACTGGCTGGTTTAAAAATATAACAGACGTGTTCAGACGCGGGTAAAAACCATCTGTATACTCATCCTCCAGCCAGCTAACATTGTTTATACAGAAAATAAAACTCAACCGCATACATGCTCGTCAATGCATCCCTTACGCATTTTCATGTCTTTCTTCTGTATGATGTAGGCTTCAGACAATAATCTCACCTTTTGATTGCTGCGTCTACCCAGAATCCCCGCTCAGAAGAAACATTTAAAAGGCGAAGGTTTTGTTCGAAGCCTACAACATAAAAAAAAAAGGACTCTCCAGAGTATGAGCGATGCATTTACGAACTTGTTTGCTGCTGAGATCGATTTTCTGTATAGGCACGGTACGGCGCTAGGATAAGTGCCGGCAACTGCTAAGCGCGAAACATCCTTAATGAGGGCGCACCCCGATGTCAAAAATATTGGGCTCAATGTAGCGCTTTGTTTTAATAATTAGCAGCTGGAAACAGCATGCCCGGCAACACAAGCTACTAATTGCAGCGAATAGTGTTAGAAGATTTAGTTTTTAAAGTATGAACAGGTGCATTAAAATAGAGTTTTGGCTCATATACGAGGTCCACATTATTTCACACTAATCAACAACAACAAGAACAAAAACTCCTTACTTTATTTGATATTAGTGGTGAGTTGTCTGTTTTTGCGAGTGGTCTCCTAGTGATTTGGGTGCCTTTACCACTACCTGAGGTTCATATTTGCAGGCCTAGCAGAAAGGAATCACCGGCGATGTTAACAAATAGGATGTGCTCCTTTCTTGAGCACTTAGTAATATCATGTTTAATGTTTACCAACCAATAATAATAATAATAATAATAATAATAATAATAATAATAATAATAATAATAATAATAATAATAATAATAATAATAATAATAATAATAATAATAATAATAATCAATCAATCAATCAATCTTTATTTAATGTGCGCAGGAACAACCATGTGGTCTTTGTGCTGCAGCACAAGTAAAAAAAAATGAAAAAGCACAAACATGTTTACACACACAGAGAGAACACAAAAAAAAGAAATAAATAATACATGAAATGAAACTGAGACGAAAAGTATCACGGAAATTAAGCAAACAATGAGTATCATCACTTATATACACAGTGAGAGAATTTTTTAGCACACCAGGAAATAAAGAAAAAAAAAAAGAACGGTAGGTAGAAGAGGAAAAAAAAAAAAAAAAACAGATGACTGACATTGATTATAGTAATATAGAAATATACATAAAATAAACAACCATTCCAGGCGCAACAAGTGCATGGTACTTAAAACACAGGCTAGAAATACAGAATAATACAATAAAGAAGTAAAATTGAACAAGGGACAGTAAGATTCGAATATAAAGTTTAAAGTTGAAATATAAGCAAGAAACGGATAAAAAGTAGTTCAAGATACAGACAGCATTGAACAGGAGAAAAAGCAAAAAGTGAAGTAAATACAATTTAAGGCTAGAAAGTGGGAGTTATATGTGATAAAGTACTATTTAGAATACAACGCTACGAACATCCAATGTAAATGAACAGAGCGAGTTTTGGAAGATGTCAAGGTGAGGACAAAAAGAGTTAAATAACCACTGCATCCTGTCCAGAGGGGAGTGGGAATGAAGAGGAGAAACCTGAAATGGTCTGAATTCCCTCATGCTCTTATATGAACAATAATAATAATAATAATAATAATAATAATAATAATAATAATAATAATAATAATAATAATAATAATAATAATAATAATAATAATAATAATAATAATAATAATAATAATAATAATAATAATAATAATAATAATAATCAATCAGTCAATCTTTATTTAATGTGCGCAGGAACAACCATGTAGTCTTAGTGCTGCAGCACAAATAATAAAAAATACAATACACAAACAAGTTTACACACACACAGAGAACACAAAAGAAGAAAATAACACATGAAATGAAACTGGGACGAAAAGCGTCACGGAAAGAAAGAAATCAATGAGTAGCATCTCTTATATATACAGTCAGAGGATTGTTGAGCACATCACGAACGAAAAAAAAAAAAAGGACGGTAGATAGAGAGAAAAAAACAACAAATAACTGACATTGATTATAGTAATATCAGTTCAGTCGTTCAGTCGTGTCCGACTCTTCGTGACCCTATGGACCATGTCACGCCACGCTTTCCGATCTCTCACTATCTTCCTAACATCACCCAACTTCATCTGCAGTGCCTCGAGGATGCCATCTAACCATCGCGTTCGCTGCCTACCCCTTCTCCGACGACCCTCAACCTTTCCCAACATCAAATCTTTCTCCAGCGACTCCTCTCTTCTCATCAGATGACCAAAGTAGCTGAGCTTTAACTTTAGAATTTTATCCTCTAAAGAGCAGTCAGGGTTCATGGTCGACAATATCGACTGATTTGATCTTCTGGCAGTCCAAGGAACTCTCAAGAGTCTTCGCCAGCACCACAATTCAAACGCGTCAATTCTTCGGCGGTCAGCCTTTTTCACAGTCCAACTCTCGCATCCATACATCACAACTGGAAAGACCATAGCACGAGTTATACGGATCTTGGTTGGCAGACTAATGTCTCTGCTCTTTACTAGGCGGTCAAGGCTAACCATTGCTCTCTTTCCCATAAGCAGGCGTCTCCTAATTTCATGGCTGCAGTCTCCTTCCGAGGTAATCTTGGAGCCCAAGAAGAGAAAATCTGTCACTGTTTCCACTTCTTGTCCCTTGCTCCAGGACTTGATAGGGCAAGACGCCATGATCTTTGTCTTTTTAATGTTCAGTTTAAGCCCAAACTTCTCACTCTCTTCTTGTACGCGCATCAGAAGTCTCTTGAGTTCCACTTCACTTTCTGCCATTAAAGTGGTATCATCCGCATATCTAAGGTTGTTGATACGTTTTCCAGCAATCTTCACTCCAGCTGAAGACTCGTCCAGACCGGCCTTCTTCATAATGCACTCTGCATATAGGTTAAATAGGCAGGGCGACAGTATGCAGCCTTGCCTCACTCCTTTAATAGAATATAGAAATATACATAAAATAATATAGTAATATAGAAATATACATAAAATAATATAGTAATATAGAAATATACATAAAATAAACAACCAATCTAGGCGCAACAAGTGCGTGGTACTTAAAACACAGGTTAGAAATACAGGAAAATACAATAAAGAAATAGAATTGAACGCGGAACAGTAAGATTCGAATATTAAGTTTAAAGTTAAAATATAAGTAAGAAACGGATAAAAAGCAGTTCAAGATACAGACAGCATTGAACAGGAGAAAAAGCAAAAAGTGAAGTAAATACAATATTTTAGGCTAGAAAGTGGGAGTTATATGTGATAAAGTACTATTTAGAACACAACGCTACGAACATCCAATATAAATGAACAGAGCGAGTTTTGAAAGATGTCAAGGTGAGGACAAAAAGAGTTAAATAACCACTGCATTCTGTCCAGAGGGGAATGGGAATGAAGAGACGGAGAAACTTGAAATGGCCTGAATTCCCTCATGCTCTTTCGCAGAACGCGCAGGAGGATGTACTCTAAGAGCTGAGGGCACATAATGTGGCCATGAAGGAGAAAAGTGATATCAACTCTAATACGACGGCAGTGAAGAGAAGGAAGATTCGGTTGGGTGCTCCTGATGGAGCGAAAGGAGGAAGTTGCGCAAGGAAAGCGATAACAAAATATCCGTAAAATTTTTTGTTGTACTCTGTCAAGCTTGTCCAAGTTCGATTTGCATTTGCAAGTGCCATTCAAAACAACCGACGCGTACTGCAAGAGCGCCAAGCATATGGTACAATAATAATAATAATAATAATAATAATAATAATAATAATAATAATAATAATAATAATAATAATAATAATAATAATAATAATAATAATAATAATAATAATAATAATAATAATAATAATAATAATAATAATCAAAATAATAATAATAATAATAATAATAATAATAATAATTGGCTCCCAGGAAAGTAAAGGCGCAGCACCTGTCACGCTTGTTCTGTGGGGAAAAAAAAAACTTTTTCGCACTCCGAACGCAACCAATCGTCTTTTACTTCTAACAGTGTAGTAAGTATTTAATGATCGATCAATCAATCAATCAATCAATCAATCAATCAATTTTATACACTTGATTGCAATGCTAGTTATCACTCAGCCGATTTGAATGATAGCTTACTGAAATATATAACTCCCAAAATGTATCAACAGCACACTGACAATTCGCTACATCGGGCTTTTTCGACTCCGGCAGCTGCGCTGAGGTTTTCAAGCCAATCTCAGATGGGCCAAGCGCCACACAGAGCGAGGCACGAGAGAAAGACCGCCAACCGCTGTTGGAGAAGCAACTGAACTTATTAAGTAGCTCGCCAGAGTACTCGAGTTCAGTTCCCGCAGCAACGGCCTAGTTTCAATTGAGGCGAAATTCAAAAGGTGCCCGCGCACTGTGCAATGTCAGCGTATTCGTCAAAGAACTTCGCACTGGTATCTGAAATAGTTCGGAGCCCCCCACTACGGCGTCCCTTATAGGCCGTATGCCGCATCGGGTGTTAAACTCCACAATTTAATACTTGCAGCTGGCGCACTTTAGCGCCACCTAGACGAAACAGCGTGGCGCTCAGTGGCTTCCAAGATCCCTCCCTTCTGACTGAAAATCAGGACAAAGAGAACAGTGGAACCGCTCGGCTGCCAGAGACAACGATGGCCGCAGATGATCTGGCGCTCCATAGGGAAGGCGGAAGGAAGAGCCTCGGGGCGCTGCCTAATTGGCCACGTGCCTGCGAGAGTCATTAGGGCATTGCTGCCGCCGGCAGGCCTATGCAAATGGGGATGCTTCAGGCCAAGCCAAGGTCTGTTCGAGCGAAGCTGCCGCCGATGAAGCGGGTTTAGTGCACTGGGAAGCGACGAAGCGTCGTTCATTTCAAGCGAGGTGCAGTTTGGCGTCACATGTCTGCGCTACACGGCGTGGGGTTGCAGTCATTTCTGGCAGGCGCACATTGGGCCGCCGACACGGAATGGAATTCGACGTTGCCCCTGGGCCTTTGCCCCTGAACTTTTCAATTGCCTACATACCGGCTCAAAGCCATTTGCCTACTTTACTGTCATCAGATATACCACACAGGCACCTGCATTTCTGCTTAATCTTCACGCTTGGTTCGGTTGATTGCACAACCATTGGGTTGTATTACGCTGCTGTGAAGTGCGCGTTTTCATTATTGTGTGCACAAATTCTCTTTGATCCGTATTACGTTTTAACCATTGTGATCATTTCTGCTCGCGAGCCTGTTACAAGGCCGCTGCTTTGCGTTTGTCTTTCATTTGTAAAAGAAAAAAAAAAGACGAAAGAAAATCGACCCTCAGCACTACCTAACAATTTGCAAGCATAGCTAACAAATTACTGCCTTGTCAGAATCTAAATTTCTCCTCTAAAAGCAGCCTCATGATACGAACCTCTCTTCATTAACTGCACACAATTTGTCTCTAGAGGAAGACGGGAATAAGGTTTGTTTCGAAATACTGCGACCTCTAATTAAGTAAACCGGCATGCTCAATTCTCAGTGCATTTTTGTGAGCTGCCTTTCAGTTGTCGCATCATATTTAGAACAGATTTACTTTAGTTCTAGCGTGTATTTTCTACTGCTTACATTTCTTTAAATATAGGGTGATTTTGGCTGACAGCACATAAACAATTATGGGGGACACTTAAGCTCCCCCTTTAAGGATATGACGCGAAAGCGTTAGGCTACCACCCGACATAATATAAAGCCCCGCTTTAGTTAAGACTTTTGAACGTGCCTACATGCGTGGCCTAGGAGTAGTCAGCCTGGGCATCCCAGAGCACTGCAAGGTAGATTCTTATTCCATATTCCTACCTCAAATGAGCAAACCCATGTTGGCTGCTCCTCCCAACTTTCTGATATCGTGTTGGCTCGTTATAAGTCGCACAAACCATCGAAGAATCAGTGCTCAGCCGTGTCAGCTGGCAGCTGCCACCTGTCAGCACCATGCTCGTTATTTTGCGCCCACAACACCGACACCGCCGGAATTCCTGAGCAACGTGCCCTTCGAGGCTATTTGCATCAAACAACTTTCGGCTACATCTTTCGTCCTTAGCCAAGTCGTCTCGGTAAAACATGAGGTGGATGTCTGAAAGACTTTGTCAGTGTTGCCAAGTCCCATATACAAAAGAACGGCTGTCCATATTGTCAATATTATGATGTCTACGGATAGTAGCGACGCCTGGGGCTTTTAAAGACATCTAAAATGTAAACTTTGATATATTTTTTATAACACATTACCTATTGGCAAAAATCTCTTGAAGAGAGAAACAAAATACTTAGACGTAGCAGGTGTCAAGGAAATTAAGAGGCAAAGAAAGAAAGGAAACACTTTTCGGAAGGCAATACCCGCAAACTTTTCTTGCCCGCTTCTAGATGGCTCTACAACCCGTAAAAAGCTCTAAAACACATGCTAAATCTAGTCACTTTTTGTAGCGGAGTCTCCCAACAGGTAAAGGCAATGGCGACTTTGATAGTACGTTGCATTATTATTGAAGTTATATACCGGATTAAAATCGTGTTCTTGATCGAGTGGAGAGGAGAAAACAGCCAGGTGAGATAGCACGCTGGAGGCTGCGTCTTCTGCCTAGTTTCCTGCCAACCTCTGATGAGCAGGTGTACCTATAGAGTAACGGTCTGTGGGGCCCGTATCTCGTATGCAATTTAGGCAGGATAGGATAGGAAGGACCTTTACCGCCAGCCATTTAAAGGCCTCAAGAAGGCGGACGAGCGGCTCCTCAGCCTTCTCACTAACACATTGCTCTGCCTGACAGCCTTAAAACGTTTTGACCCCTCCTTTAGCGGTAGATGCCAGTACTGTAAAGAGATGTATTCGGACGTATATCCCTTGGCGTGGGCCAGCCCCTCTAACCCGGCCATTGCACTCATCCCCAGCCCAACCTGGGAGGACTCGGAGGCGATCCTGCTCAGCTGCAACGATTTACAGGCTAAACAAGGCTTACACAAAAAGCAAAGCGCAAAAAAAAAAGAACTGGTTAGTCGGCCTAAGCTATACTGTAATCATGAAAGCTGTATGTCCTTATGCGTCTATAGTGTTTTAAATGTCATTAAAATAGGCCTTGCATTTTTAGCTTACTGCCCATACTGCCAAGTTATAAATAGCTTCCAGTTTGCTTTTCTTGATCGCAGGTTAACCTTGCTATTAGGGTTAAAAAATACGGGATTATCATACCTTTGATCCTATTGTTCTGCCAACAGAATTGATTTTACTGGAAATGAATGAATGAATGAATGAATGAATGAATGAATGAATGAATGAATGAATGAATGAATGAATGAATGAATGAATGAATGAATCCTTTATTTGAATGAAGAGGTGGCTCTCGGTCGCTGTTTGAGTAATTAGCGTTACTGTAATGAAAGCCTTGTTTTATTTTTTTTTCTACTATAAGGAATTATTTTGCTGTAAGCCGGAGCTTCCCGCAATTTTTCTTCACGATCAAGATTGGCGTGGGTGAGTCGAGAAGGGCGGTGGGTGGTGCTTCCGGAGAGCAGCTGGCTATCCTACTGCGTCTTTGAATTCGATGTTGTCGTTGCTTTTTGTCTTCGATGTTGGGTAGGCCTCTAGTAGGTGGAAGCCTTGTGGGTATAGAAGTGGGTGTGTTGGTGGTGAGTGGCACTTCAGGAGAATAAAAGTGGGTAAGTGGGTGGGAGGCGGGCTGCCTCCTATCTGCGCGGTGTGGTGGGGCTGCGCGGCTGGTGGATTTAAACGCCTCACCTGGAGTCTCCGTCTCAGCAACCGTTAGGTATTTCAGGAGGTGAGGGGTGACACTAGCGCTGTTTTCTCAGTGTAACATGGGAGAATAGCTGTCAGGTGGCTACGTGGCTAAATGAGATAGATGGTGCGTGTTCGACCGCGCGAATGTCGTCGAGGTTGCGTAAGGGAACCCAAGCTCAAGTTTCGCCGCGCGACGGCAGCGCCGCATTCCTGGCATGGTCGCGAAATGTGAAACGATGGGGCTTCGCCGGAGCAGACGCTCCGCTAGCTTCCTGTGCACGCGCGGCGATCGCGTTGCGCCTGACGGTTATTTGGCGATACAAAAACGCTTCCGCTGATGTGAAACGGATGTACTAACTAGCATTGTGTCATGGGAAGCCACAATAGTAGGCGAAGCACCAAAAGTCGAGGCTCACGTATGAAACTTTGCAGATTCCTTTGGAAGCGTGTTCGCAAGACCTGTTTTCCAACCGCATGACAGCGTTCTGAGAAGTCTCGCGTTCTTTGTGGAAACGAAAAGAGCCAATTTCCCCTTTCTTCGTAAACTTAGAAATGTTGACAGTTGACAAAGACGGCTTGGAGAGGCATCAAAAAGTGCAGTGGTTTAACACCATGCATAAAAGTGAAGAGGATGGAAGATTATCCTGCTCTTCGCTCCCCGGGTGTCTAGTTTTGCCGATTTTCTCTGCTCTCTCCCTGCTACGTGAGTGCTCTGAAAGCAACCAAATCAACAGATGCGACGTCCGCAATCGAGACTGATGTGTGAATGTGCCCTAAGTGTCCACAGCTGCCTTTTCATTTTCAGATTGACCAAGAAATTAAATATCTAGGAATGAGGCCGAAGATATATGTCGGAAGTGCAGTACAAAAGTGATCCTAGCTATGGCTCGACTGACACTACTCGCACGGAGCACCCCATTCGCGTCACAGGGTTCGGGAGTGCAAACCAAATATTATCACAAATGAGCACAACCATTTATTAAGAATCGAAATAAAACACAATGTAGTACAAGCTTGGATTTCACCTGCCTTCCGAGCCAGCGAGCCGGTTATGTCGCGTGCAGTGCACGGAGCACGCATGTGCTTATGAGATTGCTAGCGTTCTTGTCTTTGAAGAAACACCTCCTTCGGACTATATACTTATTCTTCTACTGCAAGCTTTCCTTTGGTATAGTAGTAATAATAAAAAACAAATCCGTATATAGCTCGCATGCTACAGGCAAAAACGATGGTCAGCGAGCGGGCCACTTTATTTTACAGTACTGATGATACTTTAGCAGTTTTTAAACATATTATATACGACAATATATTTACATAGCGGACTTACCTCGGGATGCACTTCCTACGTTTTTGCTAACGTGGAACGCATTCACAATCAATTTTACTCATCCCCGTCTGCTCTACAGTGCAGACGTGAATAAAAAGTTTCCCGCCTGTAATTAAGTATCCTGCATGGAAATACGCGTCAGGTTGCCCAATCAAGACGGAATGCAGGTGGCATGTCGCGGTGCGTCTGCGGGGGCGCGTCAAGGCGCGTGCTCGTGCGAAAGAAAGCGAACGGCGCACGCCGTGAAGGCAGCGAGCTGAGCCGTCGCCACGGAGATCTTGGCAAGGCCTGCGCACTCCAGCAGTCTACGTCACGACAGGCGGATGACGATAAAGTACCAGCAAATGAAGGTGCGAGCGCGAATCTGTGTCGAGTCACATGATGTCATCTCGCCCTTTTACCCAAGCCTGTACGCGCAGATTCAGTGGCTGATCCTTTATCGCTCATCCGCTTGTCATGACGTTCGCTGATGGGAGAGAAGGTGATGCAAAGGCCTTGTTAAAATCTCGGTGGTGTCGGCTGAGCCGGCGGCGTCCAGTGTGTGCTTTCCTGTCCGCGCGACAAAGCAGCGCGAGACGTCTGCACGTGCGCGGAAGCGAGCGAGCGAAAGGAGAAAACTTGCACGGGATGCCTGGGTAGTGCCGCCGCGTGTACCCCCAGTTTCTATTTTTCCGTCAGAGATGGCGCTCCCTGTCAGGAGCAGCAGCGCCGCTTGACGGTGCTTTGGAAGCCTATATGGGCAGGCTGCGTGGACGAGAGCGCTACTGATGTTTCACCTATTGAGAAGTCCGGGGCCGTTAAACATCTCGCAATGATTGCGAACCGAGTTTTAATGAGACAGCGTTAAAAGCTGAATTTTCCAAAAAATCCCGTGTTGTTTTTGCTGTTTTCGGGGCACCGTGAGCAAAAAATGACGTGCGTGCCTCGTAAACGCCATAGAGGTGATATGGCCGGGCACTGATTGGTAGGAGTGTCGCGGGACGTCACGAGACCACATCACATGGCCGAGCTGGCAGGAGCTACCAATTCAGGCAGCTCCTTTGAGATGTAAGAGTGGGATTGGAATCGAACCCTCCACCGGGACCCTCGGATCCCGATTTAAACACGCTGCTCTCAGGCCACGCATGCACGTTCGTACAGCTTGGTTCAAGCGGCACTGTATAACTAGGTCTGGTAGCCTTTGATATAATGCGGCAGCTTACCACTGCATGCTCATCAGTATATGTGGGATAAGAGAGCCACAAACTAAGGGATCAGTGCTTAAGTGAATACCAAAGTGCATGAACGCTAATGGGGATCAGCGAGGGAAGCCTAGAAGGCAGAGATTATGTGTCCCTCACTATTTTGAAATATATTCTAAAGTAGTGAGAAAAACGTGAAAGTGTGCGTGTGTGTGTGTGTGTGTGTGTGTGTGTGTGTGTGTGTGTGTGTGTGTGTGTGTGTGTGTGTGTGTGTGTGTGTGTGTGTGTGTGTGTGTGTGTGTGTGTGTGTGTGTGTGTGTGTGTGTGTGTGTGTGTGTGTGTGTGTGCGTGTGCGTGCGTGCGTGCGTGCGTGCGTGCGTGCGTGCGTGCGTCTGCGAACTCCCTATTAAGGCCGGAGTACATAGAGCGTTTTTGCCGCGTCAAGCCGGCGTTTTTCGCCCGACGGAGCGCACTCGACGCCCGGCGTCAGAAACAACCCCTTACAAAAATGAGTTTTGAAACTCTATTGTTGGACTATTGACCGCCTTTTGAATTTACTGAATTTCGATAGACATTCAACCCCAGCTGAATGCAATCTTTACAGGGCCAACAGAATTTTCATTGTGTTCTACCCAACAGACTTTTTGTGCAATTTTTTCTATGTGCTTTTTGTTGTCAGTTTTCAACGTTCACGAACAATTAGCGTGTACTGTTCATGCTGACCCATGTTTTTAAGTAGTTTTAGGCACAAATGATAAGAACATGATGTGACAGTTTCGTTATGAATTTTTGCTCTAACTTGTAATCAACTATTGGCCACATTCTGCAAAGGGAAATATAAGAGCAGCATGCAGTTGCGTGCTCGTTCATGTTATATAAAAGTACATATTAACGGTGCACACTTAGCTCAAGCTTCGCAACACAGTGAAAATATGCCCTAAAAACTTCATGATGGCAAAGCCTCCACTAATGATGCAAATACATCGTTGAATGTCAATCAGAATCCTTAATGGATCAGCTTCTGTATGTCGCAGAAGGTAACTTTAGTGGTAGGACATATTTTATATTTATCATAAAACAAGTTCAGTGAGTCATCATACTAACAAACAGGATCCTAGATTGAACCTACCATGTAGGGCAGGACAGAGCTTTTTTAAACCAGTTCCAAAGTTCACTATATATATGCTTCAGGGTCTGACATTCTGCCCAAGCATAGGTATTTTTGCCCGTAGCTTTTTGCCGAAAAATGAGGTGCAGTCTGTATTGGAATCCTGTATGTCTTTGGAGAATTTTACTGTTATTTTTTTCTTTTCCTTCCTTTCTTAGTGGACACCATGCTAAAATGAAGTCACTTTAAACATTGAGGGGTTCTAATAATCACGGATTGATCCCACGCATACTATAGAGTTAACACGCATAGCAAAAACATCGCGTATGAAAAAAAAAGAAGAAAAAAACAAGATTGCATGCGTCTTCTAACGGCGACTCTTCTTTTCAAAGAAGCATTCGGCCGCCGCCTTGCCCCTGTCCGCATCCCTCTTCCCCCGTGCCCGCGAACGGCGCCAGCATGTCCGGAGAGGTCGAGGGTCGCTTCCTGTCGGCTGGGGGGAAAAAAGGGGGAGGGAGGAGGGGTTGCTCCCGCTTGGTCTCCGCTCTCTGCCTTCACCGTGGTTTGTTTTCACGGAGATGACCTTGGCTTCAGCAGTCGCGCAGCGGGGGTGGCGGCTTTTCACCGAAGCTGTTCTTCTGCGCCCCGTTTTCTTCGCACGCAGACGCGGGTACGCTGAGTGCGGCGATGTGCCAGTTCAGTTGGCGTCTTCCCGCCACCGTGGTCGCATCTTGCACTGTGAACGAAGCACCGTATGTAGGTTTTTCGCTGGTGATTATCACGAAGATCGTTTTGTTCAAAATGGAGCGCGAACGTACGAATTTAAGTCTTCGGAGGACTCCGCTCTTGGGCGGCAGCTTCTGCGCAAGGAGCAGGCGTTTTGGATTCTAGGCGAAAAGCCGGCGCGGGCGAAGGGAGCGTCTGCACTTTGGTGAGTGTTTTACTTTTTCCTATTCGTGTTTGTGCCAGTCTTGTACAGTGTGTGCTACAAGGTGAAGCCCGCATGTAAATATTTGTAGCAGACAAACCAGCCTCGTCGGAAAAAAAAGGAGGGGGAGAGAGAGAGAGAGAGAGAACGAGGCTTGTCTCTACGCGGAGCTGGGGCCGATGGAACGCCAGCTGGAATGGCGATATTTTCTTTCCTTTTTTTTAACCGGTGACCGTTTTTGAAGGATTGTTCGGCACAGTGCTGTACTCTTTCGATACGCTACTCGCGCTGAGACGGACACATTGTCGAGATCATAATATGCCTCTGTCACACATTGTGGATTATTGAATCTGTGCAGCTCCGCCATTTTTGCAGTGTTTGTTTTTGTTTCCACTCATTTTGGTGCCTATAGTTGGTAATTTTGCTTCAAGTTTTCTGGGTAGTAATGCTTGTGACCTGCGCTTTGCTATTTATATTCACAATGGGATCTTTGACGGCAGCATATATTGTTTATCAGGGAGAAATGAACGATGTGGTAGTGCTGCCGAGCTGTGGAGGCGGCGGTCGATGCCGTCTAAGCGGTGAAAGACAGTGACAACTCATTTTAGACAAGAAATTTCTTGAGATATGACGTGGAGCAGCACACAAATGCCTTTGCTCTATTTTTAGGTTAGTATATACCGCAACTTAATTATGATTTATATTGTTTATTTCAGTATCTCATGCGAGGAGTTCCCGGACGTATCAGCGTTTTACGCAAAGAACAGCCTGGCGTCATACCTTGCACATGAATTGAAATAAAGCAAATAAACAACCCAGCTCATGTTATGGGTTCACCAAAGATGCATATTTTTTCTTTCTCATTAACGCGCATTTTTTATTCTGTGTTCCCTTTCCGCTGCGGATTAACAGAAAATGCTGCGTGATCAACGGTTAGCCAGGAGCAGGCACGAGGTGGTTTACATTAATGCAAAAGTAGCACAGCACATATCCTTGCTGCGGTCAGTCAACACATTCTATGTTCTGCTCGACCAATCAACAATTTAGTCAGTTTAGTGTAGGTTAATGAATGAGTAAGTATAATGGGGCTTAAAAGATCAAGATCTGTTTTGTTCTTTTATGCCTCACTATGCTTATCATTAACCAGCACTGATCAGACAGGATTGTTGATTGGTCGGGCAGAACATAGAATGTGGTGACTTATCTCAGCTAGGAGATGTACTGTACTACTTTTGCATTAATGAAAATCACCCCGTGTCTGCTCCTGGCAAACCGATGGTCGTGTACTATTTTCTGTTGTTCAGGAGTAGAAAGGTAGCAGAAAATCAAAAAGCGTCACTTGCAGAGTTTCTGAAGCATTTGAGCCTGAAATCAACAGAATTTCAGTTGCGCGAATTCCAAAAGCGCTCTTAAGAAACACATGGGCCACTATTTCATAAGCGCTCAACAAGAGGTCAACACTGCATCATCCAAGATGTTGTTGATTATCGACAGACTTTCAACAGCGTGTATTGACACAACGCTTTCGAATTTCTATAGAAACCCTACACGCATTTTTGTAAGGGAACGTGCGCCGCCGCCGATCTGACCCTGCCAAATATTTGACGCGCGGGCGGCGCAGCGTCCTGTCGAACCGGGACCTGCTGTGGACGCGAGCCAATAGGAGCACGGAAAGCTGGTATTTCTCGTTTGAGCGCCCAATATCAACATGGCCGTCATGGCCGACGAGGTGTGCGGCAGTTTGGCATCAGAAATGTGATTATCGTAAAAATAAACGCTGTATCAAACATGGAACGTCACTTTTCTGTTACGACCTACTCTCGGATCGTAATGTACGTGTTTTCTCCCTGAAGCGAAATGTGTAAAAAAAAAAAAAAGAAGAACCGTGCCGCTGGCATTCGAGTGGCATTCTAAGATATCTTCGTTCGAGTACGCCAAATTTTTGTGGGACCTATGCACGTTTTCTACATTTAGCACAGTAGCGTTGTAATGAGCCATTTCGCGATTTTAACACAAGAGACAGCGTCGCTTCCCTCATGTACCTTTCTTTGCGGTTATTTACGCTCGCTGATGCATTTGCTTTTGCATCGAGGGATCCGCGGTCCATGTATCTCGAGCTGGGCATCGCGTCGGCGTGGCGCTTTTTGACGAGCGAAATTCGCGAGAAAAAAACACCGCGTATAGTCCGGGCTTTAAAGCTTGTGCAGAGGTAGGTTGGAGGCTAGTTTGCGATAAGGATTCGAGCGGACAACATATGTACTGCCAATTGCATGCCGTTAATTGTAAATGTAGGGGCTCATCGAGAAGTGAGACATATACTGCGCCTTTCTTTTTGTCGAAAACCAAACCAACAAAAGATTTTCAGCACTTTGGCGAAGTATGTGGCATTGTCTCAATGCCAAACCGCCGAACAAAACCGCGCCACAATACGCCAAACAGTGCTTCCGCACGTCTTAATCGCTTTAAGTGGAGTTAAACCAGGGATATCCAATTTCTGCATTTCAGGCACTCATTCCAGCGTCCAAACCACTAACTGTACGTACCACAAGGCTCTATCCTTCGTTGTATTCTACATGAAAGAGCGATCCAACTCACGTGTTTTATCAAAATGAGTACTGTATGCTGTCGACACTAAGAACACTCGAATGAGTCAGAACGTTAGGTAGAGAGAGATTCACGCACGCCGCCCATTTTCGTGCTCATATTGTTACGAGGTGGCATCAGAGGCGATGGAACACGGTGACACAACATAAACAGAACGACGGATGACATGACGATGAAATATGCTTTAATGGCCAGCGGGCCTGGCGCGAGCGCTCCGCCCCGCGCCACTGCCCGCTTCGTCATCTTCGTAGCATTACCCCGCGCCACCGAGCGATCGTCCCGATCGATTGCTAGAAATCCAATGTATGACGTGACGATGAACACAGACATAGGATCGGGACATGAAACACTCGACATCACAATGAATGCGAAGATGGGAAGAATGCTTGCATCGGAGCATCAAGTCCAATCTTCACCGTTTGCCGAAGGCCAAGGCTGATGGACACGCCGAACGGCTTGGGCGGGGGGGCTGTCTTCGCTCGAGTGGTCGTGAGGTCGCTTCGTTGTGGGGTCGGTAGGGTCGGTAGGGTCGGCTTTGGGCTCTTCCTAGTCGTTGTGTGTTGTGGTCAGGGCTGGGGACGAGGCTGGGGACAGCGGCTGGTCGGGTCTGAGCAAAAAGGGCTGGGTCAGAGCTGGGCGGCGATCTCCACGAGGTTTCGACAGATGGAACCGGCGTACGGTTGGCTTCGACGGTGCAAGGCGAGGATGGGGATGAACCGCACCTCCAACCAAATGTTACGAGGTGGCATGAGAGGCGATGGAACACGGTGACACAACATAAACAGAACGACGTGATGACATGACGATGAAATATGCTTTAATGGCCAGCGGGCCTGGCGCGAGCGCTCCGCCCCGCGCCACTGCCCGCTTCATCATCTTCGTAGCAATATAACTGCTGCCTTACTTTATAAAAACAAAAACGCCTTTATGACCAATTTTAGAGCACAGCTCTTTGGCGCTCATTCCTGCGTTTCGCATCGTTGTCGCCGTCGCCGTCGGTGTTGCCCTTAGTAATCAGCTCCGCGTCCGGGGCAGCGCGCGCTCCTGCCGACACCGTTCGACGCTGCGTGTACCCCCCGCCCCTCCCCCCCTTTCTCTTCCTTCGTGGCGGCGACCGCGCGTGTGCTCCGATTGCTGCGCGCGCTCCTGCCACCACCGCTCGCCGCTGCGTTAGCCCCCCTCTTCCTGCGTTGCGGCGACGGTGCTCTCCGATTGCCGAAGCGCCGACTTGGTCAAGCGAATCACAATGCGTTCATCCCAAGCCGAAAAGCCACGTTGATTTGACTCGCTAGCGCCGTCGGCGGACTCAATAAGTCGCTGCATCTCTTCGCCGCGCAACCTTCCTATTAGCCCACGCGCTGCCTCCCGCGACCTCCCGATCAACAAAGCTTCTTTCATGATAGTCAAGAACTGTTAGTGGAATGTTTCTTGAAAGAATATGTGTGAAAAATAAAAAATAGTTGTCTGTAATTGTACATGCATTTCTTGCTCAAATTCTTTGCCTCAATCTATCGAAAAGCTGGAACACCTGGTGAGCTGCGCTCAAATTTCGCATTAGGAAGTAACGTAATCGTAGGCAATTTTTTACAGGTTTATTTTTATTTATTTATTTTAAAGGTTTACAGGTTTATTGAGGTAATTCGTACAAATATCGCGAAAAGTATATAAAAGGAGGTACCGTACCGCACAAACTCTACTAGAACCTCCACCTCTTAAAACAACAAAAACGTTAACGCACTCTTTCAAAGCATAGAAAAAATAATACTGACCATAAGAGAAAAACTCGCGTTGGGGGGAAATATGTCAGTAGGAAACACATACAGCTAAAATGACATTTGCATATTGTGATGACGTATCCTGAAGACAAAAAAATTCAAGTGGCAGTGAGAAAGCGCAGTATGGTGCCCAAATATAACTTTATAGTGCATGCAAAATTCAATACAGTTTGGTTGACTTCAGTGATGAGAAAAGTTAATCATTCAGATAACAACAAATGGTGAAAGCCGGTGAAAGTATACAGTCAAATGTCTGGACCCAACCAAAGGTATTGCCGCTGCTACGTATGTAGTGATTCATTTTTCACTAGATAAACGCACAAAAAATGAAGGGTGCGCTCAAACTTCGCCTATAGAGCTTTAGCGCTGTTAACACCGTTTTTATTACATTCCGCGATATTTAGATATTGTTTTTTGTTAAATTACGTTTTGGGGAAAAGGGCGGCGCAGTATCTGTCTCATGTTTCGTTGGACACCTCCACTTAATTAGTAACACGGTTTGTAGGAAAGTAAAAGCGCAGTATATATGTCACATTTTCTGCTTTGACCCAGCTTTCTGCTTTGACTGCATTAATTTCTCGTACATCGGACCCTGTGCTTCCTTCTTTTATGTGTAGTGATCCTTCAGTTACTTATGTGAACCTGATTGCCATAACTACTTATTGTGCAAGAATGTTATCCTTTGCTCTGAAGAATGGACTGGTACCGCCTGATGTGCAAGCCTTGTTCCATCCCTACCAAGCGTCCGTGCGACATACTAGAAGAATCACCAAGATCTTCCGTGCTGAACTCTGGAGACACATCCGGTATTTCCAGTTGTGCCTACGTGTGCATCCTGCCACCAGGACAAGTTGCCAGGTGACATGTGATGCCTTGATCAGGACTTGGGCTAGGGAGGCAGATAGTGTTATTGAGTTTCTGTGGTCTTGTGGGCTGCCTTCATTGTGTGCATGGAATAAAGCAAAAGGGTGTTCTCAAGGTGTACCTAAGAAACAAGTGTTGTATTTAGCAGAAGGTAATCTTCCGGATAAGGTTCAGAGGGTTTTGAGCTGTGGGCCTAAATTTTGCAATGAGGTTAACGAGACTCCGCTGGGACTCCTAACCATGGTTAGGAAAGTAGGGCAATGTGCAGAAGTGGAGGAAAAAGCTAGGTGTATTTCGGAAGGTGTTGACTGCTTGTCAAGCAGAAGGCCGTGTTCACGTAGGGTAACGCTAGCGGTGAGCCATACAATTCATTACCTTAAGAAGAATAATCTTTCCTTGCTCACTGCTGATAAAGATGGAGGATTCGTCGTGTTACCGAAATCGATGTATCATGAAAAGGCGAAGCAGGCTATTGACAAGAATTTTATTCCCCTGAGACTATCTGGCACAAAAAGTAAAAGCAGTGGCATTGGAACTGTGCGAACAGATCAATTTGACAGGACTACACAAGTCGGTAAAATCAGCGACTTTGCTGGGGCTGAACATTTTCTCTTCGGCAAACACCCACAAAGAAGGCATGCCTCTCCGAGCTATCGTATCGGAAAATGAAGCTTGGCAAGACCTGGTATCGAAATATTTACAAAGGCATTTAAGCCAACTGGATATGGAGGACCCGTTTCGCGGGAGCAATTCGAAGGATGTGATCGAGTTTTTGAAGAAGCAGGATGGTGCCTTAGGAGCTAACTTTGCTTTCTTAGTTGATGTTGAGGAGCTATTTTATTCTATTCCTCAAGCAGAGCTCTTAGACGCAGTAAAAGAGCGGATTGAAGGTGGGGATGCTGTCAAATTTCAGAATAGTAGCTGGGTTTCAGTAAATGAGTTTGTAGCCTTAGTTAAATGTTACCTTTCATCCACCTACATTTGTTTTAACGATAAGTTGTTCGTACAGAAGGATGGTATATGTATAGGCTCGTGCATAGTTTCCATACTGAGTGAAATATTTTTAGGTCAATTTGACAAGCGTGTCGCAGCGTTCTTGGAAAAAGAAAAAGGTGTTGTCAGGTGTTTTAGGTATGTTGATGATTTTATTGTGTTTGTGAACATTGGTAATGAGTGCGAAAAGTCACAAGTTGTGATACGGGTTTTAGATATTTATGGTGGATGTTCAGACAAACTTATGTTCACACATGAAATTCCTATGAATGGGTGTCTCCAGTTCCTCGAACTATGTTTGTACTTTCGCACGGGGCACATCTGCTAGTCGTACCAGCCACGCACAAAAAAGGAAATTTTGGCGTATAATTCTGCACATTCTAAATTGGTTAAACGGGGCATTGCAAAAAGATGCCCGTGTGGTGCTCTTGAAAGGTCATCTGAGCATAAAATTGAGGGCAGTTTACAGATGCAAGTGCACCGGTTGCAGAAGGCCGGTTTTCCTGAGGACACAATGACGGCTGTGACGGAATGCCTCCTGAAAGAAGTCAGGGCAGGTGGTCGCCCTGTCATGCCAGGCGACGAAAGACTCAAAATGCTGAGGCGTGCAGCCATTCCTTACGTGCATCAGTTATCGCACCGGCTGAAAAAGGTTGGAGAGAAGTGCGGTGTAGACGTTTTGTTCACCGCCCCCGAAAAGCTGATGCGCATGTGCAAAGCCGTTAATGAGGACAGGAAGCCGATCTGCACCAAAAGACACGAGCACAAGTTTGTATCCCGCATTGCCGGCGTCGTTTACCGCATACCTGTCTCCTGCGGTAGATGCTACGTGGGGCAGTCTGGTCGCTGCGCCTTAATTTTCGATTACGAGAGCACTGTTCGCTGATGGATTCATTGGCGGCGAGCGGCCATTTGGCCAATCATTGTAAGCGTTGCGGGTGCGTGCCGGCGTTTGATGCCACGTGTGTGTTTGGTAGAGGAGGCACAAGGTTAGGGCGTGAGATATGTGAAACATATCACATTAGCAGGGAAGGCGATAAGTGTGTCAGTGCGCCTTCAATCACTCTTTCAGAAAAAGAAAAAGTGTACCTATGGAACAGTTTGCCCCCTTTTGATTAGTTTTTGATCGTTGGTGTTGACTAGAGTGCGCATGTGCCACCAAGTGCTTTTATGTTCCCCTTTATTGCAAGTAAATCCTCAGTTGATGTTTAGCGCTCGTCCTGTCTTCTCCTGTGTCTGTGTCTATGTTATTTGCGCTAGTCTTTTTATTTATGATAAAATTGATTACCCATGGTTTAACTCCACTTAAAGCGAATAAGACGTGCGGAACCACTGTTTGGCATAGCGTGGCACGGTTTTGCTTGGCGGTGTTGCATTGAGGCACTGCCACATACTTTGCCAAAGCGTTAAAAAGCTTTAGTTGGTTTGGTTTATGTGAAAAGGAAAGGCGCAGTATATATCTCACTTCTCGATGGGCACCTACATTTTCAATTAACGGCAAGCAATTGGCAGTACATATGTCGTCGATTCGAATCCTTATCGCAAATTATTTCCCCACATGACTAGTAGATATATATCAAATGGAATCAAAATGCTCTGACATCACCCTGACCTCTGCACAAGCTTTGACACCAAATCCCATTATCGTTTTGTTGCCACTTCCCGTCCACCCTTCTCGCTCACAACACTTATGAAGAAAGTGAGGCTTATTCAGAAAATTTCTGAACTTCCACGCGGATAACTTTTTAGCATGATAAGAGGAGGACCACGTGTACCAACCACTCTTGGATTAGAAAATGAGTTTATAAGTTCAATTGCATCAGACTTTCGAGAAATAAACGAAAACATAACCGGCATACTGTCCATGAACAATCACAAATCTCAGTTTATATCTTATTGCAATTAGGGCAACCAAAGTGAAAGCCGAAGTGATGAGTAAAAAGAACGCTAAGTTTATTTGAAATTTATGCGGATTTTAATTACTGTTCAAAACCGTACAAAGGTTAGTAATAAACGAGCTTAACAGGTGTAATCTTTCCAAGATATAATTTTTGCGGAGAAAGCAAAAATTTGCAACATCATATGTCAGTGGTGTAAAAAACAACACAGCAGATAAGTTCTGAAACCAGTTTTATGTGAATAAGCGCCCTTTTGTCACGGTTGGGACTGGTTAGTTTTAGGTTGCGTACGGCATCCGTTTCTCGTGGTGTTGCCGAAGGAAGAGAAACTGGCTGCTAATGCGTTTAGGTTTTCGTTCAAAGTTCATATTTTATCTTCGAGCATCTTTGGAAAATCGAAGTAAATGCCATTTTTAGTGTAAAATATATAATTAAACTTTATCATATTTTTATGACGCGCCCTGCAACTGCTGCAGTCACGAAATAACACTCGCCAGCCACCTTATCTCGATAGGGAACACGGTCACTACTCCACCCCCTGTCAGCATGGCACATGTGGGCTGGTTTCTTAATGCCGGGTTTGGTGTGTTGCGTCAAGCTAATTTTCTATGCCCCTCTGCCGTTTTCTCATTCAACCAGCAAAAAAGCGACAAATGGAACGGCGCATGGACACGAGCACAGGAAAAGAAGAGAGATAGAAAGAGCGTTTTTTTTTTCTTTTTTCAAGGCGCTCTTTCTATTCCTCGTCTTTTCCTGTGTTCGTGTCCTTGCGCCGTTCCATTTGTCAGTATGAAGAACCAACTAGCCCTACAGCAAGTACTTCTTCAGCGAAAAAGCGCAAGGTCCCCCCCCCCCCCCCCCTTTTTTTTTTTTTTTTGGTTATGGTGGATGTTTGAAAAGGCTTTGGCGTCATTTTTTTTTTAATTCGAAGCATCATCTCGGACGTGGTTTCAACACGGCAGGCAATTGAGCGCTATAACGGAGGTATTTTAAGTAACTTAGTCATGGGTAGTCTGTTCGCCTATAGACCGCGTTTTCGGACTGCAGCAAAATTACACTTTTGGTAGCATTTTTGTCGCAAGGCAATGCAAACAAAAGTATTTTAAACAGGGTTGACGCGCGGCGCGGACTCTGTTCTCGCTCAGATGAAGCTAACCCCGAATATGCGATTTCTCAAGCGCTCAAAGAATGATGCAATTTTTCACCTCTACTTTCATCAAGTGAAATAGTCCTGCTGCGAACAGACTGCGACAGAAAAAGGTAGCAGAGATGGCTCTCGTGATGTGTGGGGGGGGGGGGGGGGGGGGGAAGAAGAAAGAAAAGACGTCGCTACGAACGCGACAGCAGCCGGTTCCGCGCTGGGTTTCGGGATCAGGGAACTGCCATCTCAGCCGCCAGCTGACGTTCCGTGCGGATTCCGAGTTCTGCGACTGCACATCGGCACCAGGCAGCAGCACGTATAACGTAGGACGCTTGCTTTTCTTAGCGCAGTGAACGTGACTCGACGAGTGGACGTGTGGATGCGTGTCCGTTTTCTTTGGGCTCGACCTTACGTGCTTCCTTGACGTCCGTTGCATCGTCTCGTATTTTAGTACTTTCTTATAATTTTTTTATGCTTATATATGTTACGTTTGCTCAAGTTTGATTGTTGCTTTTGCTCTTCTTTGTAAATTTCCTATCCCTTAGTGCTTGGGGGTATGTAATATGTCAGAAATAATAAATAGCCGTCCCTGGTAGAACGCGATCTGTTGTGTCGTGAAGGGCAGTGTCTCTTGTGTTCACCTACCACCACAGTGGGAGTACTGATGCTTTTTATTCGCTCTTGCTGTTTTTTCTGTTCCCTTTCGTGTCGTCTTCTTGGCCCAGTTTGGCGCAGTTTCTGGCCAAACAGTGATCCAAATCTCGCAAGTTATGTACCTGCGTGGCACTGGTAAGGAGATATGAATTAGACGATTTGCGTCTTATTGGTTGCATTTTTTTCGTCAGACAGCCATAACTAATCAGTTTTTCATGCGCACAGTCTAAATTAACGTTACCATTTACGCACACGTGTGCGCAAGTAAATTTCGAGGAAGGGCATAGATCAAAATTTTTTCACTCAAATCGCAGTATTGCGAAGGTGGGAGTCAGAATTGCTTTTTTTTTTTTTTTTTTTTTTTTTTTGCGCTACCTTTGGTCGATAGACGTTCTTTGCTTTTGCGGACCATCGAGTACCGCGTGTACACATCTCATTAACACAGCGAACTGAAATCATCTTTCTTGCTTATATTTCGCTCTCTTTATTTACCGGCCCTGGTAGGGATGTGGTCAAATGGGAATTCTTTTCTACTTTACCTCCCTACTGCACTGCGCCGCGCTAGCCGAACCGTGCCGCGAGTTTCGGCTAGCGCGGCGCAGTGCAGTAGGGAGGTAAAGTAGAAAAGAATTCCCATTTGACCACATCCCTACCACCTCCCTACTGCACTGCGCCGCGCTAGCCGAACCGTGCCGCGAGTTGCTGGTTACAGAGCGTAGGGGGTAATCCCGGATAGCGTAGCTGTGCTCCTGTGGTCGCCAGGCAGTGCGTGCGTCCGCGAGCGATCCCATTTGACCCTGTGTGAATACATCGAACAGGCGGGCTTGATGTCCCGACTGTTTCACCTCGCCAGATAGTGCGCGCTGTGACCGAACGCTCCATGTGTGCTATCTCGGACGGTAACGGCCGACCGCCCACGTTGGCCGTCTGTTTTGTACAGTGTGCCGCGTGCGTGCGTTGTAACAGTGATATGGACGCAGCACGAACTCATGAGGTTTCGACCTCGTGAGTTCAACCTCAACCTCACGGATTAAGGTGAGGTTGAGGTGAGGTGGGCCGCAGCTGAAATGTTTAAGGCGAAAGCCTTTAATGGCTCGTCGTTGTCGTTAGCAAAAGTGTCACGCTTTTGCGGCGGCTCTGATACCTAAAAAATAAATTAATAAACCTTAAGAAAATAAATAAAATATGCTCAATGTGAGCGTTGCAGCTAAGGTTAGACGTAATATGAATTCCCAGGTATTTATATGTTATAACTGGTTCAAGTGACACGTCGTTTAGAGTATATAAGGGAAAATCACTACTCACACGAGAAATGTGCACAAGTTTGCACTTGTCAGCATTCAACTTCATATTCCAAGTTTGACACCATGATGATATTGCGTTAAAGTCAGACTGAATCATGTGCCTGTCCCTAACACTTGTTATTTCACGAAAAAGAACGCAATCATCAGCAAAAAGATGGACAGAAGAAGAAAGATTACTGGGTAAATCGTTGATAAATATAAGGAAAAGCAGAGGCGCCAAGACGGTGCCTTGAGGTCTTGCTCTCTGTCGTTAGACATTAAATTAACCTTCACATAAAAAGGTGGATTTAAAGCTTTCTTCTCGGAGTGAAGGACAGACAGGTGACTGATAAGTAACTGCCTATGGAAAGACTGCATCTCTTCATGCATAGAAAGGTGGGAACCATCTGAGGCGAGAACTGTAGGACAGTTCTGAAATTTCACTGCTTTAAATGCAGTCGTCTTTTTCTCATACCTTGTGTGAGCGAGCGCCTTTTTTATTTACATATTTGTTTCCCTGAGGGCCTTCCCTCCGTTTTACAGCTTGCGGCCAAAGTAGCGGACGCGCCTTTTATTTCGTACGCTGGCTGGGTGCTCGTTCGGCTCCGCAGCCGGTGTCTGATCTCAACTGACGGACGAAGCGCGAACGCAGGAACCCCTCGGCATTTCTTCGAGAATAAGCCACAACACATGCGCGCGCCTCTGAGTTTTGGGGTGCCTTCTGTGAGTTTGTGCATTTTAGGGATCTGCGTTTCTCTCAACGGGGCTGAGAGTTACAAAGACAGTGCCAGTTTGGGCGGTGGTGGTGGTGAAAAACATTTATTAGATAATATTTACATGAGAGAGAAAAAATACAAAAAAGTGTGTGTGTGTGTGGGGGGGGCAGGCCTTAAAGGCCAGCCTAGACAGCGAGATGCATGCGTGGTGCTCGGGCGTGTGAATGCGCTAGTGAAGGTAGTTAAACTCAAAGGTGTGCGAAGGCTTGGGGAATCGATGGGCTTCCCTACACAGCAGGTGTTCTTGCTGTTTCTTCTGCTGCCTTCGCTCGTACCGAGTGGTGTTGGTGACCACCGCTGCGTCCGTGGCTCAGTGACACATTGCGGTGCGGAGATGACGACTTCTCTTCTCGGACTGTACACGTTTATTTACACTTTTTACAATTAGCGTATTTACACAAATGTCGTCGGATGCGACATCAAACGTAGAGGGCTAACTGCGACTGGTGAACGATCTGAGGTCAGAGGCTAGCAGAATCAGGCCTTGGCCTCCTGCTACACTTTAGGCCGGAGTCCCTTGAGATCTCCGTCAGCCTAGCCTCCCTCTCGAACAACCCGTCTGCCCTCGACTCTCGTCCGAGCCCAACTGTCCAACGCTCGCTTTCTTAGCGTTACCCAAAATCCCAGTTTTGTCCGTTGACCAATCAACGTACGCCACTCTGTGGCCAATAACATACAGTCCTTTAAAATGGGCTGGCCAATCATAGTGCCACATATACCCCTCTCCTACGCATGTCAAATAAAACACACACAAAGCACGCGCTAAGCGGCGAGTGGTTGCGCACACAAACACATACATCTGCAACTTTTCCCTCTCCAAAATCCTCCTACGCAAGAGGCGCCAAACAGTCGCAAGGACAAACGGCGTCAACGGTTACACTTCCGAAAATACATAAAAACACACACGCGCAAACCTCAGGCCCAAACATTCCGATCCCTGCTCTTGGTCGGTTGCGCGCGGGCGGTGGATTCACAGGGACACACAGGCGTCTTCCCGGGAAGACATGTCAACAGCGCGTTCTCCCCAGGCCTGTGTTACGCCGCGTTTCGGGATTTATGGCCTCCGCGCCCTCTCCACTCGACCCGGGAGACACCGCAGTTAGCGCCGAACCCACAACCACGCGCTTATGCTGTGCGCTCTAACTGCACTGCTCTGCCTCCCTCGCGGCACGGGACGGAGAGGGCCGGTGGCGTCGCCCGCTGCCATGTGTTCTGGGCTCACTTCCGAGAAGCGGTCGCCCGCGCGACCGTCATAAATCTGCCCGCGTCAAACTGCCCCTTGACCTTGGCGGCCCCTTCGGAATCTCGCTTCTGTGCGAAGCCCGCAAACTTAACTCCTCCCCATCGAGAATGTTGCGCGTACACTTGCTGTACGCTCAACATAAAACTCCTCTAACAGGGGGAAGAGGGGGGGGGGGGGGGCATTGGGGTGTGGCGTACACCAAACAAAACAAACCAACGCAGCATGCAAACAATAGTGCACCGCTCCGTACATAGGCGTGCGCGCCCTGAACGACAATGCTCCGTGTGCACACTCGCAAATTGTAAATAATGCATGCTCCAAAACTCTGATTAACACTTCTGGCGTATCGACACCACACAAAGCAATACAAGGTAACACTGCTTGGCGTATACCACACGAAACAAGGCAATAAACACAGCATGATAGAGCACAAAGCCGGAGTTCACACAAGACACATAGTCCGGCACAGGAATGACTGTCCACTCCGTGCTCAAAGTCTCTTGGATGAGTCAACGTTCCCCCACTCCCAATCATTGCCTCAGCGCGTGGTCGAGCCACAGGGGATCTTTACGCCTGTCACAACTGGCAGTGGCAGGGTGGGTTAAGACTGTGAACATTGCTCGGCGCTTACCACCGGGATCAAACGGCTTGACTGCTCGCACGGCACAGACGAGCCGTAGCATGCAAGATAATCGCACGCGCCCTGCTTTCCGGCTGTGCCGCTCTCCTGCATCACATAAGACGCTAGCTGCCTGCGTGCACGACACACGCGCTTCCTCGGAAGCACGAACAAGAATGCACCCAAATGGTGCCTCTGAGACTATCGCGCCCGTCTCAAAAAGCTCATTCTCCGGAGGCTCCGCCTTAGCTGTCCTTCCTTTACGCAGATGCGCACCGAGGTCACAACGCTGGTCATGGTCCATCGCTGCATGTGACAATGTTATTTTGCTCTTTTCTAAGCGTGGGACGCAATTTCCGTCGCCATCGCTCAGACCATGCCCCAGACTGCGCTCATCTGCATCTTCACACGAACCCGTGTTTTTCGGCTCGGGATCGCTTCGCCTAACCAGCTCTGCGGCTGCTGGCTCCTCGGACGCTACTACTGGTGTAGCGATCACTGTTTGGACTGTGGCGCTCTCGACACAGCCTGCCTGGCACTCTGCCGCTTCGGTCGGGAACACAAGTTCAGCGCTCGCGCCAACCAAGCATTTCGCGTCCTTGCTCACATTCGCGTCATTAGCATGGTGAGCACATTCGGCTACCTCGCCAGACTTGACCTGCTCATTTTGGCTAATGACATTCCCTGTCAGAGGCGCCTCCGTAGAACACGCCTCTACCTCAGGGATATGAGACTGCTCCTCTCTCTCAACGTCTGCTGATTCTACAACTGGCGTCTCCTCAACGCGAACTTTAACTGCTCCCTCAGCAGCAGCGCAAACCACAACATCCTCCGCAGGAATCTGGCATTCCTCTTTTACGTTCTCAGTAAGAACGGACTTAATGCCGCTGCTGCTGCTCAGCTCACCGACTGCCTCGATCAGCGTTTGATCAGGGCGATTTGCGGGAGCGTACGTCTGAATTTTCACCGGCTCCGGTAGCTCGCGCGCTGCCCTCCGTAAGCGCTCCTCCTCCTCGAGCCTTTTCCTTTCCCGCCTTAGCTCTTCCTCGGCTATGGCTATCCGCCGCAGGAGTTCGTGGATCTGCGCTTCTCTTCTCTCCCTTTCCTCTTTTTCCTTAGTTCGCTCAGCCTCTGACATCGGCGCATACCAAGCGTCGCATGCACAGTCATAATCACTCCACCAACCCAATGTAGCCATTATGCGTTACTTTACATTAACCCTGCGACTCATGCGCATACGCTGAGGCAAGTAAAGTGAGAGTGGAGAAACTCACTCAATTGTCGAGCTGTCAGCCACGGAGCTTGCCAAGTTGCCCCACGCAGGTGCCGCGCAGAACAGGGTCCGTCGTCTCGTTGTCGCAGCGCTCGCGCCCCTTTCACAGCAGCCTCTTGCTCGCCGGCGCTGTCGTCAATGAAGCCTTGGCTTCTGAGGCCTCTCGCTTGGATGTCGCCTCACTGTCGCTGCCTCTCTAGACCGGTAGCGTCGATTCACGGGGCACCTCGACGTCAACTTCTACCTGGTCAGCCTTGGCTCACCGAGGTAGTGTGCCGCCCTCCGTGTACATCAGTCCGCGGCGTCGTCGATCTCTCGCCACTCCGCAGGAAGTCGCTGGGCCGATCCTGTCTCGACTGCGCCAGTTAAACAAAACGGGCGAAAGGCGTGGGGACTGATGGGCTTCCCTGTACAGCAGGTGTTCTTGCTGTTTCTTCTGCTGCCTTCGCTCGTACCGAGTGGTGTTGGTGACCACCGCTGCGTCCGTGGCTCAGTGACATTGCGGTGCGGAGATGACGACTTCTCTTCTCGGACTGTACACGTTTATTTACACTTTTTACAATTAGCGTATTTACACAAATGTCGTCGGATGCGACATCAAACGTAGAGGGCTAACTGCGACTGGTGAACGATCTGAGGTCAGAGGCTAGCAGAATCAGGCCTTGGCCTCCTGCTACACTTTAGGCCGGAGTCCCTTGAGATCTCCGTCAGCCTAGCCTCCCTCTCGAACAACCCGTCTGCCCTCGACTCTCGTCCGAGCCCAACTGTCCAACGCTCGCTTTCTTAGCGTTACCCAAAATCCCAGTTTTGTCCGTTGACCAATCAACGTACGCCACTCTGTGGCCAATAACATACAGTCCTTTAAAATGGGCTGGCCAATCATAGTGCCACATATACCCCTCTCCTACGCATGTCAAATAAAACACACACAAAGCACGCACTAAGCGGCGAGTGGTTGCGCACACAAACACATACATCTGCAACTTTTCCCTCTCCAAAATCCTCCTACGCAAGAGGCGCCAAACAGTCGCAAGGACAAACGGCGTCAACGGTTACACTTCCGAAAATACATAAAAACACACACGCGCAAACCTCAGGCCCAAACATTCCGATCCCTGCTCTTGGTCGGTTGCGCGCGGGCGGTGGATTCACAGGGACACACAGGCGTCTTCCCGGGAAGACATGTCAACAGCGCGTTCTCCCCAGGCCTGTGTTACGCCGCGTTTCGGGATTTATGGCCTCCGCGCCCTCTCCACTCGACCCGGGAGACACCGCAGTTAGCGCCGAACCCACAACCACGCGCTTATGCTGTGCGCTCTAACTGCACTGCTCTGCCTCCCTCGCGGCACGGGACGGAGAGGGCCGGTGGCGTCGCCCGCTGCCATGTGTTCTGGGCTCACTTCCGAGAAGCGGTCGCCCGCGCGACCGTCATAAATCTGCCCGCGTCAAACTGCCCCTGGACCTTGGCGGCCCCTTCGGAATCTCGCTTCTGTGCGAAGCCCGCAAACTTAACTAAGGTCTGCGTCTCCTCTTCTCTTTAGTTTTTTTAAGTCCACTTTCGCACCTCTATTTTTCCTCTTTTAAAGCGAAAGCCTTTTAATGGCTCATGCTATCGTGGACAAAATGTGCCCTGCTTTTGCGGCAGCCTGATTGGCCGAGGCGAAATGACGCATAGAGGTCTCGACCAATCACAGAGCACCACCATAGTATTCGCGAATGCGTGCCTTACATGGCCATGTCATTCAATGATCAATTACTAATTGATTTTTCAATTGATAATGAATTAAGTAAATCGTCAATTAACTAAATAATGAATAATTAATTACCTTGGTAATTATTGACATTACTAATTACTAATTATGCAATTAAGCAATTAACTTATTATTACTAATTAGTTTCAGTTGCTTAGCATAATGCGGCACTCAGGCTTTCGCCTTTCACTACATTAGTCGCTAAAGTACCTCGTAATTTTTCTTATTTTCGTGTTGTGTCGTCATTTACCAGTGCCCCCTCTTGCGTTCGGGCACCCTTTAAATCCTCACAACGACTGTGATGTGGCCGTTTTTCTGTGGTATCGCCAATCGTCACCTCTCCCCCTCTTCATAGAAAAAAAGAAAAAACAAAAGGAAAAAATTTCTTCCGTTTTTTTTTTTTTTTTTTTTTTTGCTTACCTGGCTTTTAATCGTGCGTTGTTGAGCGACCCATGGTGTTGGTGAGCAACCCAAAATCGGCGCGAAAGGCAGTATCTAAAGAACACACTATGTTCTTAGCCATTTGCCGAGGCCGTCTTTTCCTCCCGCGTTCGGTCTCTGAGAGGAGAAAGGGGCACATCTTTTTGAAGGGAAGACACGCCGCCAGGGTCATGGGCGACAACTTGCTGTAATTTATGACGGAAGTTTCAGCCCTTTCCAGCAGAGGTCCGCGCTTCTTCGAGGTCTCTCGCATTGTTGCGTTCGGCTTCCAGTGTAACCGTACGCTGTTAGGTGTGGTTATGGCAGATCTAAATATACCGATGAAATCTAAATATACCGATGATTAAGTGTGTGCGCGCGCACTCGAATTGACAGACATCTAAGATCGTTTCCGTTACACGCAAAAGACACGAAAAGCACTGTAAACTTGAAATGCATTCACTACAAGAGGCTGTGTGGACAAGGAAACCGACAGTTGAGCTTCTTTCAGCATCTCAAATGTGCGAATTATCTCTATTCCACGTATTATTATTATTATTATTATTATTATTATTATTATTATTATTATTATTATTATTATTATTATTATTATTATTATTATTATTATTATTATTATTATTATTATTTATTTATGTATTTATTCGTCGTTAATTATCATAATCAGAAGAGAGGCCAATCTTTCTACTAATATTTCACGACGTTTGCTCCATGCAGCACAACCCTCGTCAGGGTTATGGTAAGTAGCGTAAAGTCAACAGTGCAGGCATGCTATACCTTGTCGTAACGAAGCATCTCTGCATATGGCAATATTGTGTTCCCTCCGCGTCTTGTCATAGGTCGCACATGAGTTGTTAATTTCATAAAAAATATTGTTATGGTATTACAGTTTCCATTTATCCCTATACGCAAGTGGTAGACCAGTTTTGTTTTGTAACAGATGTAACAATGAAGAAACATTAGAATGCTTGTAATTTTGCCGTTCGATTCGATTTGAAATTGCAGGAAAAGGTTTTCACCAAGAAATTACTTGCTGGTCGTGGAGGAAACACTGTGGGACGGTCACAAATATGTGCACAGTTTTACTACAGACTAAAATACCTTCGGGGGTTCGCATCCAGCAGCTTCAAGGACATACAAGCCTTAAAGTGAGAATTAGGTAGTAAGAAACGTCAAACAAAACATATATTATAGCAATAAAATTTGAAGACTTGAAACTGACTAATTATACTGTCGTTATAAAGTCCGACAGCTATAAATCAGTAGCCCCGCTGGCAAATTCATTTTCTTCCTTTACCAGTAAGCCTCGTCACAATCAACGTTATTTAAAATTTATGTCATCATTCTGGCCTGTCACAGCCAGAATTTGCGCCAGGGCGTTTTATAATTAGCGTTTCAAGGGAAAAAGCTTTTCATCTATTTCTTCTTCTTTTTTTTTTTTTTTTTTACGTCGAGCAACTGACCTCAAACTCACGCTTTGAGGTTGAGGTGAGGTCGGCGACAGCTCGAAATTTTTTGAGTGATGTCACGAAATTGAACCTCAACCTCACGCGTGAGTTTGAGATTGAGTGAGGTCGTCATTGTGTGAAGTCGAAATTGTGAGGTCCAGGCTCTTCGCTGCTGCCGTAACTTACTCCAGAGAGCGCCCCTTAATTCTGACGCGGAGTTGAAGCGTACTGCCGCGGTGTGCCCGCGGAGACTTGGTGTTCGTGTTCGCTCAACGACCGGATGCCGCAACCCCTTCCCAGCTTTCGGTATTCCACCGTAATGTCCGCAGCTCGAGGACGCTTCTCTCTGGTCTTCTTGGAAAGAGTGTCTTTTTTTTTTTTTTTTTTTTTTTTTTTTTTTTGACGGCACAAACTCCTCGTGTCCACTCCCCCACCTCCGCTCCCTCTGTCTTGTTTGTGGAAATACTTGCCGCCGGCTCAGACACCCAGGAGCGCGCAAAGCACATAACTCACAGTTACCCGCGGTGCCTTTGTCGAATGCCGCAAACAAACAAGCAAACAAAAAACGAAGAAAATCATCTTTGCGCAGACGGCGTGTAGTAGTACTGTTTGTCGTGTGCATGCCCGTTTCCAGGCGCTGGCGTCACGCTTGCTGCCTTACATTCGATGAACTATCCCGCTGTACATTACACGGAAACTTTACAGAAACTGTTGCAGCGAAATTGTTAGAGAACATGATATTGACAGAAAAAAAAAAAAGGAAAACACGAGCAAACCAGGAAAACCGGCACAAGACCGTCTGAGCATTTTACCGAGGCTCCTTTCGAATGGTACGCTATCTTTCTTTATTCTGGTTCTGTAAATGTATCAAACATGGCAAAATTACTTTTGAAAAAGAATTAAATTAGATTATTAGTTATTTTGCTGAAGATCGCCGAAGAGTAATTAATCGGTAATTAATCGTGCTAGAAAAACTGGCCACCCTGTATACGCAGTGCCTGGTGTCATCGACGGTACCGGAACCATGGAAGATTGCAAACATTATCCTCATTCACAAGAAAGGGGACTCTAAGGACCTTAAAAATTACAGACCAATCAGCTTACTGTCTGTTACGTATAAGGTATTTACTAAGGTAATCGCTAATAGAATCAGGACAACCTTAGACTACAATCAAGCAAAGGATCAAGCAGGGTTTCGGAAACGGTACTCAACTATCGATCATATCCATACCATCAATCAGGTGATAGAAAAATGCTCGGAATATAACCAGCCCTTATACATAGCATTCATTGATTACGAAAAAGCATTTGACTCAGTTGAAACCTCTGCGGTGATGCAGGCATTGCGAAATCAGGGGGTAGACGAGCCATACGTGAAAGTGCTGGAAGATATATATAGTGGCTGCACAGCAACCATAGTTCTGCATTAAGAAAGTAATAAAATTCCCATAAAGAAAGGTGTTAGGCAAGGAGACACAATCTCCCCAGTACTATTCACAGCTTGTTTAGAGGAAGTATTCAGAGACTTGGAATGGGAGCAGTTAGGGATAAGGGTAGATGGAGAATGCCTAAGTAATCTGCGATTTGCTGATGGCATTGCCTTGCTAAGCAACTCGGGGGATGAACTGCAAATAATGATTGATGACCTAGACAGGAAAAGTAGAAAGGTAGGCTTGAAAATCAATATGGAGAAGACTAAGGTTATGTTCAACAGCCTCGGAAAGGAACAGCAGTTTACATGAGGCAGCGAAATACTGGAAGTAGTAGGCGAATATGTCTACTTAGGACAGGTAGTAACCGCAGATCCAGACCATGAAAAAGAAATAACAAGAAGAATAAGATTGGGATGGAGCGCATTTGGCAAGCACTCGCAGATTATGACTAGCAGCTTACCGGTATCGCTCGAGAGGAAAGTATACAACAGTTGCATTTTACCTGTACTCACCTATGGGGCTGAAACGTGGAGGCTAACCAAGAGAGTTCTACTTAAGGTGAGGACAACCCAGAGGGCTATGGAACGAAAAATGGTAGGGGTAACATTAAGAGATAGAAAGCGTGCAGAGTGGGTCAGAGAAATAACTCAAGTTACCGACATTCTAGTAGAAATTAAGAAGAAGAAATGGACATGGGCAGGACATGTAGTGCGAAGAGAGGATAACCGATGGTCGCTGAGGGTAACAAACTGGATTCCAAAGGAAGGAAAGCGTAGCAGGGGGCGGCAGAAAGTTAGGTGGGCGGATGAGATTAAGAAGTTCGCAGGGGTCAAGTGGATGCAGCTAGCACAGAACCGGGTTAAGTGGAGAAATATGGGAGAGGCCTTCGCCCTGCAGTGGGTATAATCAGGCTGGTGATGATGGTGATGACTCATTACTCATCCCAAAAAGTAATGAAATTACATTGCAGTTACTTTTACTGAGTACTTAAATTACTTTTAAATTACATTCTTGTTTTCATCCATGCAAAAACTAAGTAAAGCTTGTAAACAAAACAACTTCTCCAGACGCGAAGCACGCACATTTTTTCATCTTCCCGCCCGATTTCGTCCCAAAGAGCTATTCCTTCACTCTTTCCTACAGCACTTGTCATTGCAAAAGTAAGACAACGGCTAAAAAATAACAAAAACGAACGCATGGTAGAACGGTCGTAAAATGAGCGGCGAACCCAGCGTCTTGCTGGCCCAGAGCTGTCTCCGCCATTTGAAAGGCCCAAGCTAGAGTATTTATTGCTTCTACAGTACCAAGAATCGACGTCCGCACCTTGCGCTCAGTAATGCTCAGCCAAGGTGGCTTACGCCACGGACCCTTCCGCCTGTCTCCCCCACCCAAACCCTCCCTCGCCCCGTGGTGACGAGTGTAACCAGGCACCGCCGTGCAATAGCCGACGCAACAGGGAGTGCCACTGCGCCAACTAGTTTTCAACTTCTTGCATCATCTGTTCCTTCGGCATTTCTTGGTGCTTTGTATCTTACAGCTTGGAGAATGGTTGCCATGGGATAGCCGTGCTAAGCGACTCTTCTGCACAGGAGGTCTCAGACTCACTGTTCTGATCAATTCTGTCTCCTTTTGCCGATCCGTTTACGCTGGCTTCGGCTTGCCGCAAGCGTTCCTACTTTTGCGGCGCTCTACTTTGTTGTCGGTTGAGGAGTAGGCGCACGTCAGTAAAAGCAATTTCGAAAGGAATTATTTACTCTTGCTGCGAGATTACTGCCAAAAATAATTCATTACATTACTAAATTACCAAACTGAAAAAGTAATTTATTATATTACAAATTCCCCCAAAAGTAATTTAATAACAGTAATTTTATTACTGTAATTCAATTACTGCCATGTCTGAAATTTATATTAGTATATTCTCCAGAATAACCTCTCTTTAGTCTTGTGCTGCTTGTTTCTTCTCATATATTCACAAGTAGCCCCGAACAACTGCAACGCCGAATCATTGCAGCATGGGATGAAGGTACTAGCAATTCTTACATGCAAGAGGATGGGACGGACGGTACAGCTTATATACAGGACAGAAGTCTGCGCATGTTAACCGTTAGCAAGAATTTACCTAGAAGGAAGAGTCAAAAAATTATTTGGGGCTCGTATACAGTAAAGCCTAATGAAAAAAAAAAAAAATTCTTGCTTCGCTAGGGCCCTTTGTTCCTCTCTCGATTTCGCGTGAAACCAAGCAATGCAGGAGGATGGTAACAGATTCCTAATTTTATAAATCTCTTATTTAGGTGCAGAAAAAAAAAAGAAAAGCGTTCTCGTACATTTTTTTATGGGCTAAAATGTATTGAGATCGTTCCTGGCTCGACATTTTGGAGCTTAGACTTAATGTGGCAAATTGAGCGTGCCCCTTTTGTGTTGCCATCTGTTCGAGATGGACAAACCAATCGGACGAAGATTTTCGTAGTCAGATGTCAGGGTTTAATATATTCAGACATTCGTTTTTTTGTTTTTTTAATTCAATTGAGATATACGTACGCGAATGAAACCGATTAGATGCTGAGGATCGCAGTACTAAATCGATGTCTCAGGCCTTCTATACGCTCTGGGAAGCGCAGCTGTCCTCTTCTGTCTTTAGTGTGCAACATTTGTTAGTACGTTAGTAATAATGGTATTTCTTCATATATATTTCTTGTATGTGATCAGAGTTTGCGTGCTGCCCAACAGAGGACAGGCTCTTTCTTTGGCATCTTTCCAATCCTCCTTTCCATTTACCGGCACGATCATTTTGTTTTTCTGTTCTTTTTTTAATTGTTGCAAGTATTGCAAAGCGCAATGTAGTCTCTGAAAGCGGAGCTGACACACATACGTTACTGCCTTTGGTGTGTATTGGTGGCAATTCGGCATTCATCCCATGAGCAAAACCAGATGCGTAGAGACGGACGGCGAAAGGAGGAGCGCGTGCACCACAGGGAGCGCGGTCCCTCCGGGCTGCGTGCTCCCCTCCTTTCTGTCGTGCTTGCCTTTATTTTACGTTTATTTCTTGTAACTATACGACCTTGACCGGGAAACAGCTTCTCTGGATGCAGTTGCGGCGCACGCGGCTAAGCAGCTTCGGAGACACCACCATGAAATTGATTAGTTTAGTCTTTGAAGGAAAACAAGTGAATACCACAAAGAAGCTCGCCTCAGACTTGTTGGCGAAATGATATCCAGGATTCTGTTCGGACGTACAAGTAATTATATCGTGTTTTTTGTGTTGGACGCGGGTGGGAGTTGGACAGATTTTGCTCAGGCGAAGTTTGACGGGCGAGCCGATGTTCGCGACAACAAAGTGGTTCACATTAAACCCTTTCGTCCAGCTGTTCGGACCCCTGTATTTTTTTAATGAAGGCGTGGCGTTCGAAGAAGCAATTTAGCCAATTCTTGCAATACGCCACGGGATCACAGAGTCATTGACAGACACCTAGGACGTTGAAGTCATCTTCACCGCCGCTTGAAGAGAAGCCGCGTATAAGGGGGAAGGGACTGGCCGGTTGGGACCTCATAACATCAACAGCATTCTTCATTAAAATTTTCTGAAGGAATTTCATTTTTTTTTCTAATTTAATGTATTCGGTCGCAAGATAATGTACAGTTAATTAAATGCAAAACTGACAACCATGAGTCTTCTTTTTCTAGTTAAGAAAAAGCGCATATCGTCATTGTCGTCATCATCCCTAGGGTCAACGCATTTGTCTTTTCAGTATATAGTAAGAACTGGCTTGTTTTATTCTTGATACGAATCTCATTCAAGTGGGTCGGACGGAATTAAGTCTTCGTATTCCATTATGGGCCCATGCTAGTACCTATGCAGGCCTTAGGACGAGACCGCCCCAAAAAAGGGTAGGCGAGGAGGTGGAGAGGATTGCCACTTTAGTGCAGAGTTGGACATGTCTCCGCAGTTCTGCTTTTATCCAGGATATTAATTGTTGTATAAAATTAAGAGTAAAATTCAGCCTTCCGACCACAAAATTCTTGCTTGCCTATGTATCCCAGGATTATAGAGAAAGGTGTATTTGCTTTAATTACGATTTATGTAATGATTAATTTTTTTTAGGTCGAGTGCTCGACCTCAACTTCACATTTTGAGTTTGAGGTGAGATTGAGTAAGGTCGCCAATGGTCACCTGAAAAGTGAGGTGAGGTCGCCAAATATTTTTTGAGTTCAAGGTGAGGTCGAGGTTTTTGAAGTCGAATGCCAACCTCTGGTCGATGGTGGCCTTAGAAAAATTGAGGTCAACCTGGGCAAACCTCAACCTCAATGCGTGAGGTTGAGGTGGAGTAAGGTCAGGAAATATTATTGAGGTTGAGGTGAAGTTGGACTTTTTGAGGTCAAATGGCCACCTCTGGTGCTCAGTGACCTAAGACATCTGCGGGCGGGCCTCTAGCAAACTACTATACACTGTGTCATAGTGTACACATTTATCTTTATTTTTATTTTTACCTACCCTATCCTTTCACCCTATCGCTCAATTTTTGATTTCGTCCACCGCTTCCTCACTATCCCTTTATTTCCGCCTCCCCAGTTCAGGTGCTTCAGATAGCAGATACCGGGGCTGGCAAACACCCTTTGCTTCCTTTTGGTTATAAATAAAATAACCACATACTACTACTACTACTACTACTACTACTACTACTACTACTACTACTACTACTACTACTACTACTACTACTACTACTACTACTACTACTACTACTACTACTACTACTACTACTACTACTGCCTTCCTTTTCCGTCTCCTCTTTCTCTTCCAGCCTTTCTTTAAGGGGCCCACGCCACTCTTTCCACAGGAGAATAGTAGGACGCCGTCTCGTGGACTTTTGTTTCTACAGCGGCTTTTCACTGGAGTGGTCTAAATTGCATACCTTTTCTTTTTGTGACTAAAACAGGCCGCGTGAGCAAACAAGCCATGGAATCGACTTATGGCGAGGGGCCCGGACAGAGGCAATATTTCTTTCAATATATGCACGAAGCATCCGCGTGGCAAAAAAACGCGTTTCCCAATCGCAATTTGTGAATGATAAGTTGCAGACGTGTCGTGACAAGCCTAAGCGTATAACCAGCGGAATTGACACGCATGTCACAAGGTCGAGATGGGCTCGCCTGCCGGATAGAAAAACGATTACAGGATTCACTAAAAGGTTTTGGAATCGGGCCTTTCACGTCCACTCAGCTCGACAGCAAGCGGTATGTGGATCTGCCGGACCCCTTCCACGAATATGGCACTTATTCTTATACCCCTCCTGGGAATATGGCTGTCTACAAAGGTTAACAGGATCTTTTTGCTGCTCCCACCGTCACACCTCCGGCAGCACGCCGCGGCTGGCTTGGCTCACTAGTATCGAGTTCATGTAAACGAGCGCTCGTCGAGGAAATATCTGTCACCAGCTCATGTCGGCTTGTTGTCAACGATGCTCCCAGTCGCTCGCTCTATCAGCTCGTCAAGCAGAATAGCACTACAAAGCACTCTTCAGTTCCTATGACGCCCTTGAAATCCTTTAATGGCTCATACTGTGGTGGACAAAATGTGTCCCGCTTTTGCCGAGGCGGGATGACGTCATAGAGGTCTCCACCAATCCCAGAGCACCACCACAGCATGCGCGAATGCGTGCCTTATATGGCCATATATGTCAATCAATGATCAATCACTAATGACTAATTATCAATGACTAATTACCAGTTACTAATCAATTACTAATTGGTTTAAATAATGGATGAGTGATCTAATTATCAGTTATCAATTAATAACGAATAATTACTGATTATAGCTAATTAATTTAATGATCAATAAATAAATGTCTAAGTAATGATCTTATAATTAGTCCATAATTAGAAAATTGACTAATTATAAACTGCCACTGACTAATAATTTATTGCTAATTACCGACTAATTATTTCTACTAATGACTGATTAATGATCTAAAATTAGACGTTTCTAGACGTTGTGTAGACAATGTTTGGATTATTCTCGAAGCTCGTCACCACTTGACAGCTCTATGCACTACCAGAATTTGAAACAGTCGCTCACTTTACTCGTAGCAGATTCATCGCTACATGCGCAACAGTTGCGTAGCAGAATGCGGCACTTAGGATTTCGCCTTTCGCTACTTTAGTCGCTAAAGTCCCTCGTAATTATATTTCTTCTGAAAGTCGCGGGTTCGACACCCAGCCGCAATTAATTCGAAGCCTACCACTGCGGTTTTGTCTCGTAGCCTAGAGTGTTGTTTCGGAACCTGAAAAATTGACAGTCCATCTCGTTGTCGAGAGATGTAAGCAAAAAATGAATTCCGGGAAAAGTGTACCGCCATTAAGGTCGTGTCACACATGATGGTAGCTGCAGTTGAGTCGTGAGAAGCCATCACAACTGCTTTTCTGAGTAAACCACCGTGCTCGGCTTCCTCCGCTCCCTGTGGTGTGTGACACCAGCACACAGAACACCGAACGCTAGAACTTTCGCCACGACCTAGCAGTGCTTGCTGGCGCCACCTCTCCTTCGCCCCATGTTGCTATCATCTTCCCTCACGGTACGGTTGAGGTGTCCCCAGAGAAGAGGGACAGTTAAATACTGTACCTTTCTTTTTCTCAAAGCCAACATTCCTGTGGCGCAGCACTAGCGAAGGTAGCAGAAGTACAACGAAAGCTTTTTAAGCTCATTTTGAATATTAGAAGGCCCTGATGGTTGTTCGCAGTTAATCCGGGAACGCACCTCCGTTCTTAAAGGGCCACTGTCCAGGGAAGGACCTTTTAGGCGAAATAGCCCAGTGATTCGATCAAGTACCGGATATAGTCTGTGCAAAATGCTACAGTGACACGCGCGCCGCCAAGCAACGAACATACAAATCAAAGTTCTCTCATGCTCTCCTTCGGGAAGCCCGCTTCCCCGTTTCCTGCGCTGACCCGTCGAGCCACAGTAATGACGTACTTTTCGCGAACGACGTCCATTGGTCCGTCTCGCTGTCTGAGGGTGAAGGATGGGTGTCAACCGCTCGCTGCGCGCTTTTCCCTCGCCACGGCACGACTGAATCCAGAGGCGCTCGCCCGTTTTCTTTTTTTTCGCTCAGGCGGAGTGCCACGCCCCACCTCCCGCCAAACGCGTAGGAGGAAGGGTAATTATTCTTGCGGAGGCTAGACGACCGGGTAGGAGAGTGAAAAACCTTTTGCGAGGGAACGGAAGGAGAGAAACACGACAGAATCGGATGATTGGGGGGGGGGGGGGGGGGGGGCTGTAACTGCGTTATTAATTACTCTTTTCAAAAACATTTTCTGGGGGCGAAGTCTCACAGTCACCGGGGAAGAAAATATTTTCGACCGGAGGGTGGACAGAGGCCTTTAAACATTAGACCAACACCATTCTCATTTCAAGTTTTTGATCAATTGGCTCTCTCCCTCCTATCTGATCTGCTACGAGGTGATATTGACACAATAGTTAATGACGCTGTGAAAATGAAAAGTCTGGCTGTCTCCTTGGCGCCTCCCTAAGGCGTCCTAAATGCTTCGAAATAGACTTCAAGCCACCGACAGCTACGCACCAATAAGGGAAGCTGTAGGATGGTAGTATTTCGCACGCGCTCTACCTTCACCCATGCACAGTGTTGTAGTCTTGACTAGCGCCGCGTCGCTCTGTGATTGGGCCAACGCGACGAATGAAAACTGTCATCCTAATTGACACCCCTTGAGTCGGGTTCTTCTACTCCGTCATCGCTCATTGTCCCGGTGGGGCCGTGCGACTACGTATGCACGGTTTCTTGAGGCCATGCTGCAGCAAATCACAAAACAGTGGTACATAAACTGCAGGTATGTCTGCGGTTCCTCGTGTATGCACACATCTATTAGTAAAACTCACCGTAAGTTGCACAGAAAATACCCCAACTTATTGCTGGAGACGGCACACTCAAATGCGGCGGTATGTTCAATGTCTAATACAGGCTTTTTTATCAACACAAGCTGGACATGGATACAAACGCCAAAAGCCGGGGCTGCACCAAGAAAGTTCTGAGGGTTGACCCTATGAATACTAATCATTTAGAAAATGTGATAGTGCCGCATTAGTGCAAATACAGCCTGGCATTTCTGACAGGCAGCAGGCGAATCTAAATTTACCGTAAGCCGAAAGAAAAAAAAAAGCTGGAAAGAGGGGAGGAGGGAGGATGGAGTGTTGCTTTTAAAGCAACGCATCATTAGCGGGAATTTCCTTCGTGGTTGTATTAAGCTTTCTGCGTGGTCATTTACAACACCTCCCACAGTCTTGAAACTCTTTATGGCATACATTGCTAGAGCACAGCAGCTCTATCCTCACGCGATGTAATGCTTGGCATAACAGCTTCTCGTTCATATTCACAGCAGGCAGTGAGCAAGTGCGGGTACGGGGAGGAAATGTCGATGGTAGCCGTGGTAAGGACAAAATGAGCAAGAAGGGAGCGCAAAAACTACGAGCGCGTGTCACAACGTACACACGTTCACGCCATGATGAACGAAGAGGGAGCAAACACGGCAGAGTGAATAGGTTCCATAATCAAGCCAGGAAAACGAGGTCAGCGCGGGACGCCTTAACCAAAACACCGTCGTCGAGAAAGGCAGCACGAAGTCATTGGATCCAGCGTAAAAAAAAGCAAAAAACGCCGCTTTCGTTCACGCTCTTATTCCGGTCACGTTAACCTACGAGGTAGGGCGGCGCTCGGCGCAAATTCCTTCATTAAAATACGCGTGCCACACGCACACACATCGTCGTCCGATGAGGGAAGGAACGTGACGCTCGAAAGCGGAAAGAATACAGCGTCCCGCGGCGAATAAAGTTTTCAAGGCTGAAAGGAGTAGTGAAGCCTGAAGGTGCGTGAATAATGCGAACAAGAGTGATAACGGCCTTAAGGACACGCCAGTTTTCTTATATTGTGATGCGAGTCCACCAGCGTCCACGTGGAGGCATGCTCTTGGAGAACCGTATCAAGACGCCACGGCAGTGGGCATTGGATGACACGATTCGAAGCCTGTAGTGGGCACGTAATGTCAACTTCATATTGTTTGAAGCGCTGGCACCCCAATCCGTCACAGAAAAAAATCCTCGTACGGCTTCACGTAGCACCCATGAGGGAGGCTGGGAAAGTTGTTTGTAAAATGCGGCTTAAGGCACACTCCAGGAGTAATAAAAACTAGTGTGTGTGTGTGTGTGTGTGTGTGTGTGTGTGTGTGTGTGTGTGTGTGTGTGTGTGTGTGTGTGTGTGTGTGTGTGTGTGTGTGTGTGTGTGTGTGTGTGTGTGTGTGTGTGTGTGTGTGTGTGTGTGTGTGTGTGTGTGTGTGTGTGTGTGTGTGTGTGTGTGTGTGTGTGTGTGTGTGTGTGTGTGTGTGTGTGTGTGTGTGTGTGTGTGTGTGTGTGTGTGTGTGTGTGTGTGTGTGTGTGTGTGTGTGTGTGTGTGTGTGTGTGTGTGTGTGTGTGTGTGTGTGTGTGTGTGTGTGTGTGTGTGTGTGTGTGTGTGTGTGTGTGTGTGTGTGTGTGTGTGTGTGTGTGTGTGTGTGTGTGTGTGTGTGTGTGTGTGTGTGTGTGTGTGTGTGTGTGTGTGTGTGTGTGTGTGTGTGTGTGTGTGTGTGTGTGTGTGTGTGTGTGTGTGTGTGTGTGTGTGTGTGTGTGTGTGTGTGTGTGTGTGTGTGTGTGTGTGTGTGTGTGTGTGTGTGTGTGTGTGTGTGTGTGTGTGTGTGTGTGTGTGTGTGTGTGTGTGTGTGTGTGTGTGTGTGTGTGTGTGTGTGTGTGTGTGTGTGTGTGTGTGTGTGTGTGTGTGTGTGTGTGTGTGTGTGTGTGTGTGTGTGTGTGTGTGTGTGTGTGTGTGTGTGTGTGTGTGTGTGTGTGTGTGTGTGTGTGTGTGTGTGTGTGTGTGTGTGTGTGTGTGTGTGTGTGTGTGTGTGTGTGTGTGTGTGTGTGTGTGTGTGTGTGTGTGTGTGTGTGTGTGTGTGTGTGTGTGTGTGTGTGTGTGTGTGTGTGTGTGTGTGTGTGTGTGTGTGTGTGTGTGTGTGTGTGTGTGTGTGTGTGTGTGTGTGTGTGTGTGTGTGTGTGTGTGTGTGTGTGTGTGTGTGTGTGTGTGTGTGTGTGTGTGTGTGTGTGTGTGTGTGTGTGTGTGTGTGTGTGTGTGTGTGTGTGTGTGTGTGTGTGTGTGTGTGTGTGTGTGTGTGTGTGTGTGTGTGTGTGTGTGTGTGTGTGTGTGTGTGTGTGTGTGTGTGTGTGTGTGTGTGTGTGTGTGTGTGTGTGTGTGTTAAAAATTTCCCAATTAAACCGTTGGATCAAACTATGAGTGTGTTTTAGCGCGCATCCCCCCTTTATAGCGTGCCATACGACTGGTGAAAAACGTTACTCCAATTCGATTCTACTCAAAATCTGTTCGAGAGCAAAAGAACCTAAACTTAAAAGCAGCTCTTTGTTTCGATTGTTCTCAGAAGCCAGCCTGGGGCCTATATGTATAGTATACACACAGACGAGTTCTATTAACTGACGGCCCAGAAAGCAACGCTGTCTCCGCCATTGAAAAACCGTCACCTAATGTGTACCTCTATTGAGCGGTTCCTTCATCGCATGCTATCATTTCTAAAATCTAGACACACGTGAAGCAGATGCAGTTGGCACAGCTATGAACGAGGTTTTCGAGAATTGGATCTCGTTCACACGATTCCCGAGGTCAGTGGGCATGGTTGCGCTTAAAGAGAGCAAACGCGTGCCGAAACCAGTCACATCAGTTTGCCCGGTAAGATTGAAAGGGCGCTTAAAACGTGGTGTCATTCCTCAAACCACTCCAGTGCACTGAAATCGCGTAGTACATGGGTGGGTGCCTTGCTTTTCATCTCCACCGAGATGCAGCCACCGCGGCTGGGATCTGATACCGCGTCACTGGGCTCATCAGTGCGAGCGCCCTGGCCACAGGGCCACCGCGGCAGGGTGGAGTTGTAACTGCCGCTGCGTGGCGTGCCTTCTCGGACTGTCGGATGATGCTGCATCAGTACTTTCCCTGTCGCGGCAAGTGGCGGCGTGTTCTATGGACGCACACCTCCACGAATAGCAGCTCACCGCTTCGATTTTGCATTGAACTCTGAAGGCCGGGTTTTGTTGCGCTTCAGGACGCGCACTTCACTTTCCGCGGCGCGTTACTCACGAACTTTAGCTGTATGTGCTCAAGCAGTTGTTATTGGCAGATTATTACTGAAAGTGTTTCGGATATGTTAAACGCTGAAGTCCCTCTAAATATTCAGTTTTTAATCCGGTCATTTTAAAAAAAGCTCTTTTATACCGACGATACAGACGGAGTTATATTTAGCTTCCTGTTCCACGCTTCACGGGCCGATGTCTTCAACGCTGCAGTTAAAGGCGCCGTAAAACACGCACACACACACACACACACATTTACAAGGACGTGTCGGACCAGAGTATAATTTGCACATATTTAAGCGTTCGTTGTTTGGCCAGCACAAGTGCTCGCTCACATGACTTTTGTCAACGTCAAATGAAACGCAAGCAAAACAGCTTATTCGCGCAAGGCGTGCGATCTTAGAGGAAACTAACCAACGTCGCTGTTGATTTTCGCTTCGCAGGTACAATAACATCTTGTTGTTTGTATAGTAATGAAGCCTTCTGAATTTCCTACCCAAGAGCTCAGTTGTGCGTTTTCGTTGTGCGTTTTCGTACTAGCGTTCCTGTTGACGTGGATGATGCATTGCTTGTTTGCCAGTGTCATGACAACTTTATAATCTGACCACGTTTTGTTCGCAGATATGCGGTAGGTTATTTTTATGCAAAATCATTATATTCTCCATAAGCAACGAAAACCGGCATGATCCGATGTATGAAAGGATGGCCACGGAAAATCAGAAACAGGTGATAAACGCATCAGAAATATTCTGATCGACGCCAAATATCTCAGGGACGTTCCTGTAACCAAACGAAAGTAATTTATTTGAAAACCAAATTTATTCAATTATTATAGGACGAGAATTGAATGAAATTGTAGAGTGGGAGAAATAAGTCGCCGCGTGCATTTACATCACGAGCGACGAAAGACAAATACAGCGATGATCGAGGCGTAGCGATGCTTAGACAAGTGATTAACCAAGTCCAATGCCTCGCGTTTAACTTGACTTAACAGTCAAAACTCTTGTCAAGTTTAATCGGCTGAAAAGTTAACGTATCGATTATTTTCCGACTAGCCTGAGCGCCGTTCTGCATTTGTCGTCGCTGGCCTTGCATTTCGTCTATGGTTTATTCCGCGCAAAACTTCACAGACTCCGAAAAGTGACTACTACCATTTCTTTAGAGAGAGACAAAGAGAGAAAGGGCATTTTGACGACTGGGCCTACTTCCGCGAGGTTTTCTTTTCTTTTTTTTTTTTTTTCAGTTCTTTTCCTCGCGTAAAGCGCTCTTTGAATCTTCCGCGAAGAAGTTTGTTGAAGGTACATGTTTTTAAATATATTGAGCCTCAGGATACAATAGAAGGTTTACAAAAGTAAGTCTGGCAACCATGAGTGGCTGATCCCGCGCTGGCGGCCATATTTTCATCGCTTCATCCGTCAGCTTCGTGTCCGTCCGTCACTGCCCGCCGTTCTCTTCGCGCTTGTCACGTTGTAACCTAATGTGCTGTGCTTGGACCGACCTTTCAATGTCAAGAGAAGACACTACCTGGTCGAGGGACCTCTCCTCTGTCCCTGGCAGTTTTCGTCAGCGACGCCTCAGTTCAGTTCAGGCGTTCAGTCGTGTCCGACTCTTCGTGATGGATCCCTTCATGGATCACTGTCTTGTCGTGGCGGAGGGGCTTGCGAAACTCGATGAAGTCGTGAGCTCTGCTGTGTAGGGCCACCCAAGATAGACAGGTCACGGCAGAGAGTTCTGACAAAATGTGATTCACTGGAGAAGGTAATGGCAACCCACTCCAGTATTTCCTGCCAAGAAAACCCTATGGCCAGCGACGCCTAGATGCGTATTTTGACAGCCGAGGTGTGGCGGGGCACACAGGACGGGCTGCTGAGTGCAGTTACAAACTGCTCTGCGAGTCGTACACGGACCCCTAGTTAATGATCCGCGTAAAAAACTGGATACTGTATCTGCAGATACAGTATCCAGTTTTATAATATGGAATTTTGTGTGTGTGTGTGTGTGTGCGTGTGCGTGTGTGTGTGTGCGCGCGCGTGCGTGCGTGCGCGCGCCTATGCTGTTTACTTGGAAGCCCATGAGAGACGATCGGAAGTTAGTTTGCTTGGTTTGTGCATCACCGTCATTTCGGAGAAGAAAGCGAAACTTATCAGTGGATGTGTGTTGGCTTTCCGGGTCGGTTTGACGCTCTTTGATTGTCCGTGCTAAACTTTGACGAACCGAAGTTGTCTTTTGTGTAATTGATTAATTTAAATAATTTAAGGTGTTCAAAGGTGTCAGATGGCTCAGAATGAAAAGTTAATGTTTGCTGATGCGAGTAGTAGTGTACTAAAATGTAAAATAATAAAGAAAATAAATACCCCCCCCCCCAATGACAAAGGAAATAAAATTAAATGAATAAATAAAAGAAACCTAAAAACAAAACTTAAAATGTGAAGAAAGAAAACATCGCGCATGTGTGTGTGTGTGTGTGTGTGTGTGTGTGTGTGTGTGTGTGTGTGTGTGTGTGTGTGTGTGTGTGTGTGTGTGTGTGTGTGTGTGTGTGTGTGTGTGTGTGTGTGTGTGTGTGTGTGTGTGTGTGTGTGTGTGTGTGTGTGTGTGTGTGTGTGTGTGCGTGCGCGCGTGCGTGTGTGTGTGTGTGCGTGCGCGCGTGCGTGTGTGTGTGCGTGTGCGTGCGTGCGTACATGCGGAGAAAAAGGCTATGGCGTCACATCCTTAACGGCTTAACGGCGGAGCTTAAGTGTCGCCCTAATTTTTTTATAACAATAGGATATAAATCTGATTTTATGAACACAGCCAGTTGCACCGATCACAAACAATGCGCAGTAATGTGAGTTGACTTTTCAAATTTCTTTTCGTTTCAGCCGAGTTCCTCTTTACCGAACCTTGCCGTGTCAGCGCTTGCATATGAGGTTAAGGCATAAGATGTCTACTATCTGACAGAAGAAATAAACAAGAAACCGGCATATTTAAAAAAAATCATCTGAATTTCAGGTTTCTGTCAATTGGCGAACTATCGGGCGACTCGATAAAACATACAAAAGTGAAACGCAAGCTTCGTTATTGTATCGGCCGCGCTGGCAGGTATCTATAGGCACAGAATACAAACCTGAGCTGCGCGCTCTGGACACGTAGCGGATTTCGCACGCATCATCAGGCGATAACACTTTGCGAAACGGGCTGGAAGTGAGCATATTGCGGCACACTAATGAGGGTTTTGCTGCCGCTTTGCAGCGTGAAACACACAGCTCAGGTGCCCTACGCAGCCGTTTTGCTCTCTGCGCCAAGCACTACGACGGTGAAAAGTAGCTTCGGTAATCATGCCCTTGTCATAAGTCAAATACAGAATTGCGAATGCAATCGACGTACAAAAGGTTTCAAACTAACCTATTTGCACTATACGTTCGTTGCAGAAGCATTGCTCCTTCTCCCGTGATCTCCATCGCAGCATAAGCTTATCCTTCAAGTTCACAATGCACCATAGCACGCAAAACAACCTTGCTGGTTTAGGTGATATTACATTCTGTGATCTAGCTCCCAGTCAGAGAGACATGCAGTAATGCTTGCCATGCTACAAGTGACACCTGTAAAGCCGATTAGAATTGCAAACGAGCAGCCGCATACACGCGTATACCGTGATTCCGTGCTCGTCTACGATGGTGCGCTGGCTGCAGAAGGGCACGCAGCAACATGCTGGCATTCCGAATAGAGCTTGGTGCTAGCAGGGACTACTTTGATGTTAAAAAATGAAACAATCGTTTTTGAGCATTCCAACACAGCTTGCGGTGCATGCACGGCTTCCACGAAGGCGCACGTTGGCAGCACTTTGTGGGAGACGCGGGCGGACGGATCAAAACATGGCAGCCGCGCACAGTTTCTGTTTCTTTCACTAGATGGCACTAAATGTTGTAAAGCCTTTATGACAAATCTTATTTTAGATTATTTCACTTGCGTTGTTCTTTCGTGTGAATCCATTATCAAAATAGTGCAAGAATTTTCCACGTATTCTTGGTTCAGCAAAAGCGAAAAAAAAAATTTGTCATTCATTAAAATATATATATTTTTTCAATAACCTTGCTAATGCTGCCAGTGACATAATTTCCCTCGCTTTCTCGTGTTGCTGTATTTTGTATTTGAACACTTGAAACTAGTGAAATGCAAACTTTTCAACGAAAATATATTCCTAATTTTCAAATAATTTGCTTTGCGTTTTTTCCTCAGATTCAGGCCTGAATTATAGGAATCAGGACTCACCAGAAAAAAAAAAAATTCGTGGGTTGGCTCATCATACGTACCAATTTCTTACCTTGTTATCCAGAAATATTTATTTGAATATATTGTTTTTGACTAGAGGAAGATATCTTTAAATCTGTAACCAGCCACATGCCGAACTGTGCCTCTATGCAAAATATGTACAGCCTCTGTCAAAAGCATGTAACCCAAGGAATCTGCTTCTGACTTCTGTGCTGTGCCTCATTTTGCATCCTCAGCAACCATCATCCCTCGAAGGCGGATGAGCCTTGTGCCCTTAGTCCTAAGATTTTCACTGCTGACTTGCGAGGATGCCCCGCCAAGTAGACTAGAATCAAACCTCCTTCGGCTGTGCCCCGCCAGGATGGCGCAGTGGCTACGGCGCTTGACTACTGTGCCCAAGGATGTGGAATCGAGTCCCAGCCGCATCGGCCGTTTTTCAGTGAAGGCGACAAGTAAGGTGCCTATGTGCTGTGCGATGTCAGTGCATGTTAAAGAACCCCGAGTGGTAGAAATTTCCGGAGTCCTCTATCTACCACGTCTCTCATAGCCTGAGTCGTTTTGGGACGTTATACCCCACAAACAAAACAAAACCCTTCGGCTGTATACTATTGTCGGCGCTGCACGTGCCGCTACTTACCTATTATTCTGGTTCGCATATGCACTCTGAAGCCATGATATGTGGGAGGAGGTTTCCTGGACGACAAATGGAAGTAAGTTATTCGCTTTAGTGGCTCGCAAGTTGACGGCCCCGTGATCACGCAATAATATATTTGTGTGCTAAAAGTAAACCACGACTTCTTCGAGGTCGTCGTATGGACCCGAGAGTTATTAGACGCGTCATGCTTTGCTCGGAAGTTTACCCTCTGTTTCGTAACAGCAGATGAAGTGTATACAAGGCACGGAAGAATCTTATTCATCGGTTCTTAGTGCTAGCAATCGCATGTCTTCTTCGAAATGAACTGTACTGAATTCGGCTCACGTCAGGCTTAATCGCGCACATCCGCACTAACGCGCACATCCGAAATCTTTCCTGCTATTCTCAATTTAGAATAACTTCTGCGGGTCACGTGTCCACAGATAGGGGATGCTGCAGGCAATTAAGGCTGCATTTGAGATGCCCATGGTATTTTCACAAGGTTCACATCACAGAGAGCGAGCTTGAGGTACTGAAACAAGGATGGTGCGCCTCAAGTAAACAAAATTATTTATTTTTCTAATGTAATTTAACATAATATAGGGCCAAAATAACTTGTTGAATATCTGTTACCACGAGGAAAATCGTAATTTATTGGCAGCATAAAATTTATTCGCTAGTAAGGGATCACTGAAACATCACTGGAACACTGAAACATCAGGCAGCACGAGCATGTCATATAACGATAATTAAGGCATTCTGATTTACAAGTGCCACAACAAGAAAAGAACTGGGTTCCGGATTTGCCATAAGAATTGCAACAGCAGGAACATCACAGCTCATACCCTACAGATCAGCTATAATTTCCATACTTCACGCTGAAATCACACAGTGCTCATACATTAAGAAATTCATGGAAACAAACCAGCATGATTACTTAGGCATGAGTGCTTTGACATTGATCAATCAAGATTTGAAAAGTTGAGCATGAGTTAATGAGAAAACAGAAGGCAAAGGGAGACAAAAGTTAAAAAAAAAAAGAAATTCCAGGTTGCAGGCAATAATCGCCTGCCATGAGGTTCTGAAAACATTTGAAGATTTTTTTTTTTTTTTTTTTTTTTTTTATGGCTGGAACTGGATACGAAGAAGAGTGCTCGATTTTTCTGCCTCCGTGTCAGAAAGAACTAGCCAAATCTGGCCACTAGCGGCCAGCGTATAACGTTCGCACGGATGCTGTCTTGACCTGCCAAGCCACCACGAGCATCTAAAATGAGGTGATAAATTGATGAAAACTCCGCTTGCGATATATTTAAACCGATGTGAAACGGCTCAGCTCACGATTGCTTTGTAAAGAGCCAGAATGAATGGTTGATCCAGAAAAATTGGACTGCGGCAAATGATACGTGTTTTGTAGAGATGTTGCAGTTTAGCAATGTCTGTCGGTGTGGCTGGTTATGGAGGTAAAAAAAAAACAACAAAAAAAAAAAACAATGTTGCCTCCTCTCGAACAAGCATAACATGAATAAAAACTGGCATTAGAAGCTAAAATGTTGGTGCGTAGGATTAGCCATCCCGTGTGCTTCTATCTGCAGGGTCTTGATCGCTAATTTAGGCCTGAATCTCAGGAAAAATTCATTCTCTGGGAACCTGCAATGTATTATTTCATAAAGCTATTTAACCAGTTCGAAGTATTTTTTCAACATAAGTTACAGCAACCGGTTAAAACACAGAACAATTATTTGACTAAAATATTAGGCAGGTTAAGGCAAAAAAAAAAAAAACAATCCTTAAGAGGTCCTATTTCTTGCTTTCTTACTGAAACAAGAAAACGGAGAAATTTGACCATGGTTTCATTAATAGAATCAAATGAAAGAACAAGGCTAACGAAATATTTTAAATAAAATCTGTCATTATATCCTGTTTCACACCCAGAAAAGTTTTACCTTCAACCAGCTTTACTTTTTCATGGAGGCTTCAAAGAGCGCTTACGTGAGCGCAAAATCTTCCCTGTGAAAAATACTTCGATGAAAGTCAATTCACACAATCACCAACGTGTGCAGTCTTTTTTTTTTTTTTTTTCATTTAAAAGAAACGGCGCTGGTTACTTTTGGTGCATGAGAAGTTTTGGCTGGAACAACCCCTGAATAAAAAAAAAAAAAAAGGACTTTCAAAACATTCAAAACAGTGCAGTAGCTACGCAACTAAATAATGGATCATGACCCCTGTATACATTTTTCCTGCTTACATGTTCCCATAGTATGGTCTAACTGCCTGCGGCGGTGGTGTTGGGGAGGTGCACTTTTCGGAGGGTCGGCAGTGCGCACCATGTGACCCCGTCATCGACATCATCTTTCTCGTTTGTTTTACTTTTATTTTCAAGGAACCGCTGCTTCCTCATCAGCTTACAAACCTGCCGTATTTCTGCAAGCAAGTAGAGGTGCTGCTTTTGCCACATAAATATTGCTGGTAAATATTTTTACTGCTTGCTTAATTAGTTGCTGTCGTTCCAGAAGGCAACGCTTGTTGTGTACTTATCAGGAAGTTTCCCTTTCCAACTTTCTACGCTGCGGCAGGTGGTTGTTATCGGATGGGATTCTGTGCCAAGGGGATATAGTGTGTACACGTCAAATCGTACACGCGGCCGTATTCGTGCTCCGAACGGTCTCACGCCTTGGCTCTCCGGTCGGCAGTTCGGCTGATTTGTTTCTTTCTGGATAGCTACTCCTCAACGCTGTTTCCTAGATCCGAATTAACACACAAGTTTGTTACCTATCGTGTCTTTTAGTTCGTAAGCTTCTTCGTGTCGCTATTTCTACGTCGTGATCACGACAGCGCTGTGGCGAACTCTCTGCTGCCATGCGCCCAATTCTGTCGATACACAAACATTCCACAGCCAGCTTTGCAGTAAGCTGTACAGAATGTGTCTGCACTAAATTCAAGTCAGCACGCAGTGTCATCGTAGGCGCACGATATTTGTGAAGGATAAACGACTGACATATATACTTCCAGTGCATACCGCACACGGGCAGAGAAAGTCTCTCAGCTTGGTAGCTAATCTGTGCCTCGAACATCCTACCATAAATTCGCTTAGACCCGCTCTCATAAATTACTCGTGCGTTCTGCGACGCCGTGGTCTGCGCAGTTATAAATACAAGAGCGCTTCTCTGCTATCCAGATGAACTTCAGCGAGTGTTCCCGCTGAAGTTCATGTTCAGTTCTCACTGAAGTTCAGAATTTTGTGGTACGTATGCCCACTTCACGACACCGGCCGTACTTTGGGCAGGCGAGAGTTCTTGAGAGTTCCTTGGACTGCCAGAAGATCAAATCAGTCGATATTGTCGACCATAAACCCTGACTGCTCATTGGAGGGTCAAATTCTAAAGTTAAAGCTCAGCTACTTTGGTCATCTGATGAGAAGAAAGGAGTCGCTGGAGAAAGATTTGATGTTGGGAAAGGTTGAGGGTCGCCGGAGAAGGGGTAGACAGCGAACGCGATGGTTAGATGGCATCCTCGAGGCGCTGCAGATGAAGTTATGTGATGTTAGCAAGGTAGTGAGAGACCGGAAAGCGTGGCGTGACATGGTCCATAGGGTCACGAAGAGTCGGACACGACTGAACGACTGAACTGAACAAGAACAACTGCAGGGCATGCGTAGGCTTCAAGGACAATGAATGGACGCGGATAGAGAAAATGTAGAAAGCAGGCATGGAGAAAGCGATAACGTGAACGGGTAAGTATGACTTCTCATTCGCTAAAAACACGGAGCGCAGGATGTAAACCTTCCTCGATGCTCAAAATATTTTATCAGCAAAACTACGCACACAGTATAAAGCCAGCTTGCACAGAAATAACAAGCACGATTATAAGATGCACATAATAATAATAATAATAATAATAATAATAATAATAATAATAATAATAATAATAATAATAATAATAATAATAATAATAATAATAATAATAATAATAATAATAATAATAATAATAATAACAATAAAAAGCAGATAACTCTTTGGAATTCTTTTTTTTTTTTTGCGAGATGGTGCTAGCTGCTCAAAAACAAAATTAAATATGAACCCGGCGACGGGGATCACGTACTGCGCACTGCCGACCCTACGAGAAGACTCCCCCGCGGGGTGATACGGCTTGTGACCTAGCCACGTGCACGCTCAGGCAGCAGTAGTACTACCCGTGATTGATCGTTTGCCTCCCTACCTTAATAAGTGTCTTTAAGGAAAATAAATTAACCTTACCTAACCTGACCGTACGTTAATGTCGCCACAATTGACGTCACGACCAAATAAAACTCAGTGAAGCGTTACAGATAATGTCCTCCAGACATTCCTGACCTAGGCATTCAGGTTTAGTTATGACTAAACCAGTTATAATAAATCACTGAAGATCAGGTAGAATCAAATCATATTTCAAATCATGTCTTACTGATATAGCTCGAATTAAGCGATGGATGTGCCAACCTAGGTTAAGGTTCCTAACAACCATTCAGTGACTTTATGTACTTTTAGTCATTTCAAGTAAATGTTCCTGGATGCTTCATTTCTCTTCGTAATGAGACCTCTAGAGACCCAAGGCAGATGTTTCATGTATTAGCGATACAGTTAATTTCACGCATCAAAACATGGGAAGATGAGAGCAAAAGGTGCTGAATAGGAGCTAGCTCCCATGTCCCATGTTTGCATAGACAACAACACAGAATACAAAATGCGTGTGTAATGGGATCGTCTATACCAAAAAAAAAAAAAAAAAGTATCAGTGAATAATTTGTACAGTATCAAAGTAATCAAAATAAACTGGAATGAAATGTATAAACTTTACTGAGAGCATAGAGCCACGGTCAACATGAATTAAAAAATATATAGCACAACTATTAACAAATAAAGGAGTTTTCGTTGAAGGAATCAGTCTCTAAAGAAATAAACATCAGGTCAGCGACTTTTTCGTAAAAATAATTTAATATACTCGATATTCTCTGTCGTAGCATTTGGTCGCCATAGTTGGCTGTGCTGCATTCCTCAGTGCTAAGGATGCCTAGTTGTATAATAATGCCTGTTTGTTTGTAAGTTTTCCAGACGTTTCGTTTCCTTTCATCACTTTACATTTTGCAAAGGCGATAAGTATACAAAACCTCGATGTTAATTAGTCTGAAGTTTCTGAGCAAATTATCTGCTTAGCAGTATGGTTGAGAAAATTTAATAATCTTGATTATTTTGCATGATTGTCTGTTTTCTAACGTTTGTTGATGTTCCCTTGCCCCATATGAAAAACAGCAGTTTATGTGCAATAAGAACAATGAATGATAAATCAGAAGTCCTGTGGTAACCAGAAATAAGTCAATTTCTATATAATATTCCTTTGAGGCGACCTAAGCTTGTTATAACGTGATTCGTGTGTGATTACCCGCACCCAGAAAAGAAAAACCAAGCGTTTAATATGTTGTGACAATTTCGATCGGTCCCTGGTTTATATGCGAAAATTTTTCAAATAATGTTTTTGCTTTAGCTTTAAAAGCGACCGCTTTAGTTTTTTTAGTATTAATAAAGAAGCCATTGTAGGAAAACTAAACATGAGTTTCCTTAGAGTACTGTTATCATGACTGTCTACCACATCGCCACCATTATTTTAGAAAAAGAAGGGCAGGTGCCATCTGCGTTAATTAAGAATTTCGTGTCATCATCTATGTTAACAAGATCAGTTATGTAAATATTAAATAGATATGGTCCTAAAGTGTTACCCTGCGGAATACTTAAAAAATTATTTAAAAAAGGCGAAGTGATTGACTCTAACAGATTGCATGCGTTTACCAAGGTACGACTCTGTTAGTTTCATAGCGACACCTCATATAGCATGAATTTCTAATTTCTTCGGTAAAACCCTTCGGTTAAAGGAATCAACTGTATTTGTGATGTCTGCGAAAACCGCCAGTACATATTGTTTTTGAAGTTTTTCTGGAATAAATTCTTTGATGTACCAGTGCAAACTCTGTGGAACAGGAGGAGGAGGAAGATGAGGAGGAATGGCAGGGAGGTTAACTGGTAAAAGAAACCGGTTTGCTACCCTTGCACTGGGGGAAAGGGGTGAGACGATACAAAAGTTGTGGGTAAGAGAGGGAACAGTTTTTTCTAAAACCATATATGGAAGGTCAGTCAGAATGTTATCTCTTAATAATGACTCTAGATAGGAATGAACGGCGTTTTTCATCAGTTTAGAAAAAAAAAATGGTAATATAAAAATTGGCTGCAATTCGATCAGTTATATTCATCAGCTTTTTAGTGCAGAACGCAGTTTTGCACACCGAAGATTTGTTGGAAATATTGGGCTTGTCAGACAGACTGATATGATGACTAAGGTGGCAGCAATAGTGTCACTAATGATTTTAATTGGGCTGACTTGATGTCAAAAATACCACTGCAGCTAGCATTTTTAATTTCATAATTGTAGAAAAACGTCTGCATCTGTAAGTGAATTTATAAAAATCACCTCGCGACATCTGTTTCTCAAGTTTTCAGTGCAGTCCCCTGATATGTCGCAGGGAAACGTCGAGCTTGTTAGATAGCAGTTGAAAACGCTACTTAGGTCCAGCCCCAAACATTTTAAGGCGAAATCATTTAATGGCTCATACTGTCGTCGGCAAAAGCTATCCGCGCGAGCGGCGCACCTGATTGGTCGACAGAGAAGTGATGTCACCAGCCGCCAGATTCGAAGCGACCAACCAAAAGTCTTCATCTTGTCTAGCGTTCCTGCCATCTGTAATCCCACACTTAACGCGTGCCGAACGCCACGTGACAGGAGCGATGGTATACCGTCCAAACGCACACTTGTCGGAGAAAGTGTGACAGATACTGCGCCTTTCCTTTTCCGTAAACCAATTATAATTATATGTAGCGCTCCAACGAACATCAATAGAAGGCAAACAATGAGAGGCAAATAATAGGAGAGGAAGAGTAGGCTTTCGTCATTCTCCTCTTAAGAGACATCTAAGAGACCCTCTAAATTTTTCTGTCATTCATAACAAATTCATGAATTCTTTTTAACACCTGTACATATTTAATTATTAAAATTAGCATTTCCATCTCACAGCCGTGTTATTAGGCGATTCTGGAAAAATAAAGGCAATTAATATGCATATGTCTGGCATGCTTAAGTACCTTATTTAATTTATTATGACACTTCCTAAAAGCGTCAAGCAACGCAGGATCGTGTTGTTATAGGTCTGTCTCGTACATTTTGTACTTTATTTTTATTTTACCAAGTAAATCTCAGGAGACCCATTTTTTGCGGATCTTCTTAGATTGGGAAATATGTCGAAGTGGAAAGCTTGATTCGTGAATGGACCTAAAGAGGTCAAAAAATTTATCAAGGATGTGTTTCCATTAATAGATGAAAGCTCGTTCTCCCAAGATACAGCTGATATTTGTTGTTGAAATTTTGTTAGGTTTCTGGCTGAAAGTTTTCTTGTAGGAATCGTGAAGCTAGTTTCTTTTTTAGTGAAGTGGAATCACTACGGTGTACTGGTAAGTGGTCACTAAGATCAGAAGGTATCACCCCAGACATGAAATCTCTAACAGAAGAGATAACGAGGAACAAATTCATAAGTGTTGAAAGGCTAATGGTAATTCTAATTGCGAAATAAATAACACTTTTGAGGTAATAGCTGTTTTATAATAATGTCATTTCTCTTGGATTACGAGTATCGGACGTCGCGTCAATTTTAAAATCCCCGCCGCATGCTTGTTTAAGCTTAAATTACATGGTTGCACATTCTAACAGTCATCGTTTCGCATTCGTCATACAAAAAGGTAAACTTCGACGAGAGCTCACATCTGAGACGTTCTTTTACTAACAAAACAACACCCCCACCAAGGCGTAATGAGCCATTCAGGTAGAATTAAGATATCATGCCCAAGTAATAAAATAAACATTCTAATCTCTAGTATATCATGTTTCTGAAAGCATAATGACATCAAAAGAAACTCCAATACTGTTCAAAAATAAATTCAAATATTCCTGCTTATTTGTAGCAGACTGAACGTTTAAATGCATTTAAAACCTTCACGATAGCGTTTATCAAGCTGACATTTCAGCCTATCGGATGCAGTATGCATCAGAAAGTTGAGACACTTAAAACACCAAGCAAGCGTCATGCAGTGATTTTTAGACTTCGCAACAAAGACAGTGTCGCCTTCTTTCTGTCCGATGAGAACATTGCCGCCCCTCCCCGCCGCGATGATCAAAGGCAAACTTCGAGTATACGAGTGCTGTCAGAGAAGCGCAGTTTCTGTGCCGCTGCAGCTGCTCATGTGCTAATTTGTATGTCAATTAATCCGTCTTATCCAACGCCTCCTCGATTTGAAGGCCAACCAGGTCAGCCGGCTTCGTCAAAGTAACCCATTTCCTACCGTTAGCTAATTGTAGGTAATTGTAATCCCTAACTGTAGTGGTATATCGCATGGATTGACGGTCTACAAAACTGAGTTAGCATATGTATGTTTCATACGCTTTATCACATGGCTTCGATTACAAACGCACTCGCTCCATCGTACCAGCCATGCTTCATCGCGTCACGGGGTTGTGTGTCGCCGTCGTGTCGCAGGATGGACGTTGCTCTGCTCCCCCTGCGTTTGAGGTTTCAGGAGGCACGCGACCTTTGCAAGTGGGAGAGAAGGAACCAGCGTGCCGCTCCAGTATTCGCAGGCCAGGATGCGCGGCCGACCTTCGGACGCTCCCGGGACCTTGGGACCTGCAGCTGCATATCGACCGCCTGCTGCCTGACAGTAATTTGTGACTGCGTGGGCGGGGCCGGACGAGAGGAAGACGCGAGAGCGTTTTCGGATACGAATGTGTTGTGAAGCAAGAGAGAGAGATTGCTCGAGGGGCTCTCAACGGAGGCAGGCTGCCGTCCTGCTCTCCGAGTTCTTTGTTCATGATGTAAATACCTGTATAAAGCTCTTTTCATTTGCTCTTCGTCTCCTATCGTCCGCGTCATAGCTGTTCTCACCCCGACACCACGCTACCCGTGAATCACGGTAACTTGATAGCAGCTATGGAATGGACAACTCAGTCACTAGCTCCAAATGACCTCGGCAACAACGGGAGTCACCGGCTATAAAGGACCTCGACAGCAACGGGAGTCGCCGGCTACAAAGGACCTCGGCAGCAACGGGAGTCACCGGCTCCAAAGGACCTCGGAAGCAACGGGAGTCACCGGCTACAAAGGACCTCGGCAGCAACGGGAGTCACCGGCTACAAAGGACCTCGGCAGCAACGGGAGTCACCGGCTACAAAGGACCTCGGCAGCAACGGGAGTCACCGGCTCCAAAGGAGCTCGGCAGCAACGGGAGTCACCGGCTCCAAAGGAGCTCGGCAGCAACGGGAGTCACCGACTACAAAGGACCTCGGCAGCAACGGGAGTCACCGGCTACAAAGGACCTCGGCAGCAACGGGAGTCACCGGCTCCAAAGGACCTCGGCAGCAACGGGACCGACGGCCACTAGCTACTTCGACAGGGTAAGTGCCTGAGATTCACCTCGCATTTCACCAGACCTCCCTAGCAAAGGAAATCGTTAGGAGGGATTACGATTTTCTGGGAAACGAGTTTCATACGATTTTGAGTTTGTTGTGTCTTCGCCAAAGTGTACAGGCGATTTGACAACACACGGTGTAAGACCAGGATGGAGAAGTTCAAGGTACAGGAACGTCTCGAAATTTGCGATGAGTTGGGCATTTAGCTGGGCTCTGCAAAACGGAAGAAATATATTTTGGAGGTTATGAGTCGGGAGGCAGTGACGATTGAGGAGGCCGAAAAGGCTTTGGAAACAATTGTGGAACGAAAAGAGGAAAAGGAGCTGGAAAAGCAAGAGCTTCGTGAGGAGCATAAAAGACAAGAGCTGCGCGAGGCACAGGAAGAACGAGAGGCCCGTGAGCATGCTCTGAAAATGAAGGAGATTGAAAACGCTTCGAGCCGTACGGAGATGCCACGTTCTAGCCCTGTATCCTTGACCGGATAACAGGTGAGGCCAACACTGAAGGATTATGTCCCATCGTGCAGAATAAGAGATGATATTGCACTCTTCCTGGTAAATTTCGAGTGTGCATGCAGGAAGTTGCATATCGATAAGTGCGCTTGGGCAGAGAGGTTGCTTCGACGACAATGACAAAGTAAAAAGTGCGCTGCTTCGGAAATACCGGCTCTCTGCTGAAGCATTTCGACAGCGGTTCCGGCAGGGAAAGAAAAGTGAAGAGTCCCACACGGACTTCGCGTACAGACTCAAAGCCAACTTAACGGAGTGGCTCAAGAGTGCTGAGGTGTATAACGATCACGACAATGTGCTAGAGTGTATTGCGTTGGAGCAATGTTACAGCTGGATCCCTTGAGATTTGAGGTTATGGCTGCTAGACAGGCTCACGGAAACCAGCCTAGACAAGGCAGCTCAGCTTGCGGAATAGTACTATGTTCGTATGAATCTGAAGAGCAAGATAGCTTGTGGTGAGCTGTCAGGAAAAGATTCCTTTTCAAAGAATGTTCCCAAGAAAAGATCGCCGCTACCACGCAGAAATTACCGGAAATAGGATGCGGGACAGAAGCACGCAGATATGGAAAACGAACCGGAGTCACCCAAGGCTAACGAACCACGGGTGCCAAAGGACGATGCGGCTCGCGTGTGAATGGCGACGACCCATAGTATGCTTTAATCTCAACAGAGAGGGTCACATCTCTTCCAACTGTAAGCAGCAGAAGGTTGTGTACGCTAGCATACGAGAGTCGAATGAAGACATTAAGCTATGAACCGTACATGCAGGAAAACGGGAGGAAATCTAAGGCGCTGCGTGATACCGCCGCAACCATGGACATTGCGCACCCTTCTTGTGTTTTCCCCACTGACTACACCGGCGAATGCGCCTGGATCGGACAAGTCGCAGAGGAAAAAGGCGTGCGCTTACCTATCGCAAAGGTGTCCATAGAGGGGCCCTTTGGCCAACTATGCACGGAAGAAGCAGTGAGCGCGAACTTGCCGAGACATTTGCCCTACCTTTTATCGAATAAATGTGAACAGCTGTTGAGTGAGAAAGGTCTCTCCTTCGCTACCGACTCGACTGGTACGGCACTTATGCACTCTCAAGTACGAGAGCTCTCACAAGAACTTGAGTGTGTTCATGCGAATGAGCAGACGTCGAGCCATCCACTCGACCAATTAGGGGCACCTTGCGGACCCGAACTGCCGTACTCTGAAAACAGTGAACTAGCTGCGACTTCCGAAATTCAGCCAACATCCGTTAACGAGAAAAAGAGGGAGCCGCAGATTAATGCAGTCGACAGCTCAAAGCTAACTCCTATTTCATCTTGCTTGGAGTACTGCGACGCAAAGGGACGCTCACACGAGCGGATTCCGGTACTGGAGAAATTTGCTGTGGAAGTAACAGACCGAATGCAAACTGACGAGAATAAGCAGCACCATGTGCAAAATGAGTCGCCAGGGGTTCCCTCGCTCGATTCAGGCAAGTTGACAGTCGAATGCGAGAACAATTAAAACAGCATACAAGGCACTCAGTCTGCAGAGGTTGAGCATCGTCAGTCTAGCACTGCCAAAGATGTAGAAATTAACAGCGAGTCGCTACTGAGCCACGTAGATGCGGAGGGCGTGAAGCCAAAGATTGTTAGTGTGCACAGGCTAGAGCAACGCATTGAGGAGGAAGGCGACCTAATGGGGACACGTGAGGGCAGGTGCCCAACTCTTGAGGTAATTGAGTCGCTTAACATTGGAGATGAGGAACGGTCGTTTTTCGGAGGTAACAAAGTGGTGAATTGCGCACCGGAAATAAAGCCTTACCGTGGAAAGTATCGAAAACAAACAGACGCAGTTTCCGATCAGATGACTTACGCAGATGGCTCAGCTTTTGACCGCAATGGGCAAGGAAAGGGAAATTTTCAAAGCAGAGCAGATGCGAAGTTCCCTAAAGGTGACCATCCTGCGGTTAAAGATAGAGAGCGCCGTCATGGCACCATCTCCAAAAAACAAAAATGGCAGGGCTGCCTTGGAGATCAGGAGGCGCCAGATCGTGCTACATTTCGCGTCTGCATGCGTGGGGATCTGTTAGTAAGGACCGGTCATCTAAGCAAATTGCTCGTAGACTATGGAAAGGAAGGGTACATCCTGGACTAAAGGGGTTATCTTTCGGGATACGTTCGTCTCGTAGGGCTGGAAAAGCAACTGAATTGGGACGAAAGCAAAGAACAGCTTGTCGCTTAACTCAGGGCTCGCTTTAATGTGGTGGATACTGCCCGCACCTGTCCGACCTACGCTGTCGCGACGTTTCAGCGAAGAGCCGAGAATCTCCGAAGGGCAAGGGCGGGATTAGCTCCCACTGCCTGTTGCCACCTCTGGAACGTAGTAAAAGCGCTCCTACCACGACCCATACGGGCGCGACTGAAGGAAAGCTAAGCGAAGCGCAATGCTAAGTCCACGAAAGTTGTAAGGTTTTCTCTGCGAGAGTCAGTGTAAACTTAGTTGTAAGTAAATTACATCACAATTGCATTTTCAGCTTACAAAAAAAGTGGACTTGTATTTTGTTGACATTGTCTTAGCACTTTTAAGAAATCGGATGAATGGGGCCAGGTTGAAACTTTGTTTTGTGACTAGAAAGCGCTTCATCGAAAGGCTGCTTTATTTTCTTTTGCATTGCTTTAGTGAGTGAACGTTGGTTCTTTCCTCAAGTTGAGGTAATCTTTATGCGTTTTATTCTTTTGAGTGATTTTTGTGTGTGAGCCGCTTAACCCCAGGGTCCAGTTTATTTCATTTTGGCCAAGGAGACAAAATGGCGTGTCTTGGCGGAATATTGGTTCATTCGAGTTATTATTGGGGCCAAATTCAAAGCCTGCTTCGGCAAGATCAGTCATCCCTCCCTTACCCGATACCTTCCGAGAAGCAGAGAACAGCGCATTCTTAGCTCTTAGTGAATTACGAGCATGGCCAGACGCCCTAGAAAGGTCCAGACCAGAACTTGATGTGCACCTTGTGTTAGCTTGGAAAATTTTATTTTCGTATCAGATATACGCGGTTTTTTGTATGCACTGGCAGTTTTGCATATCTTGGTCTGGCGGGATGAGTGGTTTTCGAATGGCACTTGTTCTAGTTGAGTGTGGTTCAAGGCCTGTCGCCCCGTCAAACTAGCCTCAAAGAAAGATCGGAGGCCGAACGTCTCCCGTTGTTGACCAGAGGTTGCGCTTCATCTTCGTTGTGGGAGCGGAACACTGCAAGGAAAAAGATTATTCGGCGCGCCTAACCAGCTGAGCTGCGTGTGAGCAGATCATCTTTCGGCGCATTTTCTGGCGGCGGAGACGCTGTTGTACCAGGCCGGCCAAGCTTCACCGCGTGACGGGGTTGTGTGGCGCCGCAGTGTCGCGGGATGGACGTTGCTCTGCTCCCCCTGCGTTTGCGGTTTCGGGAGGAACGCGACCTCGCCAAGTGGGAGAGAAAGAACCAGCGTGCTGCTCCAGTATTCGCAGGCCGGGATGCTCGGCCGACCATCGGACGCTTGCTGCCATCGGCTCCGAGATGGCTCCCGGGACCTATGGCCCCGTTCTTGCGACCTTCGGATCCGCAGCTGCATCTCGACCGCCTGCTGCCTGCAGGGCCGGATTATCCAGGGTTCAAAGTGTTTACACGAACCGGGCCCAACTTTCTCAGGGGCCCTTCGAGAGGTGAAAAAAATGTGCGGATTTCGGCGTTTGGTCCAGAAAACAGTCAAATAATTTTCTCCCTTATTTCGCTTGTTAAAATTAAAGCTTGCATATTGCAATGTCAAATGCTTCAAAAGCTGTTCGTCAGTTCGTACTCTTAATCCCGAAGTCATTCTCATATTTCGCCAGTCAAAGTACTTAACTTTTTACTCACCCAAAAAAATTATAAAATGAAATCCAAAATGGTTTTAGCTAGTTCTAACTGGTTTCAGTTCATTTCACCTGGTCTTAGCCGGTATTGAACTGGCATTAACTCGCTCCAGATGCCTACCAGTTGAAAGTCAGCGGGTCCCAGTTGGTGGTCAAGTGGAATCAACGGGTTTTAGTTCGATTTCAGTTAGGAGTCAGCTCATACCAGTTGCTAAACCAACTGACCTCTGTCATTACTGCTGTTGAGGTCAGTCTTGTGTTTTATTCGCTTTGTGTTTTATTAATCAAAGCGTAAGCAGTGAAAACTGTGACTAAAGCAATAAATTATTAGCTAAAGATTTACTGTTCATAGCCGACAGCCGCCTCAGTAATTTGTCGCTGCCGGAAATGGAGACGCGAGGTTCTCAGACTGGTCAACGTTGATCTCACCTAAAAAACCTCCGAGCTAAAGGCTCGAAAAAACTTACAGAAAGTAAATGCCTTGAACGACTAGCATGAAATCGCAGTGAAAAAGAAAAGAAAACAGTCATCTTATACGAATACACGCCCCATTCAAAAGTTGAATTCCTGTGAAATATTTAAACAAGTTTTCCATTGTGTAAACATTTAATAATTCTGTAAAAACATTAGGAGGACGCTTAAGCTTGGCCTGGTACTAGACGCGATTGCGCCGCTTAACTGTTCACCCTATTTTAAAGGAAAGTGCACGAACGCCAACGAGGATCTGGAGGGGAGCCGCAAACCGGAGCCATAAACGCTGTCCCATAATGCACTTACTGAGCTTAAGCGTCCACCGCCGTCTACGACTTCAGGCGGCTTATCGGTGGAATGAGCTGCACATGTTATTTCGTAAAATGTAAAGTTATTCGATACAGTGAAAGCAGCGGTGTTATACACATGAAAGTGCGTTCTGTTTTACAAGTGGAAATTATGTGTAAAATGTAAATATACTGCCTTTCTAGATGCGGGCAATCTGTGTAAATGCGAATGTATATTATTGATTACTGAACGTGCTAAAATTTTAATTTTGTGATATTTATGTAGCGATGCCATTTTCTACAGGCGCCAATTTTTCGAAAAGATTTACTTCCCTGCATTATGACAGAGCTCAGAGTAATAAACATTATTTGCCGTTATTTAAATGACCATATAGAACATAACATCGCAGTTTCTGTGAGGTGAGCTTCGATTCGTCTTGCTGTACGAATTCTTAAGGCTATTAGATGATTGGTAGCGTATTTAAGGTAAAACGTTTCGAACAGCTTGTGAACAACACCCATACATATTTTCTCTGTGCTCACACGCAGCCAATCATCCTGCTCTATAGAACCAGCCAAAAAAATAAAAAATAACCACTCGAGAAATTTATCCGTCACGAATGCGGGTTTTGACTTTGTGAGTGAAGATACTGCGTGTCACGTCGTTTCCTAGAATAGCTCAGTCTAGATGCCAGTTTGTCCGTGTGCTCTACGGTAAGTATATGCGATGTTCATATATAAACAGTCCGTGGAATATTCGAGCAAATGTGGCTTGTGTCTGTAGGAAATTCTAAAACGCGTCCAGTCTCAAACATCACAAACTGGGGGCAAGTAGAATTAGTGAATAGGCTTTTGCAACATTGGTGGGGGGTTTAGGGGCCCTTTAACTTTTTTTAACCGGACCGCCATATCTGTTAATCCGCCCCTGGCTGCCTGACAGTGATTTGTGACTGCGTGGGCGGGGCCGGACGAGAGGAAGACGTGAGAGCGTTCTCAGACACGGATGTGTTGTGAAACGACCGAGAGAATGCTCGAGAGGCTCTCAATGGAGGCAGGCTGCCGTCCTGCTCTCCGAGTTCTTTGTTCATACTGTAAATACCTGTATAAAGCTCTTTTCATTTGATCTTACCAACTACGTCTCGTATCGTCTGCTTCATTGCTGGTCCCACTCCGACACTACGCTACCCGTGATTCATGATAACCGCCTATCACATTTGTACACTCGCACACTTGCTAGCTGACCGCACTTAGCATACGCACGCACTCGCTTTCACTCACTCACTCCAAAACACTGCCCGTGCTCGGTCCGAGCAAGGGACATAGTTTAATTTGTCTTGCGACGTGCTGGGCTGGGCTACCCGATCCCGAGTACAAGCAAGTTTTGAGGAAGCAACGTATATGTGGCCATGGTGCACTAAGCGTCTCAAATGCATAGCAAAAAGTATTTTCCTGCGCCCTTCCCGCGCAAGAGCATCCGCGTTCTCTCCCGACGTCGATCCACTTTCGTTGTCAGATAAAAACATTTGTCAGATTAAAAAGCACTGACTCACGTATCTTCGTTTTGTGATATTATATTGAACGCCTCTAAAATTTCCCTAGTTAGCCTTTGACTCCAAGGCCTCTTCTGCCATTAACTCCATCTTTGACAGAAAAACGTCTGAAAAAAAAAAAAAAACGTGTGAAAAAGAAAGCGATGCAGTTATGCTCGAAGTAGAACCTAAATGGTCTTCAAAAGAGTATAAGAAAAAGTGAAAATGATACTCTGAATATGTTCATTGCAGCAAAAACCCATAAGGTTGATTGCCCCCCTCGTGTAATCATATCAGAAAAAAGGTCATCACAAAAATCGCTACCGAACTTTCTCAACAACCAATTGATGATGTTTGAAGTTGAAGACCCATATCAAACCAAAATTTCCCTTGACGTAGTTAAATTTCTGAAAACTCGAAGTGGTGGGTCAATTGTCTTTTCTATTGACGTCAAATATTTATATTATTCTATCCCCTAGGTCAAGTTACTTTCATGCGTAAAACAGTGCATAGACCGTCTTGGCTCCACAGCTTTCCAAAAGGGTTCCTTGAACTGTTGACGATGTACCTCTCCTCGACGTTTTGTTTTTGGGATGGAACCGTGTACGTTCAAAACACGGGATCTAAATTCCTATACGCTCTTGCATCGCACCAATTTTAAACATCTTCCTGGCATCAATGGGCAGAGAGTTAGCTCAGATTCTGGCTGGTTTCTCTGTGGTCAAAATTTTTCGGTACGTGGACGACTATTTGGTTTTGAAAAGGACAAGCTGTCGGGCTAATTGGTTTTTCGACAGCTTGTCTTCTTCAAGTTTATTTCTTGTTCAACGGGCACTTTGTCTTCGTTCTCCGCTCAACCCTGTCATATTGTACAGCTTGTAGCAACTGCCTGAAAACTATTTGGTTTTGATGAGTGTAGCAGACCGAACTTTCACGCCACGGCACAACAAATCTTAAAATGCTTTAGCATGGCCTTATCTCCTTTAACCGTAACTCATGAGATGCCAGAAGACCTATCTATTAAATTGCTGGACATAAAACTGCCCCTCCAGGCATGTCACACCTGCTGGTCATATGAACCACGGTGCAAAAAAACGGTCCTTCTGTTCCACTCGATCATTCAAAAATAGTGAAACCTGTCATAGCTAACTTATGTCTCTCCAACGCACTCAAAACGTCTTGTACACATTGCACGGCGTCTAGTTTTCTTAATCAGTGCAATAGGCTAAATGGAGCAGTTACCTGCCTTATATTCTTGTATCTGTTGCTCAGAAGTTGCTGAAGCATACAATACCTCAGTTCGCAAAGACCGAGCCTAGTGATCCTGTCCCAAAGAATGAAAAGAAAAACCAACAAAAAATGACTGTAATTCCACTTGCCACGCCCTTTCCCGCAATCTAAAGAGAACCCTGAGCCGTGCGAAAGTACAGTTGGTGTTATCCGCTCCTAAGAAGTTATCAAACCTAAAAAAGCCATAACATATAGAAAGAAGCATAAGGACCGATATGTCACCTGTAAAAAGAATGTAATCTATTCTATTCCACTGAAATGCGGCCGGAAATACATAGGGCAGACATGCAGATGCCTTAATGACAGGTTGCGAGAACATAACAATGATGTCAGGAATGGCGTGAAAGGGCACCTTGCTTGTCACATCAACGAAAAAGACAAACATGGAAAACAAAAAAGTGCCCTGGTTGTTATCCGAATTTTAAAAGATCTCTTGTCATTGATTGCCACAAAGATCAGCTAACTATAGAGAAATTATAGAGGCGTTCATTATAATATCGCAAAAAGAAGACACGTGCGTCAGTGCTGCCTCAATGTTTTCATCTGACAAAGAAATGCAATTCCTGTCTGCTAATCTGTGAATGTTGTTTGACGAGAACGCTGTTTGATGCTTCCTATATCTCAATGGTTTTATATATCTTCTTCATTGTTAAGAAAGTGCTTATATTACCTTGTCTCATAAAATAATACCAGTTGTAGGTTAGCGCCCGTCCTGTTTGTCTGGCTGTGTGCGTGTCTGTTTAGCGCTATGTGGCAAGTTTGCCAGAAAGCCTTTCTACAGTGCACGTCACTTGAGTTAATTGGTCGCACTTGCACGAGTCCTGAAATATTTTCGAGTGTAGAGATCAGCGTGATACATATTGTGGTCATTTTTTCGCATCACAGGCCACCCGGACAAATTACTGTGGCCATCGTCTTTCACTTACTAAGCATGGTTGTATGGACGCTACCTTTGTTCTTAATCCCTTTCTGTGTTTTTCGTCATTAGAGAAATAGGCTATAACTTCTTCAGAGGCTTTTCCGCTGTAGTCAAGCGCTAGTGTAAATCTAATCACCTGGAATGGACCATATGCTAAGCAGCTAAAGATCAGCTAGATCAAATAATGACTGATCGTACAGTGTCTTTTCTCTCGGTGTATCAAAAATCATACTTCTTCGCACCCTTGGCAAGGCCCTTTGACTTAAGCCCGCTCCTAGGCTAGAGAGTGATGTGAATTAAATAATAGAAGTAGAATTGCTCAAGCAAAGCTTAGCTTATCAGCGCATTAATCAGCATGAACTAATTTGCATTTGCCGCGCAAACATGTGGAGTAGTAGAAAGCTCCAGATAAAGGCCGTAAGCGCAGAGGGCAGGCTTTGCTCTCTATCCCTGCTCTTTCCCACAGCAACGACGTAGTTCAGTCCGAAAGGTCGTTAGCGCTTGCGGCGCGGCACGGCTGTCCAAACTGAAGTGGTCATGCGCTCAAGTTTTGGCTTGCACGGCGCAAGTGCCTGCGTGGTCTTGCTTTGGGACTGACTTGTGCACGAATGAATGTTGACGAAGACAGCAGCGCACAGCCCGAGAAAGTCGCTGTTTATCACGAGCGATCTCAGCGATCTCATTAGGCTTAGCTGCCTAATGTAGTGGCCAAGGAAGCTTACCTGAGTGCTTCGCCGTGGGTTGGAATTGTGTTCGCGGTGAAATGCTATTTTACGTCGTGTTTTATTCTTTACGCACCCACATGTGGTGGGTTACGTCACACTGACGATAGCAGAGTGGCGTCAGAGCCTCAGTAGTTCGTACCAGACATTCGCCGGCGCACGATCTTTCGTTACGAGAATATGAGAATTTAACACGAACGGATAAGATCACAATAAAACCCGCCGTTTTAATTGCTCCGTTTTAGATCCGAGTTTCGCGTGGTCAGCCGGAGCCAGAACTGTGCATGCGTCGTTACCATGGCAACCAGCTCCGCCGCTGCGCAGAGTGCTCCATGGGTGAACTTGACTGCGGTCGCGTGTAATGCGCGCGGCATCTTCGCCGGCTACGAGAAGCTGCTTCGGAGGAACCCGGAATCGTTTCTTGGCGTGAAGAGGTCCATCAGCAGAAAATTAAGCGCGGAGGGCGAAGCGTGCATGGGAGACGCCTGAATAGCGGGCAGAACTTTTCGCCAAGCGGCGACGTCCAGACGCGGAGCGACATATAAGTCTGATGTCGAATCCCTACGGGAACAAGAACGTCGGGAAGAATCATAAGAAGCGAATATGCGCCGAATGACCGGACACTCCATTCGGCTGGCGGCCAGCGTGTCGGCAACGAGAACATTAGAATCTGACTTTATAAAATAACGAGTTCGGCTGGTTTGGCTCTGTGTGTTCCATGTGCGAAAGGTTGTGGCAGAGTCGGTTCCACTTCCGACCACCGAGCGTGACGGACGTGCGATGACGGGCTCCATTGGAGCGGCTACAGAGGCTATGTCCAGCCGCGGAAACAGGCCTTCTGCTACTGATTTGTCATCAGGAACCGAGTACCAGGTTGTATTGCCGAGTCTGCCTACAGGGCGATTAGTTATGAACATCGTGTTGTTGCACGGCGATGTTAGGGCCCGCCCATATCGGGTGGAAGATTTCAGAGATGCACTCGCTCAGAAATCGCTCTTGCCGGAATTGGTCGCCCTCGCGGCGTATCGCATGAATCATGTGTGAGCAGTGACATTCAAGGACAGGGAAATGGTAAGGAAAGTTGTGAGTGCCGGTGACTTGGCAGTAAAGGGCAGTCGCTGTGTTGTCATCGATCCCGCTAACCAGGACGTGCGAATGAAGCGGCACTGGTTGATTCATGGCGTTCCTGATGAGGATGTGCGGCTGGCCTTCTCATCGTATAGAAAAGTGACTGTCTCAAGGGAACAGTGACGCGTGCAAGACGTGTCTGACAAGGGCTCAACGACGAGGCTCGTCACCTTGAGGTTGCACTCCGGCGTGAAGCTAGACGACCTGCCCCGCCAAGTAAGCGTCGCGGGTGAGCTTGCTCTCGTCGTCGTCCCGGGCAGGGCTCCGCTCTGCCTGCGATGCCGCGGCACAGGACACATCCGCCGAGAGTGCCAGATTCCACGCTGCGGATCCTGCCGTCGGTTCGGGCGCGATGAAGAGCAGTGCGCTCGTATATACACCAACGTCACCTAGCCCGTGAGCAGTTAAGTCGCGTCGGAGCTTCTTATGGACAAAGCCGACGCGGAGGAAGCTTCGAAGGAGGCAAGTGAGCCGGCGGGGAAAGAAATCACGTTGACGTCTGCCCCACGGAACAACCAGAAGGAGAACCTAACGTCGCCGCAGCGACCGAACAGCTGTCCGCAAATTCTGCAGCAGCCGCTGACACACCGAAAGAGGTGACTATGACACCTGTGAAGTCTGTGGCGGACGTTACAGAAACTGTCCTCGAGCCCATGGATATTCCACCAGCTGCAACCAGCCTCGCCGCTGCAAAACGTCCCCACGACGAAACTGGGTCGAGTGTGCCTCATTTGGACGCCAGCGGTAGCGGCGAACCACAGCCAAAAGCTCCAGGTGTGAGGTGTTCGACCTTAAAATTGCGGCCAAATATCCTGGTGGACTCACGGCAGGCGGGTAAACCGCCTCAGTAAATTTGAGCTGTTGAGCTTGGGTTTGGGTGTAGGGGGGTGAGTGGTAAGTGTACCGAAGGCGGACATCATGCAATAAAACGGCTTTTTCTTGCGATATAGCAGTCGAAAACTGCGGAGCGCTGCGTGTAGCTACGTTAAACGTTCGAGACCTTGGAGCAAGAAGGAGACAATGCCAGCTTAATCGGCTTCTTCTAGATACTGACCTACACGTAGTCGCAATCCAGGAAACGAAAATTGAAAGCCAGGAAGCAACAGATCGAATGGTGTCCGCCTTTCGTGGGCACTTTGAGGTGTGTTTGTGCCATTCTGTCAGAGCGTCAGGAGACTGTGCTTCCTTTATGAGTAAAAATGATGGCATAAAAGTACAGTCACTGATTTCATGTGTAAGCGGACGCCTCCTGGTCGCCGATTCCTTATCCCATATCTACAGCGCGATAAACGGGACAAGAGAACACAATAACGACAAACACAGCGCTGGAACACAATATGGAACATCGTCACCAACTCGCCCAACAACTGACCTTGTCGATTCCTTATACCGTGACCTTTTCTTTCGTGTCATTTGCGTGTACGCATCGAATGTAGAAATCGAACGCAAATTGTTTTTTGAGCGACTCGAATCAGTATTGAATTGCGATAAGACTGTTACGTTCTTGGGTGATATGAACTGCGTTTTTCAAGCAGTCGATCGAGTCAAGATTTCACCAATACGTGATAAAAGTGCTGAATTCTTGAATCTCCTGGTCAGTGATCATAGTTTAGAAGATATTGACAGTGTTTTGATGGATGGCACACGTCCACAATATACCCACTTCCAAGGAAAAGGCCATGCTCGTCTAGACCATATATATGTGTCGACAGATATTGTTCCCCTGTGTACCTCGTACGAAGTTAAACCATTGCAGTTCAGTGATCACTGCCTAGTAGTTGCAAAATTTGACAGGAAATGTTCTAAAAAGAGCTTTAGTTGGGTTTTATGGAAGATGAATGACAAGCTGTTGGAGAAAGAAGGATTTGTAAATGGAGTAGAAAAATAACTAGAAAAGCTGCTTACAGAGCAACCGGCAAGTTACGCTGGGCAATGGGAAGAGTTTAAGCAGCTTGTAAAAATGCGAACCATTGAAACAAGCAGCAGAATCAAACATGAAGGAAAGCAAAATGAAATCTATCTCCGTGAGAAACTTGCGCTACTTAATAATAGAGAATTCTCAACCAGGATTTCTTTCTAAAGAAATACGAGATGCGAAAGTGCAGTTAGAGAAACTACATGCGCGGCGGTTCGCGGACGCGCCGAGAAACTGTGGGCAGGATAATCGCCAACAAAGCGCGCATTAAGCGATAAAAAAAAAAAAAAAAAAAGATTTGCGTGCAAAAATAAATATGTCAGATACAGAACGGGGACGAGGTGTCGGTCGACAGCAGTATTATCAAGTGCGTTATCACTGAACATTTGAATAACTTATTGGGACACAAGCTAAATGTGGAAAGTGGGTTCCGAACAGAGTTCCTATATCGTTTATGTCAAAGCTCGATGACGAACTTAAAGTTCGCTTTGAGAAGCGAATTTCGCTTAAAGAATTTGAGGACGCTATAGATGAACTGCCATTATGTAAAGCACCCGAACCTGATGGTTTAGGAGCAACCATTTATAAACATTTTAAGGCCGCCATAGCACAGATCCTGCTGCAAGTTGTTGTAGAGGCTTATGAGAAAAACGTATGCCATTGTCCTTCACTACGTCGCATATTGCACTGATACCAAAAACTGACGACCCAGAAAAACGTCTCTTGGTGAGCTCTTATCGCCCGATAAGCCTCGCCAACGTGGACTATAAGATATTCATGAAGATTCTGGCAAAACGTATGCATGGGGTCGTAACCATGTTAGTAGGCAATCATTAAACTTGCGGCACCAAGGGTCGGAGCACCTCCACTAATAAACACACAGCGCGTAGTGTGCTAGAATGTTGCGATGCATTAGGCGACAGGGTGGCAATGATGCAGTTATATCCTGCAAAGGCCTTTGACCGCGTGTCGCATGATGTTCTTTTCACCTTGCTGGATCATGCTAATGTGGGCAGCGTTATAATGGAGGGCGCACGATTGGCGTACGCGAATGGTACAACGCGCATCATTGTTAATGGAGACCTCGCGGAAAGCCTGCACATGCGCGCTTCAGTCAGGCAGGGATGACCTCTGTCGTCCCTGCTGTTCGCAGTATATCTCGAGCCACTTGGTCACACTATTCTTAATTCTGATCACATAACGGGCTTTACATTACTCTCAGCGCAGGTGAAAATCTTGGCGTACGCCGATGATGGGGCTGTGTTTTGCTCAAGTAAAGAGAGCGTCTGTGAAGCTATGGCTGTTGTTAAAAGGTTTTGCAAATGCACAGGGGCGCAAATAAATTGGGATAATAGTTACGGGTTCTGGCATGGAGACTGGGATGAAACGCCAAACTACTACTCCCAACTGCGGTGGTCTACTATTGCAACTACGTATCATGGTGTGCAACTGGAATGTTATAGCAGCCCGGAACCATACTGGAATGAACAGGTGGCAATAGCAAAAGAAAAGAATGCTTTCCAAGATTTGGTTCGTCATGAATGTGCTGTGCGCCTCGCGGATCAGTATCCAGAAGATCAACCGGGTGTTTGCTGTTTTTATTTGGGCGTCGATATGGGAAAGGACCAGCCGAACAAACTTACATTGTTCTTGCCAGTGAAGAAAGGTTATCTCGGTCTAGCGCATTTATTTTTACGACAAATCGTTTCCCGTTTTATGTTTCTTCGTGATCAGAATAATGTATTTCTTCGCACAGTTATGCAAGTTCGTTTATGTAGATTGCTTGCAGGGTTCATTGTATGCTCGCTTGATGAAATGCGTAGTGCCGTTGAAGGGTATTTGAGTGAAGTTGTGTTTGCGTACAGAATCTTACAGGTGCGATTTTAAATGCAATACCTCTCCAACGTCACTAGGAAAAAGCTCTACAAAGATCTATTAGAAATAATTCTCCCTGTATACATGTATCGTTTGTCAAACTGTGGAGGTCCAGGATCAAATGTGCTTAAGAGTTAAAAGAATGCAGTATATTCATCTTTAAAAACTTTCTTTTTTTATACTTCACACCAGCACACTGTCGGTAAAAACATGGATGCATGATAAAGGCCTCATTGTTCCTTGGTCGACAAATTGTTTTTTATGCAAGAAACCGGAAACTATAGACCACATGTTTTTAGATTGCTTGGATGCCATTTTTTTCTGGGATGTGCTTAAACGAACAATAAAGAAAGATTTACCGTTCAATTCTTATGACATTAGATTTCTACCTGTAGAAAAAGGAGACATTCCTTATGACACCTTTATGCTCCTTGGCCTCCATACTCATGGAAAGGGAAGTGTATCTGGTACTGCCTAAGTTGCCAACATGGCTAAATGTGCTTGATGATTTGGTTAAGCTGAAGAAATTTTAACTCGTCTTGTCAGTGCAAGTGCTGCTGGCACGTTTTATTCCTTGTTAATGCCCTTCGTCAAAATGCGATAAAGCAAAAAAAAAAAAAAGCGAAAGGTTGTGGCAACGGCAGGACGTTACAACGGTGAATGCGCCCGTGTGTCCAACTTTGAAGCTAGCTTTTCCCGAATGGTCTGCAGAAACGCTCCAAGCAGCTAGTGTTTACGCTACCTGTAAGATATATCTTGCTAAACAGCAGATTCCCATCTACAGCGTTAGCTACGAGTACCAGTACCCGCCGATGCCACCCGGTTTACCAGTGCTCAACGATGTCGCCGAACGGTAGCTCTCGCTACGTAAATCCTGGCCTAGATGAGCTAAGCCACAACCAATTTCTTTTTTATTTCAGTGATTATTTCGGGCCACAGTTTCAAACAAGCCTGGAGGCGACAACCGGAATTTGTTGCACTATATCGTGGGGCATGCGCAGAACACAAGATCCCACACTGCTGAATTTTATAAGGTTTCACTGCCTCGGTGCCTCTTTGGTTTTACCAGGATAGCCCCTTTGAACCCTGGGAGGCGCAGCTCACGCAGCAAAATAGTGTAATTTATAAAGTAACACAATCACGCATTTGAAAGGGCTGATGTTCTATATCTAGGTTGACCACTTCCTGAGTATCTATGCAAAAGTTCCTCGTGGAGGTGGTTCTAATAGGCGCACATAAAGAACAATCACATGCACTGCACCGTGCATGAACGAGATCCAATTTACATCAGTTTCGTGCAGGTCCTGCAAGCTTCCTTCAAGGCATTCAACCAGTCGTAAAACGTGGGCGCTCTATTTTTGCCTCCCGAGAGTAAGTTCCAAGAGAAACAATAAAACGCCCCACATCTTGGCATCCAAAGGAGACTCGGTTTATTTCATGAACAAGCGAAGTGATGACAACGGCTTTTATAGGTTTGTTATGGTGCTACAGACCGATTTCCCGCGGAAAGATCCCGCATTTTCCAGCAGAAAATAGACTGCCCTCACTCACTGCCTACAGAAAGCTAGAAACTGCAGTATGTCTGGAAAGGCTACCCTTGCTCATTGAGACATCTGATCTCACAGCACTTCAACAATAGTTCCATCCTCTTCTGAGGGTGTTCTGTGGAAGACCGTTCTATGTACTGGCCGAATCCTAAGTCATCGCACAATTCTGTTCCCAAACTCTATAAGACACTGCCAGAGGTTAATCTTTCCGTTAAAACGATGAGAATATACTGACGCTACGAAAGGTGCTTTCTTAGTTTTGTTTTGTCTCTTTTTGTTTTAAACACGAATACTACTGTTTGCTTCGCACGTATGCGAATAGGAATAATTAATGTTCAATTCGTGTAGCCTCGCCGCCATGAGATAACGCAGTTCTATCGTATCATTTACGTCCTTCTCAGTTAAGCAGAAAAATTGCCAAACGTTTGCTTTGCTTGTCACTCATTAGAAGACTTTTCTCATCAGTGAAAAGTATCTCATTCTTACGTCGCAATTAAACTGCGTCTAGAGCTATGACGCACACAGTAGCGGAGGACTTCGAATTAGTTTTAACCACATGGTTTGGTTCTCACATCTCGCTCCCCTAGTAATGTATTATTCTCATTTTCAGAGTGCAGAAGCTCGGGACCAAATGCATGTTAGATGACGTCACAAAATTTAAACTCATTGAGTTATATATTTTGTAGTTGCGTCTCTTAGCGAATGGGTGCTCCCGATAAAAGAGCAAAATAGACATCACTGCAAAGCTTCAAAGCATGGACACAAAGAGATGGCGATGGCCCCAAATCACACTGCAAGGGCGCACCAATCGCGGAGCAGCCAAATGTAAACTAAAAGTAAAGCAGTCGGCCTGAAGCGAAATCCATCAGAATGGTCACGTTGTTGCAGCACCATCGTTCAGGGCAAAATAGATCAAGCAGCGGAGGCTGTCAGCAAGTGAGCACGCATGCAGACCGTATGGGCGGCCCAGGAGTAACCTACGCTCTTCTGCGCCCCCTGCACGCGGGAGCTCATGCTGTCTGCTAGCGCCGCTGCCGTTTTCTTCTTATTTTTTTTTTTTTTTAAGCTTCGGCGCGGGCTGGCGGCCCGGGCCTTTCAACTGCGCCTTCAGAAATAGGAACCCTCCAGACCCGAAATAGCGTTCGCCCCGGGCAACCGCGGTTAGCCGCCGCTTCTCGACTCGGCTTTTTCGACCTGCCATCCGAAAGCTGGCTGCGAAGCCTGTGGCCTGCTCCGGTGTGAAAACTTTTTCCCGCAAAGAACTCGAGAGCTCCGCCGCTTCCACAGACACGCCGGCGACCCTGTTCGCTTGCTTCAGTGAGGCCGCACTGTCCCGCTGTGCAGACATCTCATCGCAGCACGCCATTCATCGAGGAGAAACCAAGTGGCTATACCGTGTGCTGTACTCGCTTCGGTGACATTCCTCTGTCGTCACCACGACAAAACCCTCACTGTGAAAGTGTGGCTCCCGAGGACGTCGGCCCCTGCCACCACCAGTTCATTCCGCGCTAGCGGCGCAGTTCACCGGCAATCGCTTGTAAACACTGGAAGGTCAGCTACTTGGACAATATTTTATATCCACTTTCGTCGAGCCAGCTAGGCATCGAAAGGCGACAGAAGTGACATATGAAATGCTGGGTCGCATCGAAGCGCGCGCTGCTGCGGCTGCCTGGGTCCGGACGATGAGGAGTGCGACCGAGCGCTTTCCGATACGTCAACGAAGACTGCGCCTCCTGTCGTCGGACGACCGTTAAGGAGATAACCTGTCGGGAGCTGCAAAGAGACTTTTCAGGAGGTATTTTGCGAAGCTTTTTCTTTACGCATTGCGCATGTGGACATTATAATTCGCCCATTTGGCGCGGCGCAGTCTTGTGATAACGCGTGGCGCAGTAGACCTACGCCACTAGTGAAGATGGCGACAGGGCAAGACAGAGGTAGAGCCATATTAGCCAAAGCCAAGGAAGCGAACTGGGAAGAAGCTCTTCACCCGTTCCTTTCCTTCGCTCATGCGTTGGTGGTTTTCCTTGTCACGGTATGTGCAGTGAATTAGACTAGTACAACGTCGAAAATGTGCAGTAACAACGGTCCTGGCTGTAAGTGTGGGCCAACGTGTCCGCTTGCCCACGCTTAGTAGAAGCCAATGTCAAGTTGTTTGAAGCATTTTATATTATAAGAGTATTGCTCTTTGTGTGTCTTTGCTTTCTTTTTTTTTTTTTTTAAGGAAACTGCAGCAGATGGTGACGACTGACGACACGACTTGAGTCGCAGTGCACGTGCATAAATGCATGACCGCCATTCTTTTGTCGAACAGGAAACAGTAGTATCAAGCAGAGGCATCCTGTGGTCGTTTTTTGTTATAACTATTATATGTTCCGTCCACAATGTCAAATAAGCATTGGCCTTTCTCTAAGTGAACGACGCGGCAGGAGCTTTTCTCAGTATAACTAGCTCCGAAGTTGGTTCATTGGAAAGTTCATGTGCGGTCTCGGCATACTGTTTCCTAACTTCTAATTAAACGGTCCTATAGATCGCCGTTCATGCAACAACCCTAATTGTGACCACTGATCTGCTTGTACAATTCAACCTTTGTGAAAAGCCTTGATAGGTCACCTAGTAGACTGCTCTTCATTTCTCAAGTAAAGGTTATCGCCAAATACTGCCACAATACGCATTCCTCAGTTTTGTGTGCGAAAGTAAATAAACTCCCAAGGCAACTCAGATGGAGCATAAAGAATAGAGCACTGGAGAGAAATCCGTTGATTATGGACATTGAGTAATAGTGGGATAAGCCCACCCCACACCATTCTCTCAAAAAAATTTTTTTTAACTATTTACGAGGTTTGAAACAACCACGGAGACACGTTTTACTTCAATAGGAAATCACAGTATTGCTATCAAGTGCCAGTCTCCTGTGAAATGAGAGTAATGGACTTTCAGGACATTACGGCAGTTAAAGATCAACAATTAGCACATAGTTAGTGTTCTTAATTATTAATATTGATCACAGGTGAAACAACTTTAGGCTCGCAACACAGCTTTAGTTTACAAACTCGCATTGAAGGCGTCAATCGGCTTTGTAGACAGAGAAACTTGAGAACATATTGCGGTTACATATGTAGAGATAATCTAATAACATTTGATTAGTCGGAATGACCTTAGAGCAATACCTAAATGATTTCAGATTATTTGCTTTTTAAAAAACACTCGAGAAGAACGGGCTGGCACATCGTTTTGAGAAGGTGAGAAGGCTTTAATCAAATTCTAAATGCATCTTTTTTTTTGTTGTTTTTTTTCTCTGATAATTTTGAGAAGTATAGCTGTTAATGCGCATCAAAAAAACTCACAATCTTGAGATTAAGCATAAAAAGAACGAAAATATGGGTTTCACTGAACATCTGAAAATATAAAAACATACATATTTTGGAGCAGAAATCTAAAGTAAATTCAGTAACTTGCTGTTCTTAGTTTATAGGTCTTTCCACTCGGCTTTTCTTTCTGAAAGTTCAATGTTATAAACCAAAATCACAGTCATTGCGCTGGTAATAACAGCGTGCAATAACCTTATAAGGAGTGTTCATAGAGAAGCCTAGTCAAATAATCATGGTAGCTCGCTGCTCACCTAGTGCAATCTATCGCCAAATATGGTTAATAATTTTATGCCTTCGCCATTACTCAGCTTTCTGATACGGCTGAAGTGTGCACACGGGAAACTGTTATTACATTCTAGACGAAGGCAGAACGAGAGGTACTTTAATGAACTAGAGGAACAATTATTCCTGTAAACATTTGGTCAAAAATGAGAAAGTATTGACGTCTCGGTTACTTCGCTGAGCATCTGAGAGGGCTAGCTTAAACCGAATGTTATAAGAAGTTTGATAATGTTAAAGCAAACCTCGGACTGTGTGTATATCAAGATCTGTTGGCCTATTGGTTGGCGATGAAGCGTGATTGCTCAATTATTTGTTTAATGGACGCTAGCGAGCGACAGGTATGTCAACAGGGATGTGATGTGATTTGTTCAAGAAATAATTTGACTCTCCGAGTCACGCTGACGCTGCAGTCAGTTGAAAAACGTGTCATAGGTTGGGACACATCTTTCATGGCATGCTAAACTTTTATCTCGTCTCCTAAGTTACATTCAGAAACAGCAGTGTGTCAAAATAAGTCACACGCAACTTTCCCACGCAAGGAGTGATGAGAATTTGTTTAAAAAAAATTGAAACTCGAGGTTTAGACATTGCTCCGTGGCACGCTATCACTCTAGCACCAAGAAAAAAAGCTGCTTTTTTGAAAATAAGTTGTTCTCAGTTTGTCAAAAATCCGATGAGAGCTTTCCACACATTCTCAGCTGAGCGGTTGCAACTCGGTGACAAATAATCTTGGCTGAGCGGCGAAAATAGCAACTTCCTTACGAGAGCTGCCTAGCGAGCTGGGACTTGCATTCGGCTTGCTCTTTCAAAAAACCTCATTTATTCAGGACACCTTGCGTTTCAAAAAGAGCTGTTCACGCACAACGAACAAGAAAATTGTCGAGCAAAAATTTCAGTAGAGCACGGGTATTAACAAAATGACTAGTTCTTCGAAGAGCCGACTAAGTGCTTGTTTTTGGCTGAGCCACTTTGTACGGATTTTCTTGTTGCCCCACTAATAGCTCAAAGGCTTAACGTTTGGCGGAAATATAGATATCTGCGTTCTGGCTTTCTTCTTCACGGAGGGAAGGGGGGGGGGGGGGAGGGGAAGAGGTAGTAAAAGCGTTTTCGCTTGCAAATATTTTTTCTTGCTTGCTCTCGTTGCGATTGACTAGCGTGTAAAAGACAGGCAGAGCAGCTACACAAGTAAACATTTGTATAGGATTCAGGACTAAAAGTGGGTTAAACTGGGATAGCAATGGTTAGACAGCTGGCCTTTTCGAATAGGCTATACAGTGACTCTTAGTTTACGCACTATAGCTCGATCAGTTCAGCTTTTATCAGTAGCGGAATACGATTCAGAAATGTAATTGCTGGGTAAAGAATGAGTTTAACGCAGTTATTGTAATTCCGTCTCTGGGGGCAAAAATAGGGAAGAGCCGTGTTTTAGCTGAAAATGCAGGGAATTCATGAAACAGTTATCGGCCAGTCTTGAAATCGAGAGGTTCCTGTCGCCCGCCCACACACACACGCACTAAGTAGTCGATTGACGGACACTTTCTTTTGAGTCACCGAAAAGTTTTCATGGATGTGGTGCATAGAAAAACGTTGCACTCGACAATGGCTGCCAAGAGGTACGCGTGACTTTACGTTATTCAGAAATACTCGGCGCGAACACCGCCGTACTTGAATGTATAGTGAAAATACAGGAGCTATTTTTTATAATACTTTAGCATTTGCAACTTGACTTTGGCAAAATCCGTCAGTACATTGTGTGACTACGCCGTCACCCTCTACAAATGGCCTCCGCCGACTGCCAATACATTTTTATCCTCGATCACCCACCACCCAGAGTCATCCGTATATCACCTACCAAACCACGCCCGCCCTCCAGAAGCTATGCCCACCTCCACTTTCCAGAAGGCTTCAACCCACTACCTTTCAACACACCTTCAGTGTCCAAGAGCCGCCACCCGCCACCAACCATGCACCTTCCTGCATCTTCCAGAAGGCGTTATCCACCACTCATCCGCTAATGCCACCTTGCAGATAAGCCACCTTAGCACTACACCAAAAAATAAACGGCAGCGAAATTGAATTCAAAAGCAGAACCAGAATGTGGCCTTTGCAGAAGCAAAAGGAGCAATCAATATATATAATGCAAATTTTTCGCGTCACATCGCATATCAGCTGCATGTCTTATTCTTTTTTTTTTCTTTTTTTTTGTATCAGATGACGGTTTGGGCAGCCTTCAACTGAACGTACAGGTTGATAACTGCACAAGTTATTACAAGATCGCCGTCTTTAGAAATGAGTGCTACTTTTGATGCTAGCATGTGTGGACAAGAAACATTAGCAAATGGCTCTTTGAATATGTCACCCGATGGGCCGTATAAAACGTAAGTGTATACTTACATTAGCTTTTTGTTTTTTTCATTCTCATCATTGACACCGCTTTACGAACATAGAGAATATTTACTACAGTGCGAACGTCATCAATTATGTGCAGTAATTTTAGAATGAGAGCTACTGTTAGCATCATTATATACAAGGAAGGTATATTTATTTATTTATTTTAACTGCAGGCCAAATACTGGCCTAACCAGAATAAACAGTACAGTACAAGGCATGCCAATGCAAAACAACAATAAAAACTCGTGAAAAGGATGCAGGCTGTAGCAGTGTTACTCAAACAATAAAATTCTTGCACTAGCAAAATAACTAACAAAACAAAAAAAGAAGATGCGGATATGTGAAATTATAAACAGGTGGGCGAATTGCTGGGCCCAACAGCAGAAACTAGAAAAAACGTCACAGAATAAAAAGTACTTGCAAAGAAAATGGATTGCTGTAATGAGCAGTGTCGTGACGAGTGTTCAGCAATATATAGTAAAGTAAGAATTGTATTCATCAACGACATACGTAGGTGCTTCATCGAGAGTCAAAATTTGCTTTCAAGGATTGTAAAATCCTAAATAAATAGTATCTGAATGTGTTTAGAGCTACCGCCATGTTGTGAAATTAAGTTATGTCAATAGCAGTCAACTCTTCTCGGCCGGATTAGGTTTTGCCTTTCGCTCTCACTTTTTCCTTAGCTCCACCTTTGGTCTAGTAGTAATTCAATCATGGTGTGATGCAATGCCATTTAGTGCACGGTAAACTAACAGCCTAAGCACTCTGCAGAGCGACAGAACTTATTCCTAGGGGCAGGTGCGTCAGATGTTTGTAGGCCTAGTGTACGCGCTGAACCCAAACAGTGGAAAAAAAAAAATGAATTTGGGCTGACAGTAAATAGCCCAATCGACGCCAATACGAAGCAGTCGAGGATCCGTTTTTAGCTATGCAAGGTGGTACGAAATATTTTCCGAAACTGCACCTGAAAGGTCTTCCGGTGGCATTTTGATCTAGTAATCTATGTAACTACTTGCCGTGGTGACCGAGTTTTTATGGTAGCGAAATGTTAAAGAGGGTGCAATGTCCAGTGTCAGTTTCACGTTAAAAAAACCACAGGTGGTCCGAACTAATCCAAAGCCCTCCATTGCGACACACGTGCAGCATCGGAACGTTCAATTCGTACTAAACACCGACCGCACAAACGACAAAGTTTCTAGCATCTGCTTTGAGAGTGCACATAGCCGAATAATGATTCGGATATGTATAATACAGAATAACGATTGTTAGTGCTAAACAAAATTCAGTGCACAGAATTAAAGAGAACAGAAATTATCTTTCGATATTGCCCACAGTTTTATCACAAAACATTAACATCTTAATGTTAATACAATGGTGCACCTTTCTATTTTGAGTGCGCTTGAACATAGACACGAACATTAAGCGCACTGCAGCTGATCAAGAACGAGTTTCAAGACCCTTAATGAGACGGCTTCCCACCCTCGCAGCATCGTTTGTCTTCAGGAATCGCAGGGTAACGCGGAAACATGGAGAAAGGAAATGCGCGGAAGCGACGCTGGCGTTTCAGCCGAAGTTTGCGCCCTCTATCCGACCCCCGAGTCGCTTTCCGCTGCTTGGTGCGCTGCTGCCGAATCCTGGCGGTTCGAGCGTGTAGGTGCAGCAATGGCCCATATATATAGTCTTGGAGTGCGCTCGTCCCCTGCACTCTTCTCTCTTGGCGACAGCACGTCCACTATCGTCGACAATGGCAGCGTGCTTACGTGCTCTGGACATGTGCGAACCTTCTCGCCGCCTGTTGCTCGAGCTCAGACGCAGTAGCGGCACCCGGAACGGCAGTCGACGTAAACACTACGGCCCGGAGCGTGCGTGCACTGCACACCATGAAGATTGCTCGCTGAGCAGGTTCGGCCGGAAATGAGCTTCTGGAGGCAAGCTTAGGCAACCCAAACGCTGCGCGGCTTTCACCGAGTGCGTGAAGTTAGTACGGTGATATTGAATATAAAACAAGGCTCGACGCTTCTAGGTGGCTAGGCTTAGTCATAGAAGCCTCGTAATATTCGCAAGGAAACCTACTTCATGGTGAAGCTGCCTAAAACCTGTTTTATTAACCGTTGCGCGCAAGTTTGCTATGTCATAGGAGTTAGTTGTGACAAGTTCAGGGGAAAGAACCGTGAGATATAAACTTTGCATCGGGACATGCCACGCGGAAAATGGAGCCACGCATTACCGTCTACACTGTCTTTGGGAGCCGTCTCATTGCTGGCTTTTTCTAACCTATACCCACAATACACCATTGGTGCGATTGAGGCTCCCTTCTGTTAGCAGCATCAGTCTATACCCTCTGTCGGAAAGCAATACCCCGTTACTTAGTGGCAAGGACAGGGATGTTTATTTATGTTCGAGCTGATGTAGTATTTGTTCGAAAGCGGTTCTTGTTACCCGTGTAGGCAGCTGTTAGGACAAAGAGGAGAAAAAAGTTAGAGGACTCTTCAGTACTTTAGAGTTGATGCCAGAGCATTGTCATATGGACCTTGTGCGATGTTGCCAAGTAACGATTAGTAGGGTTTATTTGTCAGTAGGGCTGAATAATGACCTTAATTTCAACCAAAGCAAATTAATGTGCACTTGCTGTCCATTATAAGGTATTGGGCGGTTCGATTCCCACTCAGCCGTTTTCTCTTGTGCAAGAGCGTTTTTCTTTTGTAGAAGGCATTTCGCACCGGTGGTTGAATGACGTTTGGCGTGTGACGTCATTCCTATGACGTCATTCCGTCAACAAGAAATTCTTGTTGTCACGACACCGGTACTTTCTACAAACCTGCCGGCAGACGTTACCGCGTTAAAATTTTAGGATTCCTTTCTCTAGGCGGTGGACAGCGGCAGCTGATTTGTCCGCTGTTGTTGTGTGCCAAGTGTACCTCCAGCTCACCGCGCTAGACTCTCCGGCTACAAGCTCGATGGAATGAACATTTCTCCGTATTATAGGGCAGCTCGGGGGGTTCCTGGTCGTGTTCTGCTCAAGAATGCATTATATTAGTTTCCGCTCTTCGTTGCAACAAATTGTTTTTCGAAGTAAGGCGACGCCGAGTAAAACTCATGTAAAACGAAGTAGCCAGAAGACGGAGATGCTGCTGTGTGTGAGGTAGCGATGATGATAAAAGTATGATGACAAAAGATCCTGTAACCGCATTTAATAAATACAATAGCGACTTCGAACATTGAATAAACGTATCAAATGTCTGAATTGGCCGGATACAAGCCTTATATTATTTTTAATAAGGGAGTAATTGCTCATTGGGAATAAGGGAGTAATTATTCATATTATTTTTATTCAGCAGGACAGAAGCGAACACGGACGTGAGAGTAACGCTTATGACGTCACATATTCAACGTTGTCCATAGACATAATCTGAACTGAGCTCCCGAAAAATAAAATTTTCAAACTCTGTCTGCATGGAGACGAAACGCCCTATGGCTTCGTAACCCAGCGTATTTATGCGGACGAACCGAAGAACATACATGAGAGGTTATAGTCAAACGTGTGTGGCCGTGCCTCGTTAATAGTGTTACGTAGCGCCAAGCGATGCAGCACAGTGCGAGGTTAGAAACACGGCGACGAGATGACATGATGATGACAAATGATTTAATGGTCATCGGGCCTGGTGCGAGGCTCCTCCCATGCGCCACTGACCGCTTCGTCGTCTTCGTATTCGTAGCAATATAGACACTGCATGGCTGCCGAATAAGCTTGGTCATAAAGCGAGTCGTCCGGAATAACAAATCGCAAAATGAAATTTGCAAAAAACTAAGGTCTCTTTCTGTGCACTGTAGTTGTCATCAAAAGTTAAAATTCGACAGGCTTTTGGGAGCTCTGAGCCCATTATCCTGGCTGCCAGTTTGTTTTCAATAATGTGGTGCAGCTTCATATACCTAGTGGTGCAGCTACACGTACCCAGGCGGTAGATATTTCCAGAGTCCTCCACTACGGCGTCCTTCATAGCCTGAGGGGGTTTGGGAGGTTAAATCCTATAACCCAAACCAAGTAACGGGGGACACTTATTCTCCGCCTTTAAGCGTAGGCTACCAGCCCGCATATAAAGCAGCGCTTTAACCAGGCCGTATGAATGGGATACGTGGCCTAGGGGTAAGTAATGTGTTTGACTCAGAATGCAAGGGTACCGGCAGGCTATTCCGGTATCACGTACCCTCCCATATGAAAGGAGAGGCCCGACTTGGAAGCTCCTGTTCAACGTGACGTCAGACAACCCTATACGGCCAGTCAGTGTGTTCGCATGCCAGCTCCCAGCTACCGCCTGCCAGCGCCATGCTCGTAATTTTTTACCCACATTCAGTGACAAATACGCCGTCAGCGCCGACGCCGGATTTTATGGTGAACGGAGCCTTTAACGCTTTCGCGTTAAAAGTCATTATGGCCTGTCATGGGTAGATGAACTAAACGACTGTTATCACCCCACTACCCCAGGATTCAGCCAGGTGGCAGCATCTTAATTTTATCTCTCTACGAAGCACAACCTACAGAGAGGATTTCCTTCCCAACCATTTACGCGATACGGCAAATACTGCTTACGAACTTTGTAATTCAGAGCATGAAATTAGGAGGAGAAAGGGTCATTAGTCAGTTATTTCAAATTTTACACTGCATTCCTTAGACACCCAGCTCTCAAAACGCAGAAGATAAAACACTTGGTTGGATCCGTACAGAATCTGTTCTAATCACCGGCCACATTAACGCGACAAAAATGCGGTCGCCCCAGTGGGCTCTGTGCATTTCTGCCTTTCCATTGTCTGGACGTCGAGTTTCTATATTAATGAGGTCCAAATAGTGCAATAAAAAGTTTGGGCTCCTGAAAAGCTAGCCATAATTCGAGTCATCTGTATTAACTTATGTCGTATCAATAAGCCACGAAAGAATCTCAAAAGAAAAAAAAGAAAGAAACCCGGAGTTGGCCTATATATAGTCATGCATGACGACCTTACGCCGCAGACGTGTGGAAAGATGGTAGATCTTGCCTTGCCTGTGAGCTTAAGGAATCACGCATAGCCCGCGTGACGTATATTTTGCCTTAGGTATCATATAGTGCCCCGCGAAGCATCCGTTAACATTTATCACGTATATCGCGAGGGGGGTACACTTAAGTTATTATCTGAGAATGATCAAACGCACGGCAGAATCACCGGCGCAGCATCGAGGTATAGTGCTGTGTGGCGCTTCTCGGTATATTGCTGACCACGCTGAATACACCACCGCAACTAGCTCCCGATAAGTAAACCGATCCTTTCAAAAGTGCCGTGGCAGCTATCCTTCGCCGCGACGGTTCCTACCGGCGGCCCTGCGCCGCGTGACAGCTTCATATACCACTACGATTGACATTTACATGAGCTGTATGAATTGTTTATACGAACAACCAATTCGGACCTCACTCGATCTCAAATCGTTCTCTATGCAGGTAGCTATAAAGACTGCTTAAGGACGAAAGGAAGGAATAAAGAAAGTTCTGACATTTTAATGAGCATGTCTGTGCCTGACTAATTATGTGGACAAAATTCATAGCCTAAACTCTAATGGTGCTTTGGAGAACCATAAAAGCTGATATGCAAAGGTCATCGATCCTTAGCACGCGCGTTTAAGGTGTTCAAAGTTTTAAAAACTTACAGCGGTCTAATGAGCAGTTGGTAAAGCGCGGTGACCTTGCCGGTTCAGCCCGTTAGAAAGGATTTTCCCTTAGGTAGTACGTTCCCGACTGCACATGACATACGAACATTATTCATCCTTTCTGCGCGCTTGCAAGCATATAATGCGGGTGATCGTCTGTGCGTTGCGAAACAAACGCCCTTGGACGCCCACATTCCCTTCAATCTGCAAAGAAGCGCAGTCTTGGAACGTGACAGGCCCGGGCGCTTCATGTCGAAATCCGTTCTTCCTGCAGGCCGGGAGGACGGACCCAACTCACTGACGGCCATTATTTCACCACCCTCCCTCATTGTACCCTATACCCGCGGTTCAAGGTCTCTTCTAACGAACCAAGTTGATGGCCTCGCTGCCCTACTGAAGCAGCTTTACCAGCGCCGAGCCGGGACAGAGCATCACGCGGTGCGAATGAACTGGAGCACGCGGTTCTTTCGGCACCGGAGCCGCATCCCGCGGCCATCGCTCTGCCGATGACGGCCATAAAGCTGACGAGTACACATTACCCGCGTTAAAAACGGAGGGACCGCGGGTTGCCTGCGGCGTGGCTTCGATCCGGGCAAGCGGGAAGCCAAACACTGGCAGCCAGCATTGTGTGTATGCGTAGGGCCTGTAGACAAGGCAGACTGAGTAAACAGACAAGCATATTTTCGGCCATACCGGCGGCGATTCTCTTAGCGCATGCTCATAGCCGCGACAAGACTCAGAAGAAAAACGCGGCGCCGGCCCAGCAGACAAAGCGATGCCCCCAAGAACGGCGGCGCGCGCGCAGTGGGTACGCTGCCGCCAGCGTCAACAAACAGCGCTCGCCTTTCGGGACGTCAGTCTGGCTGCGCAGGTTGCCGAAACACGACCGTGTCCGCCGTGCTAACCGAGTCCCGTAAGCGCCGATGAAAGGCTCCTCTGGAGCACCGTGATCTCTCCGCGCCGCTAAAGGCATCGTTTACGCGCCCCCGGTTCCGAGCACGAAAGTTTTCCGCGCTGGCACAAATACCTAGCCGCTTATCTCTTTTTACTTGCGTGCCTCTTTCCACAGCTATTTCTTCTGCTTTCTTTTTATGCCAACAACTTCGGACTAGTCCTTTTATGGCTCCGCCTGGCTTTCTTTAGCATACCCTCCCTTTGAAGCAGCGCTGCAGTCTTCGTGCTCACAGAATCGTCGCAAGAAATAGAATTTTGGATGTTAGGACAAAGTATAACGCCGTAGAAGCGCCGTTGATATATCCGGCGGATGCGATTTCCAGGGTGATGCGGTTACCAGTGGCGGCGAATGTGCAATGAATGCTCCGAAGCAGCCGAAAAACACGCGCAAGCTTATTCACGAAGCCGAAACAGAAGCAGAAACGATACACGTCGGAAGAAACCTCAAAGCGATGCCGATCACTTTTTCGCGTAACATGGCGGTCACTATACGCTTTTGACAGTGCAGAAGAAATCCGCCTAATGCTGCGCAAGGCAACAGTCTGTCACACATCTGAAGAACAAACTGATATGCGAAGAGGCCATTACTAACACGCATGAGTTCCTCGCAGTGATGGAGTAGCATTTTAAGGTATGGCGATCTTCAGTCTTGATCGGCGGAACTGGCATGTGCCGACGAACCAAAGTGTGCGTCTGGACAGTAGAGTGCGTACACTGTCACGTTGCTGGCAAGAGTTTTGAACTGCCAGGAAAGGACAATATTTCTTGTGCCTCGAAGCGACTGGTGCGCAGTAGGTGCTCCTGCGCGCTTCGAATTTTATGGATCTCTTATTTTTTTATTTTTTTTTTTTGCATTATAGTACATCTGAAGTTCACTGATGGCTTTGTTGGCAGGCGCTGAAAGTATCTATGATTGTGGATACTTCGTCTGCCTCGGTGCCTTGATCTTTTGTAAAGTGCGTGTGTTCGCGTGCTTCTAAAAAAACTTTGTCGCAGTTTAACTCCATTTAAACCGATTAAAACGTGCTAAAGCAATATTTGGCATCGTTTTGCATGCCGGTTTAGCATTGTGAAACTGCCAAAGAGCTTGGAAAAGTTTAAAACGCCTTTAGTTGGTGTAGATTTGGGGGAAAAAGAAGGCGCAATGTCTTTATCACTTCTCGGTGGACACCTACGTTGACTGGTTTGGTTTGGTTTTGAGGTTCAACGTTCCAAAAAAACTCAGGCGATGAGAGACGCCGTAGTGGAGGGCTTCGGAAATTTCAACCACCCGGGGTGGTTCTTTAACGTGCACTGACATCGCGCACACGTGGGCGCTTTGCTTTTTGATGGAGGCGGGCATCAAGGCGCCAGTGTGCTGCGCGATGTCAGTGCACGTTAAAGAACCCCTAATGGTTCTAACGCCCTCCACTACGGCGTCTCTCATAGTCTGAGTCGCTTTGGCACGTTCAACCTCATACACCCACATGGACAATTAACAGCATACAATTGGAGGTACGGGTCGTCAGTTCGAATCCCTGTCGCGAACTAGCCCCAAACTTTACTAGCAGATGGATACTAAGTGGGACGCGAAATGGTAACACATCAACCTGAATGCTGCGAAAAGAACGGTTGCGCCACAGTCTTGATACGAAATCAAGCTGCATTTTTGTTTCCACTCGCTGTTCACACTTTGTCCACATCTCCTGCTCACTACACTCAGAAGGCAAATGAAGCTTTCGCTTAAAAAAAAAAAAAAAAAAAAAAAGGCGTTTCTCACAATGCCAGTCTATAAATCGAATACGTTTGTCTTTCAGACGTGTTCGAACTCTTGTTATTAATCCGGAGCACGGCGAGTGCTCTATACAGACATCGTCGGACTACGTACGATACATATAGTGCAGTGCTGACATGTAAGAACGTTTGAGAACCCTTTTCTTGATAAGACGTTCGGTGATTTTCGGTCAATCCAGTTATCAAGTCTAATCCTAATCCGTTATTCTGGGTTGTACTTTTTTTTTTTTCACGCCGATTCTTCCTGAAATGAACTCATTATAACCAGCCCAGTTCGCCGTGTTCTAATCCTACTTTTGCTGTATCATGAATGAACAAAACTTACTTTTTGTTAACAGCTCTCATAGTTAAGCTCTGCAGCCGCTCACCTTGCGTAATGAAAGCAAACAAGTAAAACAGCACAAGCAAGAACATTTTTGGCTATAAGTTGTCGGATCTCATGCATATGGCTAGTGCAAATGGGCAGCAATAATTCCGGACTTCACGCCTAGCCACACATTTAGCTAATGTAGTTGTAGATTCCACCCATTCGATGCTCCTATTAGCTGAGAAAGCCGGGTTTTTGCGTGGTGATCATTGTACAGTTGAGCGCGATTTGAAGGTTATCGCGCGAGCGTCGACCAGCTTTGCACTCCAGGCATCTGGCGGCCGGGTTTGGAACAGGAAAAATCATGATTTCGCACTCTTCTCTCCCTCGTTCGCTGTTTCATACAACCACCATCACCCCCGCGACAAACTCACCGCCCTTTCTCTCTATTCTAAGGTTTCCATTTGTTGCAATAAAGTGTCCAATTTCAGATAATACCGAAGATTACGTCGTGCGCGCAACGATCACTGCCTCTTTGCAGAGCCAAAAGAAAAAAAAAAAAAAGTGATGTCCCAGCAGGGGGTGACGGCTGCTAAAGGAACAGCAAAAAGAGTGAGGGAAGCTGGCCTGATACCTCCCTCGCCTCGGCAGACAATTCTGGACCATGGCATAATGCACCCGGTCGACGCTCGCGCAATAACATGCGATAACATTCAAATCGCGCTCGACTGTACGTAGTGAAAGTTGCACGTTGCTGCAAAATAATACTTGTGAAGCGCTTCAAGCCTATGCTATATAGCAAGGCTATTGTGGCCAGTATTGCAGTATCACGTCGTGGAAGCCTGTCCTATCACTATCTTTTCTTATCTGCTTCAATTTGGACAGAGTCAGCAACAGATATTTCCTGTCAAATATTTTTTTCGCACTGCTCTTTTAAATACTGGCGTATCGATTGATTTCGAGCTTAAGACACCTCAGGTAGAGTTTTCCTTATCTTTTTGTCAACGTCTTCAATAAACCATTGCTAATTTATGTTTGTTTCACAAGTTTGTTTACTCCGAGCTACGACAGGAACCTTACATCTGCGCACCCCCACCACGTCTCTCCCTCCGCACCGGTCTTCAGCAGCAAGTGTCATGACCTCGCGCCCGCACCACTACATTTTCTTCATCATTCTTCCCCCGGACTGCCAACGACTGGAACGGCCTTCCCCGAGAACTTGCTGCTATCACATGTCCATCTTTATTTCCTGAAAGAATCGCGCGTGTACTTGCTCAGTGAAAATCTTGTATTTGTATAACTTACTTACACATATATGTCACCTACTCTGTTTTTCATATATGTGCGCCCCACCCCTTATATAATACCCTGTAATGAGGGTCTTTAAGGTATTAAAGTGAAGTCAAGTGAAGTGAAAAAAAAAACTACATAAAAAACTAAACAAAGTTCTTGATCTGGACCACGTGCTGTAAAATAGAATGCCCCTTTATTGTTAAGAAGAAACAAGGTGGAGCCAGTCTATGAAAATTCAGCGGTTAACGGTTCCAAGCTGCCGCAGTAGAAGCAATGAAGACTCCCAACGATTTAACTAAGCATGTGATATATAAAAGGTGCTTGCTTTCTGCGCGTTTTTCATGCGGAGTTACGAACAAAATTTAAACACCTGTATACCGCTGCAAGTTTTCAGCAGCGTTTGCAGCGGGTGCAAGCGAGCTCTTTTACCAGGTATTAAACAGCAAGGATTATAAATTGCCTACTAAATCTACTTGCACTTGCAACATCAACGCTCAGTGTAGGCACGCTCCTTTCCATGGTTTGTATACTGTGACGACCGAAGCTCAGTACCTGGCAGCCAGCGCTGTCACAGTACCCTGCCGACGCTGCCGCAGTAGCTTTCACCACACGCACCGCGCAAGTGGAGATAATTTCTGTCTCTCGCTCTCATCTAGAGATTGCAGTAGTCAGACTGCATCCAGCAGACGCCAGGAACTAGATAAAATACGAGCGTGTAGTTTTCTATAGCGAAGGCTCTCGCGCAACGTAGTAGCAGTTGTAGTACTGTGCGTTAAGGCTTCTCGTAAGCGTCGGTATGCTGCTTTTTGCACTGTCGACTGGCACGCGCTCCCACGTTCCCCTTCATAGGCAATCTGCGGTAAACACTGCCGCCGTGTCGGTTGCAGTGTCGCAACGCACGGTTTAGCAATAGAAGCAAGCATTCCTTTTTTCTTTTTTTTTTTTTTTACGCATGCCCGCAGTGCTTTTTCGTTCCACCTAAGCTTCATCGCACTTGAAAGCCGCACTTGGTATCCGTCAGTTAACTGGGCTAGATAGAGAGCTCATAGGCAAGGAATACTATCGCCCAAACGGCACGCCTGTATTCGTTCACAATGTGGTTTCGCGTACATCGCGAACATAGCGGCTGATGTTAGCATTTTTTAGGCGCTCCGTGGAGCAATTGCGCTACTGCCTGGCCACTGCAGTTTGCTTATAACAGTCCACTACCGCGCAGGATCTCAATAGGGCTCCGCGAGGCTCATTTTAATATTTCACTTCCAGTAGTACAGTCATCAAATGTTCTCTTGTGATGCCAGTTTCCAAATAAAAGTTTTATATTAAGAACGCCTCTCCTGCTTCTTCACCCCTCGTTTTACTGACGATAAGTGCAGAAAGAATGGGAGAAAACAAGCGCGACAGCCACGTCAACCACTGTATTTGTGACTGCATGTACCGTCTGAGCCGAAAGTAGCCAGGCTGCATGGTTTACATCTCAGTCGTGTTGTGGGCACTTAGGGCATCCCTTGAGCTCTAAATCTCTGGAAGCTAAAGACAACTCTTGTTCTCACCTCGCAAGGTCTTCTGGTTGGTACAGAAGCCGCTAGGATTCCATTATGCAGGTGAAGAGCAAGACTTGCAGCCTGTTACTTTTGGCAAAGACGGCACATCCGGCGCTTCATATGCCGATCATGCTTATTTCTGGGCCGTCTGTCATGCGTTGCCAAGTGTGTACACTACGTAACAAATCAACGCAAGCCTTCATTTTGCTTCTTGTGAGAGGGGAGTGGTACGTAAAATGTAGACAGCCTTCAATACCATAGTGGCACTTAGCAACAACTGCTGTACTTGTGGACAACTTTCTGTGGCTATTCAGTGAAAGCTACACAACCGAAATGCATCAGCTCACTCGGCAAGAATATAGTCCTTCTAGAAATTTCGGGGATCTTGCTTTGCAATGCTGTACGATTATGGAATTATTACCGTTCATATTACATCAAGATTATGCTACAATGCTAGCCAGTACCGCACAAGTGAACATGATGTGCGCATGCCGGTAACTGCGCTACCCGTCCGGGATTCTGTGAAGCGTAGGCCGCATCTGCTGAGTCCACCCCTGTTCTTGTTTTGACAAAGTCGGCTATAGTATTTAACAGTCGTGAGTTAGCTGACACCTCGAAAACTGTTAATTGAACGTCAAGGCTGAACTGAAGCCGAAACCGTAACTGCGGCCAGACGTGCTGTAACTACCTGGTATAGTAACACCGTACACTGCAAGCGAAGCTCCGGCCCCGTAGCCTATGCCCCGTAGCCCCAGGAAGCTACCCCTGAGTATAGTAGCGCGTTGGCACAAAGGCTTTCGGAGGATGGATAACACGACTTCACTAGCGAATCTATTTCACTGAGACTTGATTGTGGAGTTTGTAATGAGGACATTCGGCTGCAGCATACATGCAGGAGCTTCCGTCAAGAAAGGAATAGTGGGCTATTTGGTATTGATGAGCGGCACAAAGAAGGGTTAACAAACAGTAAAGGTTGAGAGTTGAGGAGAACGAGTGCTTGTCCCGTCTGTGTTCTATCCTCTGTCCGTGCTTTTTCGTGCTGTTTTCCGTCATTTACTCTTATATTTCTTAATGTATACACGCTGGTGGAGAAGAAAATCTGTTTCCATGTGACAGATTTGTCTCGAAAATTACTGCGACTTCTTTAACACTCGTGCTCACTTCGATTTCTTTAAAGCAAGCTCTGTACATTTAACCACGGACCCCGCAACTGTGAAGTGAACTGCGCCAGCTTGAAATGAATCTCCCGTGACATTCCGCGGCGAGGGACAGTGTGACGGAAGTTCGGTGCGTGATTGGTGAGGACCCACCCGTTGCCGCAGGCAGTAGAACGATATCTGAGGCGCTAGCCCTTAGAGGTAAGAGAAGCGCTACAACAGCGCTCAAGAATTTCACGGTGAGAATTGAAGGCAAGCGAAGAATTCTTTATGCAACAGCTTCCAGCTTTGAGCTGGCGCATTTCCCACTAAACATAAGAGGAGACATATATGTGTTCGTCTGCGTGATCTATTAAAAAGTGACCGCCGAAAATTTTGGGTGTTCCATTCTGCCCAGTGATACATCTACCTCGTCTAAAATAGAAAATGACGTCATTAGCGACTCGGCAGCAGTCTAGAATTTATTTCAGTGTGTATTTTCAGCCCGTATTTGTTTTCGATAACAACCTCATTCCACCACTTTCCGATATCGTCTTTTTTTTTCTTAAGTGATTAGTGAGATCAAGATAAGTAGTTCTGGCATTTTAAATCATATTCTAACTTTGGATACAAAGAAACACACAGGTCCGGATGGTGTGGTTCTTGGTTCGCTACTCATCATGGTCATCGAAATATCCTCCAGTAATATTAAATAAGTCCTTAACGTCTGCTACGGTTCCCGTTTCTTGGAAGTTATCCAAAGTGCTACCTCTTTATAAATCTAGTGATAAACAGCTTTTGTCTAACTGTAGGGCAATATCATTGACATCACAATTGTGCAAAATGTTATAACATATCATTCATAAGCACATCACGTTATTCTAAAAGTCTAATAATTTACTCTCTAACATTCAGCACGGCTTTAGAGGCGGTTTTAGTACAGTAACACAGTTGGTTGGATTCACGCACGACATTTCACATAACCTTGATCATGGTAAACAGGCTGATGCAATTTTTTTTTATTTCTTGAAGGCATTTGATATCGTATTGCATTCTAAAATTCTAGCTATACTCAGTATCATACCAAATAACCTCAACTAGTTAATTAGATTTCTAGCTTCTTATCACAACGCTTCCAGTTCGTTTCTTACAGTTTTACTGACTCGATCTGCTTCAATTAATGCCACATCAGGGGTTCCTCAAGGCTCTATCATCGAACTATTACTTTTTTAATATACATAAACGATTTGCCTAGCAAATTTTCTTCTAACATTCGGCTTGTCGGAGGTGATTGCGTTTTATACGAAGTGATTGATCTTTCTAATGACCATTTCCGCCTACTAGAATCTTTGATAGCTTTTGTACTATGTGCAATACATGGCAGATGAGGATTAGCTTGGACTAATCACATTAAGCATCAAGCTACTAATGTATAAATCACTAATTCATCCAGTGTTAGACTATGCTTCTGTAGTTTGGAATCCATATACACAATCAATGATTAATAAGTTGGAGACTGTCCAAAAAAAGCAGTGCGTTTTATTTTTCGCCGTTATGAACGCTATTTCTCACCCCCCTTCGGCACTTTTCTCCCTGAAACTAACAACGTTTTCTGCTCGTCGCCGCATCGAATCTTTCTTTCTTTCTTTCTTTCTTTCTTTCTTTCTTTCTTTCTTTCTTTCTTTCTTTCTTTCTTTCTTTCTTTCTTTCTTTCTTTCTTTCTTTCTTTCTTTCTTTCTTTCTTTCTTTCTTTCTTTCTTTCTTTCTTTCTTTCTTTCTTTCTTTCTTTCTTTCTTTCTTTCTTTCTCACTATATAGCGAAAAAAGGAGCCAAAGGAAAAGCCGTTCAAGCACGGCTTAAGGTGTTCTTAGCTCCACTTATTAGGCACTGGCAGCAGGGAGAACAGTACAAAAACAATCTTAGTGCAGAGCAAAATATGCAGCAATAAAAATGGAACCATAGTAAGTGGTACAAATATCCAACTTATCAAAATAATCTACATCACACTGCACCAATTGAGCGCATATCACATGGCACACAAAATAATAGCGTAAGATTCAGCGGATAAACCTGGCGATGAGACCAGAAAGTTGCAGTTTAGAAATGTCGATATCTTGATTTATATAGTCATTTAACATACGTGGTAAAAGATCATCGGCAGGTAGATATCGTCACGTGGTAGTGACCAGGGTCGATGACACAAATGAGGAGTCGGTGATTGCACTGAAGAAACTTTATTGGGCTGACTTGCGCCCGCAAAAGAACTGAGCAACTCGGCGGCGGCGATAGCAGTAAACGTGCTCGTCTATCGTCGAACAAAGAATGCCTGTCGCACACATCAACGCTCAATTTAAAGGCGTCTCAGAATCATCTAGATAACGTCGCAAACTGTCACTAGCACAGCTTGGAACATTGGAGAAACATACGCGAGTGGCCGGAATCTTCGAGATAGATCTCGGCGCATCTTGCGCGACAAAGAAAATGATAAAGGTGTGTCTCGCGACATCGAGCCTTAACAAACAAAGAATACAAAATTAATACGCGTGCCAGAATCACAGTGATCAGGCCGCATGCCGGCGGCTGTCAAAAAAATAATAAATACAGCTTTGAAGGTTTCGCGCCAATATTTTTCAAAATGAGGCAGACCTGGTGGCGTATACTGAATCGCATAAGCATAGTCTGGCAATGTCGGTAAGGGTATTGCTTCCGCGCTTTTGACTAATATAATATTCTCGTGATAACATAAACCTATATAGCTCACTAACACTAAGTATATTGAACTATTTAAAAAGCTGTGAGGCAGATTGCAGGTATAGTACGTTAGCGATTAATGCGTAGAAATTTCTTTTGTGTTATTAGTAACTTGTTTAGATTACCCTCTGTGTTTGTGCCCCATCCTAGAAATAAATTATTTAGGTAGGACGCGAACACAGACCTGTATATGATTAACTTCACGCTCTCAGCTAAAAGGCATCTGTTTCGATTTACAATCCCTATCGTACTGCTCCGTCTATTCAGCACAAAATTTACGTGGTCATCCCACTGCAAGTGTTTGGAAAAATGTACTCCAGTGACTTTAACGCACTGCATGATTTCTCTCTTCAAAGATTTAATATTAGGTCAGTAGTCATGGCGACCTGTTTACCTCTAGGTTGAAAAATTATTGCTCTTGTTTTTGTAGCATTAAGCTTTAGGTGGTTATTTCTTATCCAGATATCTAACGCTTGCAAGACGTCATTTGCTTTTACAATTGCTTCATTGAGGTTTGGAGAGGCAGTAAATATATTGGTGTCATCAGCATAAAGAATAAATTCAGTTTCTGACGCTATATTAACCAGATCATTTAAATACAGAGTGAAAAGCAAAAAGCCCAAAATACTTCTCTGTTATGCTTCTTGCTCGATGCCAAAGTGTTAACAGAAACAAACTGATACCTATGTAAAATATATCTTTTCAAGAAAGTAAGTGGAAGCCCATGGATGCCATAATGCTCTAACTTTTTGAAGATAATGTTATGGGGGGGGGGGGGGTGAATATAGTCAAATACCCAACTGAAGTCAACAAATACATCTACAACGAATTGTCTCATTTCAAAATTGTACAAAATATACTCTCTTTAATCCAGTAGTGCCAATTCTGTAGATCGGTTCCTTTGAAAACCGTACTGGGATGTTATCATGCAATTTTTATTACAAAATGAATATAAACGGTTATGAATTATTTTTTTCCAGGCCTTTAGAAAACACGGGAAGTATTGATATCGGCCTATATATGTTGACTTCATGCCTCGAACCCTTTTCATAGACAGGTGTTACACGTGCTATTTGCATTTCTGACGGGAATATACCCAAAGATATGGAAAGATTGTAGATATGGGCAAGCACGGGGCTTATTATATGAACATATTTAATCGGCCATATCTGTACACCTTTTGCATCACAAGCGTGAGATTTTTTGAGGCTTAAAAATATAAGCGTCGTTTGTATCTGCGTAAAACTCTCGCATTGCATAATCAATTTTTCAGCCACACTCTCGTCCAATCATTCTACTTTTGCTCCAGAAACATCAACCACAAGTCATCATAAACCTAATTTGAAGCCTTTCTACTGATGTAGTAACACATTCTAGTTCAGGTTTTTTTTTTTTTTTATTTTCCACGCACCATTTAATCGTGGAATGCATAACCTGGGAACATTAGCTTCTTTCATCTTGACAGTTTTGACACAGCTATTCAAGGCGTATATTGATCTGTATACAGGCCTGTAACCCGCCAGTGATTATGTACTCCGCTCTTCTTGTTCATACTTTTGTTCTTCCCTGCGCATCATAACCTTTATTTATTTATTTTAGTACTGTACTCCAGCGTTGCACACTGGACAGTATTTCATTGCGCTGTAGTATGTATAAATAAATAAATAAATAAATAAATAAATAAATAAATAAATAAATAAATAAATAAATAAATAAATAAATAAATAAATAAATAAATAAATAAATAAATAAATAAGTGTGCGCCCCCTTCCCCTCTCCCCAACAGAGAAGTTGCCCTCGGTAGTTTCCCCTGACAGGAAGCGAACTCGATCTCTCTAGTCGCCTCATTATTCATTCGCATTTAGCCCTGCAATGTATCGCGTAGCACTTTCTTTGGACTTCGGTTGTCGCACATTTCTTTACAGCGTAAGCAGGTGAAAACTGTCCCGAGAAAGTGCGCGCCTAAAGTCAGGCCCTTTTGGTACGCACTTTCACGCATTTGGCGCGCATTGAAGATGGTTAACTGAAATAAATACAACAGAAATCGTTTCTAGGGCAGATGGAAGCTGCATTTTCACTTGGCGTAAGCTTGAACAGTTTAACAGGGTGATAGGTTCTTTAGTAGCAGAAATAAAATGGAAAACATCTTAAACTGTTGTAAGCAGTAAACGTACCATATACCGTGCATATCCGCGCGAAATATAAACTGCCGCATTCCTAACAGAACAACGCCAATCCGGGTGATTGACTTAATCATTGAAAAGCAGTGTGTGGGATGGAGGGAGGTGGAGTGAGTGGGGAGCACTGACGCACATTACGGGAACGTAATTAAAAGAGTATATGAATTTTATATATTACTGTTTAATATTACTCAGTATACTACTCTGTTTCGCCAGCGGTTTGCAGCACCACGATAGGCAAGGGGGACCAGAACCATTCAGGATTTGGAGCCCAGCAGTGTGGCTATAAAGGAAAACTATACAGCTCTCACAGGAACTTCGTAGTTCAAGGTAAATTCGTACTGGTCCGGGGTTCGAACACGGGACCACCGCTTGTCCGGGGCAGGCGCTCTACCGACTGAGCTAACCAGGACAGATAGCAGATGAAGTGGTAGGCTGGCTGGGAGCAGTGTTTGTATAATGTTTAGGGTAATCCACCATGGTGGAGCAGAATGTATAGCGAGGTAGTAATTACTCATTAACGCTCACTACGGTTCCAGCTGTTTAGCTCAATTGGCGGAGCGACTGTCCCGCGGCAGGCGGTGGCCCTGGGTTCGAATCGTGGACTGGGACGAATGAATTTTTCATGAACTGCGAAGATTCCGTGAAGGCTGTATGGCTTTCTTGCCGTATGACTGCGGTTGGAGAGACGTGAATGCGCAATTATTACCATATAAATGTACTTCAACCTGAACTTTTTTTTTTGCGCTCGCCATGAGATATGGATTGCAGCTACAGCTGCATAGATGCGCCATGGTTAACGGAACACCGTCAAACGTCGGTTGTCCAATACAAGTACCGCTGCCCTGGCCGCTTTATTTCACGGACTTGATTATACCACGCAGAAACTTACAATATTTGCCCCAAGCACAAGTTTTCAAAGTATTTTTTTTTTTTTTTGCGAGAACGCAGGAACTGAGAAGGTAAATATAGCTATCCATAGTTCATGAATTACGTTACTATGCAGTACAAATACATCTCGATTGCTTCAACTCACGATTACCAATGCTGCTAGCCTCGTTGTTGGAAGGTGCACTGCGTTACGGCGGCTGTTCCTTTGTACATGCACTAATGTCGATAGACTCATCTGGGATAGCATTGAACAGGCAGCTACTCCCAGGAAAAGTATTACACGCTTTAAATTTACAACCTCGATAAAAAGTCAAAATTAGTTTGTTTGTTCTTGCCTCTTTTTTTTTTTTTTTTCATCAGGCTAGCTTTTAGAACTATACACAGTATGGGGGATTCGCCTAGTCGTCGATCTGCTCAAGCTGTCTTTTTTTCTTTTTTTTTTTCATTGGGCAAGTATCTATGCAATCATTGCGCATGTGGGCTATAAAGCACTGATGCGCATAGCGGCCCGTGGATACCTTTGTGAGGCAGGTGCACGATTATTAGCGCCACGTTTAAGCATGCGAGGTCGTGTATTCACAGGTGAATAGAAAAATGAGAATGTGACATTGTTCTTTGCACTAATGCCGGTACAAAGCTTTCTTCCATCTAGATGTCATAGTTTTTGTCAGAAAACTGGGTTGTGTGAAGCATTCGCATACGCCTTGTCATTTCAACTTCACCAGAATTAGTTCAAACTGCTTTATGATACAACAATGCAAAAAACCAGCGACCAGACAAAGGATGGGACAAGCGCCGTCCTGTGTTTTCCTTTCTCTGGTTTCTCGCTTTTTGCATCGTTGTATCACGAACGTATACCGACTAGCCCAACCCAATATTTTTCCACATCTAACTACCTAAAAGCGATGTCTTTTTCTTTTCTCTTGACGTCTTAGAAAATGTTCGTGGTTTTTGCGTTGTTTGATGTACCCGGCCGAAATTCATATAGATAATATTTTAATGTCATTTCTACATGATGAAAATTTTATTTGCTTGGGAATGGACGAATGACAGGATTGAGAGTAAAATATATTTTATAACTTTTTCTTTTTACTTGTGTGCGCAGGATTAACGACAGATGTACGGACACTATGGAACACAAAGAAGCAAGCTCGACAAGAGACACAAAAGAAGAGACGCGACGCAGTTTACCTACGATGGCTGATTACGGGCACGAGATTACAGATAAGGCAAGTAGAGCTTTCAAGGAAGTTATTACAGGGCCTTCACCCCAGGTTCCAGAAAGGTGGACTCTAAATACAGCTGGTAGCGTTCACATAATTTCGCAGCTCCAGTGTTTACCCGATATCCTTATATTGACACGCGAACGGCAGGGTAAAGGGATATTCATCAGCCTCGATCTTGTCTCAATCCTACAAGACACGACGCTAATCATACTTAGGCATTTTATTTTACTCGCCGCATTAAAGAGCTTTCTTTGTACACAGAAAAATGGCTAAACTTTGGTGAAGGTACTGAATAACTATTTAGTTCCGATCATTTTTCACTGCGCTTTGCTTAGAACTGGCAATGGAACAGCCAACAACTTTACACCTGGTCTACCTCTATACGTTCTATATTTATCTACGATCGTATTTAGTAATAATATCTAATCAAGTAAAATTTGCTGTGCATGAGAAAAATATTGCACTCCAAAGGGACAACCAGGAACGAATTGAAGTATAGCACTCTAAGCTCGTATTCACAAATGCTGAGGTTATGCTTCAGCCTAATTGCTTTCAATGACAATCCTTTAATGACCTAGAAAAGAGTACAGCCTTTCAGCTATGTTAAGGACCGACTGCTTCACTGGCAAGCAAATATATCGAGCATAGAATCTTAGTCTCTGCATTGAACTGGTACATCATTCAGTCACAGTCTCCAGAGTATCATCATCATCATCAGCCTGATTATACCCACTGCAGGGCGAAGGCCTCTCCCATATCTCTCCACTTAACCCGGTTCTGTGCTAGCTGCATCCACTTGACCCCTGTGAACTTCTTAATCTCATCCGCCCACCTAACTTTCTGCCGCCCCCTGCTACGCTTTCCTTCCCTTGGAATCCAGTTTGTTACCCTCAGCGACCATCGGTTATCCTCTCATCGCACTACATGTCCTGCCCATGTCCATTTCTTCTTCTTAATTTCCACTAGAATGTCGTTAACTTGAGTTATTTCTCTGACCCACTCTGCACGCTTTCTATCTCTTAATGTTACCCCTACCATTTTTCGTTCCATAGCCCTCTGGGTTGTCCTCAACTTAAGTAGAACTCTCTTGGTTAGCCTCCACGTTTCAGCCCCATAAGTGAGTACAGGCAAGATGCAACTGTTGTATACTTTCCTCTTGAGCGATACCGGTAAGCTGCTAGTCATAATCTGCGAGTGCTTGCCAAATGCGCTCCATCCCAATCTTATTCTTCTTGTTATTTCCTTTTCATGGTCCGGATCTGCGGTTACTACCTGTCCTAAGTAGATATATTCGCCTACTACTTCCAGTATTTCGCTACCTAATGTAAACTCCTGTTCCTTCCCGAGGCTGTTAACATTACCTTAGTCTTCTGCATATTGATTTTCAAGCCTACCTTTCTACTTTTCCTGTCTAGGTCATCAATCATTATTTGCAGTTCATCTCCCGAGTTGCTTAGCAAGGCAATGTCATCAGCAAATCGCAGATTACTGAGGTATTCTCCATCTAGCCTTATCCCTAACTGCTCCCATTCCAAGTCTCTGAATACTTCCTCTAAACAAGCTGTGAATAGTGCTGGGGAGATTGTGTCTCCTTGCCTAACTCCTTTCTTTATGGGAATTTTGTTACTTTCTTAATGCAGAACTATGGTTGCTGTGCAGCCACTATATATATCTTCCAGCACTTTCACGTACGGCTCGTCTACCTCCTGATTTCGCAATGCCTGCATCACCGCCGAGGTTTTAACTGAGTCAAATGCTTTTTCGTAATCAATGAATGCTATGTATAAGGGCTGGTTATATTCCGCGCATTTTTCTATCACCTGATTGATGGTATGGATATGATCGATAGTAGAGTACCGTTTCCGAAACCCTGCTTGATCCTTTGCTTGATTGCAGTCTAAGGTTGTCCTGATTCTATTAGCGATTACCTTAGTAAATATCTTATACGTAACAGACAGTAAGCTGATTGGTCTGTAATTTTTAAGGTCCTTAGAGTCCCCTTTCTTGTGAATGAGGATAATGTTTGCATTCTTCCATGCTTCCGGTACCGTCGATGACACCAGGCACTGCGTATACAGGGTGGCCAGTTTTTCTAGCACGATATCTCCCCCGTCCTTCAGCAAATCTGTAGTTATCTGATCCTCTCCAGCTGATTTCCCCCTTTTCATAGTTTCTAGCGCTTTCTTGACCTCGTCCTTCGTCACTGGTGGAACGTCTGACTGTTTTTCCCTACCGCCAATCTCATTACGGTCCTGACTACTTTGGCTACTGTAGAGATCTGTATAGAACTCCTCTGTATCATCTGTATCATCAGCAGGCGTCAGTTATGGCAGTCATCCTTACATAAGACCTTTAAAATACAAGTCACTAAAAATAATACAATGTCCATAACCGAAGGGCATTCAGTACTTGGCCTACAGTTGCTTTAATGCATCCCTACATCCTTGTTTCACAGACCTATTTCAATGATTAAGAAGTTTAATTTACCTTGTATATTAAAAAAAATCATGCCAGTGTTACGAAAAAAAAAAAAAGAAACACCTGCGCATAAATATGTCTCTTCTCACGATGCCTTTGCCGTACCAGTGCCAAATAAAGCCCTTATAAGATGTGATCTTCACAGCCAGTTGACATGCCACCCTTCGAAGAAGGCCAGATGCTGGACTGCGAAAAAGATTTCATGGAATTCCTTCTGAGTCTTCCCGCTGAGCCGCCAACGACATCAAGGTCTTTGGAGCGGACTAGACGGCACAGCAAAAGCGTCAAGGTGAATCCTGTTCTGTGATACGAACAGCTAGCAGCGTCTTCTTCAAAGACGCTGGCGTATGCCTCTGTCCTTCCATACAGCACAATTCTCTGCACAAGTGACAAATGTTGGGTCAATGTGCGCTCATTTTAGGGTAATCAAAAGTGAATCTACAGAGAAGAAAAAGCCTTAACGTTGAAAAAAGTACTGCAACCTGCTCGCCAATTCTATATAATGCCCTCAATCAATGTCATTTTATTTTCATTCCACCAGAAAAAAAGCAATCGGTAATGCTGATATTAATAGCCTTTAAAAATGAGCTTCCGCCTTCTCCGTTTCTAACGCCAATTGGCTTCCTGTGAGCGCGTTAGTACACGTTGACCATTTCTGTGTTTAATCGCTTTCCAAAAGCCATCAAAAATGTGCCCTCTTGTCCATCCTAACCTTTTTTTCTTTCCTGTCGTCTCTGCGTTCGTACAGTCAAAACCCAAAGTCGGACTGGACCACCTGGACAACTTGTGCAAGCTTATGGAACAGCTGGGGGACCTGAAAGAGCAGAACCACAAGCTTCAAAGACGCGTACAGTATTTGGAGGACATGAAAGACCTGCACGACATGCAGAGGCTGCTCGATCCGGACTACGCCTACGAAGAGCGCCGAGCGTTGCACCGGACGCCGAGTCCGGGAGGGGGCCCTGCCATGCGCACCGAGGGTGAAGACGGTGTGCACAGGAGCAGGACGCAGGTGGCGCTCCGATCCAGGGACTGCTACCGATCACGGGAAAGGAGCAAATCGGTGGGAACCCAGGATGATTACTCCGACAGTAGGAGCATGAAAAGCAAGCGCTTCCCTAATTGGACGCGAGTAAAAGAAGCCTTGGGACTGGAACGCTCTGCAGCCGAATGCGAAGGCGCTTCCAAGGGCGCCCTCACAAGGGTGAGCCCCTCGGATGGTGGGTCGTACCCTGACGATTGTCTCGCCGTCCCTGGCATCGACGGGCGTCGAGATGCCTGGGATGCTGGAAGTCCCGATCTCCCTCCGCAGTCGTGCTCGTGGTCGGAAGAATGCTTCCACGGCAGGATGCAAGACGAAGCCCTAAGACAAGGTGAGGTGGACGTTGCTTATTGCGCGGCATAAGCGGGTCGTTTAAAGCCAGCGTAAGGAGTCTTCACTGAATGAAATGCCGAAATCGAATTTTTACTGAGCTACAAACAGTATGTTATGTGCGCGAAAGTAACGGCTGGAGCGGCGTGAAAACGGTGCCCCTTTCTCATTTATGCAGGTTTGTTTACGGAAGTAAATTCCTTATTTTTTGCTTCGCATATAACCAAAACTGTTTTTTGACAGCAACGTGAGAAATTCTCTTTTGTACCGGCATATACGGTTGGTTTCGATCACAAAGCAGCATAGTTCGAGCTCTTCCATTGAGTAACAAGACTCAAACGCGATGCTTTTATACTGAACGAGAAATACCAAATGCTCACGTAGTCTCTTTGGAGACGCACGTGTCGTATAAGTGCGTTGAACCCTAACTTTCGAATTGCTGCTCGGAAGGACATCTCGCAGACTCAGTGCGCGATGGGATGTTCTTTACCACGAGACTGGGTGAACTGGTTAAGTGCGTTCCCTTAGCATAGGTTCACATTGTACATAATCATTAGAACATGGACGTCTTATGCTGCGTAAACGTGCACGTACGTCTAGTCTTCACCTGAGGAGCATAGTCGCCGCTTAACACGCCGGACCAAAAATAACCATGCAGGCTGCAAATATTTACAAACCGCTGTTATATGCACAGTGACGAGAACCAAAACGTGTGACATAACAATTATCACTGTTCCCACAAAGTGACCCTAATAAGGAATATTTTCTTTCGGGAATATTTATGGCCTGCGGATTCCGAAATTTTCAAAAATCAGTGAGCGACGCGGCTTTACTAGACTACAGCATAGGTTCCACGACCTAAATCCGCCGAAACTAGACGAAGCCAGTTCAGAGTATTGTTTACAAAGCCTTCACTGTATAACGTAACTTTTATTGTTTTGATTGATGCTACACTGACAATGTAATGAACGTAGAAAACCCGAAATATTTTTATTGTCTCCGACATCACATAGCAATACTTGCGCTTGATTGCATATAATTTGAGCATGCCTCACAAATGATCCACGGCCCGCAGCCAGCACGAACTATGCTACCCTTCGCCCTGTTGAGCCCCTGCGCCGCAAGTCTTCGCCCACATCTCCAAGCGGCATCAGAGACGGCTTCAAGAAGACAGCCTTTGACAACAAGTGCCAGTGCCATTTAGGTATGTGAAACCACTCCGGGAAAGAGCCTTGCCACGCATACATTGCGAAGTGTAATTTCACCTATATCTAAACAGGCTCATTTATTTCGCTATGCATCTCCATGACGTTGACGCAGACTTATTCTGACAAGTCTTTAAATTTAATCTAACGTGGACCGTAGACGGCTTGCGACCCATATTAGTGTTTTTAATGTCTCAGTAAGAAAAAAGTTAGCTGTGATTTAGCTCTGATTAAACCTGGATGGAAGCGGAAGCTTCTTTTGCCTGCTGCATTATTCCCTTATCACGCCCTATCGGTGTAGGGCGTTACATTATTGGGGACACCTAAACTCGTCCTTTAAAGGGACGCTAAAGAGAAAAATGAAGAGGGCTTGCATCGATAGAATGCCAGTTCCTGGTTACAAAAAAGCCATTCTTACTGAAAACAGAGTTGTTATAAGGTAGTAAAGAGGAAGAACAGGAATACAGGTATCACCGCCGCAGCCGAAGCGGCCGAGACTCGCAACTATAAATCACGTGACGCGCAAAGGACTGACCAAATGCGAATTACGTTGCCCGTTTGAATGCTGTAGTAGGTTTTGTCTCGAATATGATAACATGCTTTTATCACACGTAAACGACGGCGAAAAACAACGTAAATGTTTATGTTCCGGCTCAGGCAATTTGTGCGTGCTCGGACAGTTTCGTTTTGGAACTGCGGCGTCTGAAATACGAGCTCGAAGCAGCAGATGCGCTTACCCTAAATGCATATTCGAATGAAGATCATGACTCGGCACGCACCTGCGAAGTGTTCTCCGCTCCCCGCGCGCCAGCAATTACGGAGTCTCTTCTTGCGTCATAGTGTGCGTCATCCTACCCTACTATGTAGTAAGAGAAAACAGTTTGAATTCGACCGGCGGGAACAAAAAGAAAAACCAATTTCTTATCGCAATATCTCAGCAATAATTTGATTTTTTGCTGCCGGATATGCAACGACAGTGTCACCAAATGCCGTATTAGATTTTGATATCATATTTGGGTGTCTTTAGTGTCCCTTTAATGGTATGGCGCGTGAGTGTAAGCTCAGTTCAGTCGTTCAGTCGTGTCCGACTCTTCGTGACGCTATGGACCATAACACGCCACGCTTTCCGGTCTCTCACTATCTTCCTAACATCACATAACTTCATCTGCAGCGCCTCGAGGATTCCATCTAACCATCGCGTTCGCTGCCTACCCCTTCTCCGGTGACCATCAACCTTTCCCACAAATATTTCTCCAGCGACTCCTCTTTTCTCATCAGATGACCAAAGTAGCCGACCTTTAACAATGAGGAGTCAAGGTAGCTACCAGTCCACATATAAAGTGCCGCTTTAACCAAGCCGTATGGAAGTGCATGCGTGTCCTTAAGGGTAACGTGAATGCAAAGCATTCTGGCAAGCTGATTCTGATTGAACCTACCATATGAAAGGAGCGAACTGAGATGGCAGCTCCTGCTAGTGGCATAGGGGTAACGGGAATTCAAATGTCATGGCAGGCTGATTCTAATGTCCCCCTCCCACGTGAAAGGAGAGGCCCGAGTTGGCGCTCTTTCAAGCGCCACCGACACTGGCGCTGAAGGCTCGAGTTGGCTACCGTAGGGAAGCTTCGGCTTCAAAACCATACCAACTTTCCACTGGCATAATATAGCCAGGTTTGGTTATCTGATATTTGTAAATCTTTTCACGGAACATTTGGAGCACTGAGTAACTTAAAGGGACACTGGCGACAATTTTTATGTTAGCAGAACCCGATAGTACGATATTTCGTGACATTACTGTCACTTGTCCGGCAGCAAAAGATTCATTTATTGCTGAGATACTGCAATAAGAAGTTGAGCAGTTTTTTTTTTCCCCCGCCGGTTGAATTCAAATACTTCAAACTACTTAGTTGGATGAAATGAGGCCGTCCATGACGAAATACAGATTCCGTGATTGCTGGCCCGCGGTGAGCGGTATGGTCTAGCAGCAGCCAAAATGAAAGCATGAAAGCTACCGCCGGTCTTTGCGTCGTGCCGTCGTCAACACCGTGAGCGGCGCTCACGAAGGCACAAAGCAGCGCGCAGTGGTCTAGCGTAAGGTAGACTGCGGTGTTTGGACCGAGGAACTATTGGCCCAGGCCCTCACAAATCTAGGTGTAGCTCCTATTCCGGAGCCCCAATGGCGTCTAACGCCGCTCGCGCCCTGGCGGCCAAGGTCCGCTGGGACTGTAGGTCATGGCAGCTGAGCAGCGCCGCCTCCCAGGCCTCCCTAGAAGGGTGGGTAATGAAGGGTTGGGAACGGTGGGGATTGGAAGGACAGGCCCAGACCATGTGGAAAACGTCCGAGAAGGTCGCTCCACACAGGCTGCAGCCCCCATCAAAGTCTGTATTGAAGTGCTTCAAGACTGCCGGGCACAGCATTGTGTTTGTAAAAATTTTGAGAAGGAGCCTTTGGTCCGCTCTCTGGAGACCTTTACAAGGTTCCGGAAAGCGGTGATGGCTGTCCTTATAATATGTGGTAATTTCTTTGAATGTAATGACATTGAGTGGGCTCGGAGTATACTTCCCGATCAAGTTTGAGTGCCCGGGGAGAGAGCGCGCGGGCCGCCTGATTGACTAACTCACTGCCCAGGAGTCCCTGATGGCCGGGAGCCCAGATGAGATTACAATTTTGAGGGTCGCTGGACCGACAGCAATTTTGTAGGATGCGCTTGGCTAGAGGAGGTATCCAACCCAGCCCATAATTCCGGCAGGCCCCCTTGGAGTCGGTAATGATGTGTTTTACTTCTGGGAGGGAGAGGGTGAGTACAATCGCGATTTCCTCCGCGTATGTCGTGTTGTGGGCTTGGAACGTGAGTCCTGCCACTGTGTTGGTGCTGTGGACCACTGCCGCGGTGAACCCCCTCTCACGGTAAGGACCGGCAATGCCCACGTGGTATACATGTTGTTGTCTACCATAATGCCACTCCAGTGCTTCCGCACGCGCCTGGCGATGGCCATTATGATCAGAGTGTGACATTTTACGGGGAATGGGTCTGAGGGCGCGTCTCCAGGGTTCTGGCGCTCGTACCCGTTCCGCAAAGGTGGTTGTGCATTAGATGTGTAGTCGGTCAAGAATGCGGCGACCGGATGGCGTTTGTGATAGGCGCGTGTATTGGCTAACAGCCGGGAAGCCGAACAGGTTGCTACAGTGTTACCTCGGTGTGACAGTGTTTGGCAACCAAAGCAAGCAGAAAACAGAGTCCGTCAACGCTGTTTGGCCTGTTCGCCGGCCGGGCGAATATCCGGGCTACAACACACCAACCAAAGTACTCATATTTGAGCCGATTGACTCATTCCAGCGCATTTCTTACTTGTAGATACGTTTTTTTTTTTTTTGTAGTAAGTTTTCTTGCGAACCATTTTCCACGTTGTGGCGTCTTGCAGGCAGCGCATGCAGGCGAGAATTCACGTGGCGGCGATCGCTCGTCCCGTTGCCAAGGGCATGAGCAGTCAAGCCAGATTGCTCCGGCCGCACACCGGCGCTTCGTGAGGATTATACGTACATGCTGCGATCTAAACAATTGTCGAGTACACCTCACTATAGACAAAACTATACTTAATTGATCTTTTAATTCGCTAAAACTTGTGAAGGCTGCCGCAGCCGGTGCGCCGATGGTCCGCGTTGTCCGTCGTCGCAGCCGGGACCACGGTGTCGTGAGCCGACCGTGTACCGCTGCTTGAATTGATGCAATGTACTTTCGTATATATATATAAAAAATGCTATCAGAAGGGCTACCTGCTACACTTATGCAACAGCAGCATGCCTGCACAAAGCGCGGAGCTTCGGCAACGGCGCCTCCCGCGGGTGGCGATGATATGCGCTGCGGCCTGCCTGTCGTACTCGTCGCTAGGCCTCATCTGTTTCGGCGGACGGCACTCCTGATTCCTGAACAGGTCAACCGCCTCAAAATTCTAATAAAGATTCGTTTTCTTGTCATCGCTTTACATGGAAGCCCATCTGAGTAAAATACATCGCATAAGACGTGCGTTTGGCGGCCGTACGTAATTTCTTATCCGCAAGTAGCGCTGACGACTGATGCCGGCCGCTAGGAGCATTGCAAGGCGGACCGGGTCGCACCGGCGCTTCGTGATGATTGTATGCGCATCTTGCAATGTAAGCAATCGTTGATTTCAGTTTACTGTCGTTAATTCTATACTCGATGGCCATTTTCATTCGTTAAAATTCGCGAATTTTATCTACAATCAGCAAATGTTTACAAGAGAAAGCAGCGCTCAAGACAGTGCACGAAATCGATGCCTCAGTGCGATGCAAACTAAAGCCCACAAACATTTACGTGCTGTTAAGATCAAAGGCTCAGCTCCCTTCCACGCGGCAGGATGTTCCACTCGATAGGCGACGACGCGGCGGCGGCGGCGACTCCGTGCACGGCTAGCTCCTTTGTCGGTAAAACGCGGTGGTGTAACACAAAACTTCGGTATTTCGCCGCGCGCCAGACAACCACCTCTACGCGACTGCCGGTCGGTGCCTTGATTCTCACGGCTTGGATCAAGGCTGGAGGCTGATGATGAACACGTATGGCGTGATCGGCTCAGCGAAGGTTGCGTGGGCGAGCTGTATGGTTGTGCGGTAAGAACGTCGACTCGACGTCCGGTCGAGGAATTCCACTCGTGTTGTGTTGCAAGTCAAGGTGGTGTTCTGCCGGACTCGCGCTCTCACGGTCGAGGTCTGGGACTGTGAATCTCGATGCGCCCAGCCGGCGCCAAGTGTGAATTGCGGCCTGTGACTGCAAGAAGCCACAACATCCTCTCCGAAATCATCGAACAGTAGTGCATTCTACACCAATAGTGTGCACTCATCACCTCTTCGGGACGGAACCTGGGGAGATCGACCAGAGTGGGAGCCGAACTGAGAGTCCCACATCTAACAGTGTCCTCATTAGTCGTTAAAGCAAGTTCAGAGTAGGGGATATCCTCTTTGACTATTTAATTTTTCACAGCTAATCCCGCGTATAGCGCATGAATTTGGGTGAAATTGTAGTGAAGTGGGCGACTCCTGACATCGGCGCCGCAACGAGCAGCAAGTTTCCGCGGTGTGACACGGCGTTGCCCAACTGTCGAAGAACAAGTCCGCGAGCGCTGTTGACGGGAGGCGACGACGTGTTTCTGAATAGTTCGTGTTGGGGCAATGTGACAGTGGCGCCAACACTACGCGACGGACCGAGTTTACCAACTGTTTCCGCAGTGGACTCCGCCTTAAAACTATGCGAGCACGCCTGCGCCGGAACATCACCGAAACCAAAAACAAGGCCGCCTGTGGCGCCGCACAGTATGTTTCTTCTTGCCTTGTTCCATTTAGGTTGCCTTTACGCTGTCGTTGCCACGGATAAAAGTATGTTATTATGTTGGAGACAAAACCTACTGCTCGATTCAAGCATGCAGCGTAATTAAAATTTGTCAGCCTCCGAGATCCATTGCGCGTCACGTGACTCAAAGTTGCGAGCTTTCGGTTGTGGCGGCAATACCTGTATCTCTATTATTGCTCTTTTCTACCTTAATCGAACTTTGTTTTCAGTAAGAGTGGTATTTTTGTGATCAGGAACTGGTATTCTATCGATGCAAGCCCACTTCACATTTCTGTTCAGTGTCCCTTTAAGGAACGAGTACCAACCTCAATAACTGTGAGCGCCAAACATTAGTGGAACTTGGCGACAAGGCGGGTTCGCTGTGATTCCTTAACTGCATTGTTGCCTCGTTGTCTTGCTACATTGCTCACTTTTGCATCTTGATGAATGCATTGTATTCGCAAAACTGACCAGGCAAGACTGTCTACGCCTAAGCCAAGTAGCATATTTCTTATGACACCTACCCAGCCCTAAACCAATTTTATGGCTTGGAGAACTCTCATTCTTGTGTTTTAGGACCTTTCTTGCCTTTTTGACACGCATTAAATACTATATCAGACTGCTGACGAGCAAACGGTCCAGTCTGGTTGCTTTTGGCAAAGAAAGGCGGTGCATCAGAACATGTGGTTTGGTCTGCCGCAGAACTTGTGGCATTCATACGTGAGTAATTTTCTCTAAATGGCATGCAAATTATTTCCCGCTGTTTTTCTCTTCAGAACATAATATAAATGAAAAAAAGACTAAAAACGACAGGATCAAAAGATAAGAATTTAAAACTCCTGCATCATGCTTGCCTGGTCCCCAATCTGATGCTTTCAGTCTAACGCAAATTCGACTTAACCTGATATAATTAAATGATGTTTCGTAAAATACCAATTTATTAAAGGTGTTACAGGGGTCAACCTGTTCGGTTTTGAACATTCGTATTTGCTATGAGAAGTTGACGCCGCAGTAGACATGTTACCGTAAAATTCATATTGACGTCATCACTTCTCTTCACTACGATTATGCATTACGGACATAACTACTGCTTAGCTCCTGCATATATTGCAAAAGAATCCTGTTGGGGCTCGAAAGAACTTCCCCGTATCACGATCGCTCTTGTGTCAACAAAACGCAATGGGAAGCCGGTAATGCGCATTTTGCAACCTCACACTGATTGTTTTATCAGTCGCTGGACGCCACGCCACATGACATATATCACGGCGATTTCTTTGCACAGATTCGGACTCTTTGTACCCTGAAGTTGGTGATTCCTACAGCTCGAGGGAACTATGCAAGAAAGTACCCAAGAGCGCATGGGGCAGAGTGAAAAACCTCATACAGACGGGCCGTGAGACCGTCAAGAGGCAGTATCCGCCACGAGCCGCAAAGCCCGGTTCGTCTCAGACGCAATTTCGAGGGGATGCTAGGCTAGATTCGGACCCTACAAGCTGTGGCGCTCCCAGTGATCCAGAAGACAGTTCAGCCTCGCGGGGAGAGACGTGCGCAGGCGCAAAACCTCCGACCAGCAGGGTTCTTCTGCGAGAAACTCTAGAACTTCCGATGACCTGCAATTCTTGCCGAAAGAGCACTCCAAATCGCACACTCATATACAGAATGCGGCCTACCTTGATCCTGAGTGCGAAGGGGGCCGAAAGGCAAGGCTTCGGCAGCAAGTGTCCTGCCCGGCCGAAGATGAGGCTTCAAAACTCACTCTCGCTGCTTCAGAGCGAAGCAACGCCCCATCGCCACAATCACCGCAGTCACAGCGCAAGTCTCGCTGGAACCGCGTGAAAAAAGTCTTCACCGGAGCGGCCCAGGAGAAAAAAGAAGAGGAACTACCGGGCGCTTCGAACCCATCCAGCCCCGTCTCCACAGCGGTCGTGTTCGACTTGGATGACCTAGCTGCGTATGAAGGTTTGTGTCCCTTCCTCACTTTTTATGGCTGACTCTCATCTTTTCATGTTTACGCTGCGCAAAAGCATGACTCGTGTTGACAGCATGTTAGCTATCAGTGTTATTATGGTATATGAACGTTTCACGCTAAAGTGCGTCAGTGCGTTGGATTTGCGTGATTAAAAAAAAAATTGCGTACAAAAAAAGAACATGACGACAGCACAGCACAGACAGGAGCCCTTGTGTTATCTCTCCTCTCATGTCGTTCCATTTTCTTGCGCCATTTCTTTAACGTTAAAGCTTATCATATGCACAGGGGCCTTTAAAACGTTATTATTAAAATGTATTATTGTTCGGTTTGGTTTATTTCTTAAAAATCGGAAGGCTACCTTATATTTCGTTAGAAACGCTGTTTGAAACATGGTATTTGGGCATGATAAAAATAGCTGCCCACATATTACCTGCTGTAGGACGCGGAAGCCCACTGATTTCGAAATGAAAACAAATGCAAGAAAATGAAAGAAAAGAAGGCCCCCCCCCCCCCCCCCCCAGAAAAAAAAAAAAAAAACTTTTATTAATCGGCCGATCACTCTACCGTTCATGTGCTCTTTCTATGGAAAAACTATGGTCATCTAGCTCATTATAATATAGTCCACGAAACTACTGCCTTTTGCAGCTCGTGATTAATAGAGGCCATGTCTACTATCTCTACAGGCAGCTTAGTATCAGTTGTTCTGCTCTACGTATGCGATAATCATTTTATTAAGTGTGTTTTTGTTTTAGAAAGTGTATTAAAGCACCCAAGTCATGGTTTTGCGTTGGCATAAGCTAAGAATCGCAAATTTCGGCAACGTCTACTAAAATTTCTAACAAAATGGCCATCAAGACGCCATTTCACAGAAGTTTTATTAGGCGCTAGAATGTGCCGTTATGAATGGTGTCAGTTCAAGATGTGTCAAGATACGCGCAAAGGGCGGAAAGATTGCTTCCACGTTTTCGACGGTACAAATATGATATATTTTGGAGTGCTTTCTTAGCTGTTTACGGTAAAATGTTGTCCTACCAACGTTTTTGATTGAAAATAAGAGTTTTAATTGCAAATCAAAAGGGAGGAGGAGATCAAGCGCTCAAGACAAAGATGAGCTCTGGTGCAGTGTACCCCATCGACCAGAAAAAGCCAGTGGTTGGGCAGTTAATGTGCTGCAGCAAGTATCATTGAAATAATGAATTTACTGACGCAAATTTTTTTCCCAATCAAGCGTTCTAGCTTTTATGGTTAAGTTAATGTACTACATGGTCAAATTCAGCAAGGGCACGCCTTGCGTCATTCAAGTGCTTAGAGCGGCAATCATTTTTAAGGGGTTGAGTACTATACGGTTCGCAGGATCCTTTTACCTTGACATATTAATGAAACCAGCTTCCTTCTCCATTTTAGCCGGAGAAGATGAAAGATTTTGCTGTCTTCAGTACCGGAGTTCGCATTTGATTCCGACCTAGCAGTACACGTTGATCCTTATTTCTATATAGATATCGCTTTATACCACCCATTAAATTATTTCTACGGAAGGCTGGTGGTATATTAACAGTTCGTAATAAAACATGAATAATTCATTCGGGTGTAGTAACATAGGCGTTCCTCAGGTGAATTAAACCTGTCAATGATATGATCTTTTTTTTTTTTTTACACAAATCAGGCGAACGAGCCGCACCCCGACGTTCCGAAGATGTCAGCGAAGTACTGTCGAGCAGCGTCGTTCCACTATGCCATTCTGCCACTGCCCCAGTGTCAAGCCTAGTTCAGGAGCTGCAAAGAAACCTCAGCGAAGATTTCAACCAGAAAATACTTGAGTGGGAAAGAATGAAAGCTGCCAAGTCCGGGAGAAGTCCGAGGCCTGTTCGCAAGTCCTCGGCACCGCATCGCACAGCTGCGGCTGCGAGCAAAGTTGCGCGTGATAAGCCCAAAGCCCCTCGGCCGGAAAAGAAGAAGGACCTTAACTGGGTAAACCGAGAGCTACAGAAGATGGAACGCGAAAAAGAGCGACTTTCTCGAGAAACGCACAAGTTTCAGGAGCGCTCAGTGCGTCTACACAGGCTTCGCCAGGCGCTACTGAATGCACCGGCCAGTAGCAACGAGGTGCTCGTACGGACATCCGCTGGGGAATTTCGATTTGAAGGGATCTCTAACGCTTTCACCAAAAAGCTGTACGAGTGGGAGACCAAAAAGGGCGTTGTGCCAGAGTTCTCCACCATAGCATTGCTGGATGCCAGTCTGCAGACAACGTGTCGAAATGGGGACAAACCGGTGGCCAGCAACGTGCGTGGGCTATCCAGGTCCGAGTCTAGTGTCGCCGAGCCAAGCAACGCGCAGCACTCGCGGGCTTCGACGAGTTCTTTGCCCTCCATGAAGCCCGAGACTCTTCTGGCTCCTGAAGAAAAAAAAGAGGTTTCTCGCTCTCGGGCAAACTCTGAGCCCGACTTGTGCAGTGCAGAATATAAAAGCGAGAACGTGGCGTCCAGACCGCGGACCGTCAGCGTTGGCTCTGCGGAACCAGGATTTGCGCATCCCGAAGTTACTTGGCTGATTGACAGTGGCTCCGGGGAAATTGACGATCAGTTCGAGACGAAGCCGTGCCAAGAGGCTGGTGAAACAAAGCCCTCAGAAGACAGTTACTATAACCTTCTGGAAGAGAACATGCTCCTCCTGGAGCAACTAAGGGCCAAAGAAAACGTCTGCGCACGCCTGGAGGCGAATCTTGAACGCCTCGACGAGCGGCTGGAGTTAATGGCTTCCAGACACCGAGAAGAAATTGGTAAGTTTTGCTTTACATTCCTCAGCGACGCCGAGTGAAGTCGGTTGAAGGTCAAGCTTGTCCTCCTCCTTACGTTCCTGTCTTATCGTGTTTTTTTTTTTTCTTTGTTACAAAGTCGCAACAAACCCGTTCGCTCGTTATTCTTTATTATCTTGCCTTCTTGCCTTTTCTTCGTCTCGTTTTCCTTTCTGTAGAATACAAACCACCCAGGTAAAAAAACCAATTCAAGCTGTTTGAAAGGCGGCCAAAATTCCTCACAAAATGAAATCCCCCTTTTGGACCTTCGACACAACTTCATCGAGTCGGCTATATGAACGGCGAGAAGAGCGCACGCAATTTTTCAGTAAAAATGCAAGCACTTATTTGCATGAAAGATACTGCTTAACCTAATGCTGAGGCTTGCATAAGTTAAGACACCAAATATTATGCAGAATTGCATTTCTACCTTTGCAGTTTGCCCACGTCCCAGTTACATGCACTACAAGCGCATGTTTTATTACAAATCATCTTAGGCTCTGCTTATCCGCGTTTCTTGTAGACAGGGTTTTACTTTTGGAAGGTGCAGTTTGCTGCTTAAATTCTTGTTTCGTTCGCTTTCCCGTCATTATTTTACCCTCGCGCGCAGGTGCAGTCTGAGTATTTTCTCATTTGTTCAGCTTTCCTTGACGGAAACAACCTTTCAGATGAAAAGAAAAGGCTGAACTCACCATTGCGAATAGTATAAGCATACAATCCTAGCAAATTTACCAGCTCACCACAGATACCTCCTAATATTTGCACCCTCGATCATGTCAAGTACATGAATATCAGTTAGTTGAGACGCCCGCTCAAACCCAACCAACGCATGCAGGTGACTCTAGTCAGCTGTTCAAGCGACCATGTAATGTAACGTCCTCATCGACCTAATTATACTTCCTATTCGAGTTACTGCCCGAGCAATAGGGGATACATACCACGAGCTGATTCATGTTTGGCTATATTTCTGCGACACATTTCGGCGTTTTCGCCACGCTGGAGCGCAACAGATCGTGACGAACAGACTCGCGTGCGTGTAGTCTGAATGAAAACGTCACCTAGCCACCTCTCTCGACAGCTGACGCAAAAGTGAAGTGGCGCGGAAGTCAAGTCGAACCGAAGCTTGTGTGGTATGCACCAGTGGTCAAGTCGCTTTCTGTACAAGTAAAGATACAAAGGTGACAGCGTTAAGGTATCCATCAGCGGAGAACCCGGCGGCAGCGACCGCCGGCGTGTGGAGAACTTCCGGATAGGTCGAAAAGGTTTCACGTCACACATGGAGCGGATAAATTGAAAAGTAAATGAACTGCGCCGAAAATAAAATCAAACCCGGGACCATTAAATCCCGAGTCAGTCATGTTGCCCCTGGGACACACAGACGCGTTCGTACATCTTTGTCAAAAACAAGGTTTATTACCCACGTCGTGTGGGCTTTAATTTTATCGGGTAGCTTACGGCTGTGCGACAAAGAGTAGGCTATGTGTGAGATTAGAGAGGCAACAATCGAGGCAGGGAGCGCAATCTCGCAAGCATGCAGCAAAATACGAAACGGCAGGATATTTGAACCAAGCGCTTTAATATTATCCCCGGTGCGTTTGAAAGCGCGGCGCGGCTGCACATTGGTGAGAGGTGAGTGTACACTAAAGAGGAACTGCAAGTGGCGCCGCTGTCGGAAGCCGTTAGCGTTGCCGCGTCTTATCCTTCAATGCGAAGTGTCCTATTTCTTTTTTCTTCTTCTTCTTACCGCAATAGTATTTGTCATAGATATGGTGTGCCAACAACAGGTAGAGAAATGCCACGGTTGCTCGTCATGCACCATGGGTGCCCAGCTTTCAAACCGCAAAATAGAGTAGGCACATACGCCCACCGGATAGATTTGCTTTCTGACATCTCGCCTTGCATGTCGCTGCACAATACAGACGCAACGTCATTCGCATCCTGTATTTCATCTGCATCTAATCAGTCAAGGTTTCAGTTGTGGATGTAATTACTCCTGGTGTTCAGATTTCTTCTACAATCGTTGCCTGAAGTCGAGCGAATGACAGGCATCGTCCATATATTCAGATAATGAGCTTTCCTCACGGAGCACACTATACGTGACATGGTTTCGTGATCCCGTCCAACTGCCGCTCTTTACAGACACAAACATTCCTGCTGTGCTACATTTACGTCATCGTAATAGAATGGACGCGCGTAATAGACACACGATTATAACTGTGCTATTACACAAGAAATATCGCTAACAGAGCTAAAGTAAACAGCACATTGCTTAGCAACTTAACCCCAGCACGCAAAGAAACTAACTTTTCAGCTGACAGCAGCAGGAGATCCAAAAATTTTGGCACTTGCGCACGTTAACACTTAAAACCAGTAACAAAGGTTTGCCCGCACACTAGCGCCAGGAGGGAGATGGTAACCTGTGACAAGTTGTGAGCGCCTCCTGACCACAGCAAAGGCAGCCGAACAGGGCTGTTTTGTAAGCGTGCCACTACTGATGTTTCTAACGAGCTATGGATCACTTGTCAACACAGAACGCTATCGGGAGAGCCTTTGGAATGCACATCGGCCAGCAGGTGCTCAAAGGGGCTCCCTTGCATCTCTGAAGGCTGTCGCGGACTTCCGATACCGGCTAGAGGACTTGGAGAGATGCAACTTCCGTCTTCAAGAGGAGCGCAAAACGCTACAGGCAAGCACCATGCAGAGCACCTTGCGAATGACTTCGTTCGCTTACTTTGGCGTCCTTTGTAGTTAAATCAACATTCCCTTCCCTTTTCCTCTTAAATCCTATTTTTCCATTTCCCGATGCAAGGCAGTCAAACAGTAATCTGATTAATTTCTCTACTTTCTATCTTCCTTTCTCTCTCCCCTCACTCGTTATATTTTTACGGGACATACAGAGGACTGGCTCTAACCAAGGATTACAAAGAAAATCTCAACGTTCCGGAACCGACTTGGTTCCGGAACCAAATCTCTGAGTAAGCTGTCCTTGAGCAAAGGACCGAGTTGGTCCAAGAACATTCGGATATTGTTTTCAACTTTTGATTGATGTCAGTCTCTTTCAAGCTTAGCCCAACCAGGCGGACTTCCATCGAACACATTCACGTTCGAGTTTTTTACGGAACATGGTCGAGGCGTCACGGAGGTGAAAAACACGTCGTCGTATCTTCGACCACTTACCGCGTCCTCGTTGCGCGAGCACTGTAGCTATCTAACATTGACCTCAACTGACGTTTACGCAACTTACTCTGTCTGAACTAGAGGCACTAAAAGCAATAGCTCGGTGACTCTAGTTCAGACAGATCATAATGTTACGAAGTATCACAAAAAGAAATTGCCTTTTATGCACATTCTGCACTCGGTATGGGATGCACAGAAAGCAAAAATGGGTGTGTTCTTCCGCCTAAGACCTATGCGAGTGTCCAAAGTGATGTATTAAGCTTCAGGGACAAAGCCTAAACAATCGCGAAGGTAAATTGGTACTCTCACGCATGGCTGCAAATTTCTGCTATAAAAGACGAACGTGTTGCTTTCAGCATCATTACGATGAGGCTCTGCAATAGATTGGACACATATTGTTACAAAACTGATGTGACGAAAAGAATAACGTCTCCCGTTTAGCCCACTACTAAATTTCGTGTTACTAAAAACTCTTTCGCACACAAGCCAACTCGTAACTGCAGCGCCTTGTCAAGCATAGCACTTGCTTTTTGTCTTGCAAGAGTTGCAATAGCAATCCTCGTAATGGGATTGCACTCTCATTCACCTGAGCTATTATGTCACACATGAAAAATAAAATTTTATTTCCAAGCACGAGGAAAAGGTAGTGGCTGACTGTGAGGCGGACTGCTTTTTGCCACTGATGTGTGCAGAAGCGTCAAAGCTGAGACATGAAGTGCTAAAAGAGATGCACTAAAAATAGAGAACAGCCAACACAGCTAGAAGCTGTGGCACGCACTGCAGTACATTGCGCGACAAGCACGTCAGCTGTGTCAAGAAGGAATGTTAGCCGGCAAAAAGCTAAACAGCAGAGTGAACTTGACAGGTTGAAGGTTCTGGTTAGTAGGTATACTTAATGCTCCATAGTGCAACAAGAAGACGAAGGAAAAAGCAAAAGCAATTTTTCCTCGTCTTCTTGTGGCGGTATGGAATGTCAAGTATTCAGCAGAGTGAACACCAGCTATAAGCGAAACTAAAAATAAAAAATGAAAACAGAACAAAAAAAAAAGTCCTTTCTACGCTACCTACAGCTCAAAATATGTTGAACTGCAGTGCTAACCGTGCCATTGAGATATTGCTCTACGATGCGGGAAAAGGGTTCACATTCGTCTACATTCTGATATGCGACGACAAGGGAAGAGCGTTGGCGAGCGTGTTTCGGCTGCGCTATAACTACAGGCCGTGCACTTTGAAATTTTAGCCAAAAATCACTAATAAACATCCACGGATCCACGGAAAAAAAAAAAAAAGAGAACGAACTCGGTTAAAAAAAAAAATCAATTTCGAGCCCTGTTGAGGCAAGTCGACGGCTGTTTAGTCCAAAAAGCTTTCCCACTTGTTTCCTTTTGAGAGCGCACAAATGCTGAAGTGGCGTTCAAAACAGTACCACTGACATTTTAAACCGACCTCGACAAGTCATAGCCGTGAGGCTTTGTTTCCACTTTTAAAGGACGCTGTGGGCAAGGCCGAGCGTCTGAGCGCAGTCAGCCTGCTCGATTCTAAGCCGTCATTAGCACTGAGCCTTGCAGGTCGATGCGAGGAACTACTCTTTCTTTTCTACCTAAGGCGAATAACGCTCTCATTCGACAGGACCCACGAGAGAAAGGATTAGGCGTCCCGTTTGGAGAGTACTGAATCACGACTCTCTGGGGAGGCTGCTAGAAGCTACAGCGTTAGTTCAACGCTTTCTACCTTAGGTCTTGGAAAAAAGCGCTTCTTCGCAATGAGCCCCTCATGATGGTTTCTTACTAGGCTCTCATCGATGTTGTGAAGCATTTGGCCGCAATTTTGCATTTTCTCAAGAGCATTGAGTCCGTGAAAAAAAAAGGACAAAACTTAAAAAAAGAAGATGCCTAAACTCTAGAGTAGCCACAGAAGGTTCTGAGAGTAACCTTTCTTTTCGAGACATCTGTCTCATTAGCTTAGCTTCTGAAAACGCTTCAGCCGGAGAAGGACCCCGCGTACTATATGGGTTCTTTTCGTAGTGTGAGGCCTATCGCCTTGCTGAAGAAGTGTAATCAGGAACCAGCAGCTGGCCACTAAATCTAGGCATGCTTATTGCACACAGTAGATGAGGACCTAAGTTGGTAGCTCGGAGCACTCATAGCGTTCTATAAGATAGTCAGACGTGTCCCTTTGTAAAACTCAGCGCGATGCCACTGGGAGTGACAGTTCACAGGTTGATCCTTAAATCGACATCTAAATTACTGACCATTGTGAACCAAAGCTGACAGAAGAATCTGAGCAATATGAACGAAGCTACAAACTCGCAGCGCGACAGGATGCATTGCAAGAAGCTTCAGGCGAATGTCGAGACCTGTAGGCTGTAGCCGTTTCAGTAGTGTAGTCGTCACTCTGTTTCTTTAGACACTAAAGGCGTGCACCTATCCGGTAGTAAGGGTCTTCAACGTCGCATGTAATAAATTAGCTTGAGAAAAAAAGACATTTTTGAAGTAGGTAATACCAACAATACAGTCAGCATTATCATGCGGCCGACTGCTATAGCCAACTGGGCATGGCGCGTGTTATAAGCGGGAAAACAAAAACTGAATCTCTTTAATTGCATTGAAGAAATGTATTGCATGGCATCTTTTAATTTAAGTGCATTTGTAAACTTTTAAACTTTTTTTTTTCCCAACCCATAATCGTCGGTTTGAGCCATTGCATCGGACAACTAACCGAAAAACACACCGACTTCGTCGAACTAAATGAACGCAAAAAAAAAAAGACTCCGATTTTTCTTAAATAAAAATGCAGAAATGCTTAAATATGCTTCTTTTTATTGTCGCCTGATAAAGTAGAGCTGAATCTCATTTTCGAATCTCCCCACGTGCAGGAAACCATCCGTTCGCACAGCCAGGAGCAGGCAGCGTTAATATGGGACATCGTAGACAAGGTCAAGGAGCTGCAAGCTATGAACACGGATCTTCACAGCGGTGATGCGGACGGTAGGGAGTCGATAAGGTCTTCCACCGCTATTACACAGTATTCTTCAAAAGCCAAGCCAAGGCAACCACTTAAACGAAAACAAAACGTTCTGTCGTAAAATAATTCGTGCAAATGAAATCACACTGTATGTGGGCGCTTTGCGTTTCGCCTCCATCGAAGCGCGAGATATCCGTGTGCTGTCAGCAGCAAATGAAATGCAAATGGAGGAGCGCGTGGCCGAAGGTCTAGCTTGTGCTTTATGCCTATCGCTGTACGAGATCAGCATAATAATCTAGTTTGCATTTTTTTTTTTTTGGCGCACGCGCCTTTCCTTGACGGCAACAGGCGAACGACACAAGCTTCACTTCACTGCTCGCATTTGATTTGCTGCTGATTGTCGATGTCAGTGCACTTTAAAGAGCCTCAGATGGTGGAAATTTCCCCGTTCCCTCCATGGGCTATAGCTTTGGGACGTTAAACACCATAAACAAAACACAAATTCATGAAAACGTTTTGTAGTGCACCGCTTATCTGCCTGTTCGGCCGTTGACCGGCGTCGCCGTTGGTGCCGTTATTTCTAAAAAGAGAAAGAAGAGCCATGGAGCTCTGCGACGCTTACTCATGGCTCTTATTTCCCTTCTTCTGAGAAATTATTTGGCTCGTGAGAAAAATACAGTGCTTTTTTAACTGCACATACACACATACAAGCATCTCTACAACTCTTTGCATCAAGATATCGTGAAAACGCTTTCATATCTGGGCTCAAATTTGACATTAGGAAATATCGTAATAGTCCTTACCTTTTTTTTTTTTTTTTTTTTTTACTCACTAAAAAGCAATACCCCTAGTTTTTAAACTGAAACGATTGATCTTGATAAAAAATAATGCCTTTCCATCTTTTCACGCAGTCTCGTTTGTTTTCTGTAATGACACATTAGAGCATGCAAATCAGCAGGGACCAGTGCGCATGTACGTATCTAGTATAACGCAGACAGTGTGTGTTATGCAATTATGCGAAAGAAACATGGCATGGAAAGCCAACGCAAACATCTCCGTCATCAATCTTTAGGGCACCTTGTTGAGGCGACACTGAGTGTCCAGTGGGGGAGGAACGGGCGAGGCAGAAAACGAGAAACAAAAAAGTATTCGCAAAAACTGGACAGACAAGCGTCGGCCTCTGCGGCAGCCCCGCAGCAGCGCGGAGCACGCGGCGACCAGGGCGGACGTGTGGCCAACTGTTGTGCATCTATTTCAGGCGAACGCCGGAGGACGTCTTTGATGCGGCTGGATGCAGACGGCTTGGCGCGCATTCAACAGCTCTCCGAGCAGCTCCTGCAGTCGGTATGCAACGCTCTTCTTTCCGAGCATGCCGGGAACTCGCGCGGAATGCGTCTGCGCTCCCCCGCGCCGCTGGCCGCCGGTAGCCGCACGCGGTCCCCCACGGGCTTGGGGAAAACAGCCGTCACGTGGCCGGCTTTATTGTGACAACGGCGCGGAAGCTTCTCCGCTGGCGCTGGGCCCGACCGACCGAGTGTGGGCGGTGGCGGCCCACTGCTCGGCACGGCAGTGCTTTGAACTCGACGGCAGGCGACATGTCCCGCTAAACCAACCCGATGAATCGCGGGAACGGAGTGTAGTGCGATGTAAGGCACAATTTGGGAAAGGCGTAGGGGAAAACAAGCATGGCTAAAAAAAAAAAAAAATCTTGGACCAAAGCAGTAACGATAGTACCGGTACTTACAGTTTGACAAGGTGAGGCTCACTGCATCCGCGCGCTCTTGTCCACACGATCAGATACGCTGAGGCCCGCAGCGCCACTCAGTTCGAAATAATTGAACCCTTGCACAGACGAGTACGTCGACGCTTTTGCCCAAGTGAACTTAGCCAAGGCACATTCGGTCTGTCCAGCGAGTCGCTTGTTAACGCATGTATCCTCTCTGACGCGACATTATCTGGTGCCACTGAGCATATCCTACATAAGCTTTCTTTCTCCCCCGGTGAGAGGGACCTCTTTCCCAGTTGCGTCTCCGTGGCCAGCCTGGCCCAGCCTTGCAGACGGCGCTGCGGATTTCGGCACCGTCACAGATGGGAGAAAATGGAAATTCCAGCACTGACTAGCTCATACGAAGCCTCCCAAAAGCGAATACTAATGTGTGTTTAGAAAGGTGGTCGCGCTCATTACCATACTCTATCTACCCTTCTTGCGCTCATGCATAAACTCCTCTCCCTTATACGCAAGGAGACTATCTACGCAAGAACACGGCAGAGTTAGAAGGTCAATGCTCTCTGTTACTCTGGCCGTGGCTACACATGGCTTCATATCCTGCGATTTGTAATTTGTCTGAGAGAAACGGGCGTTCGTCGGCAGATAACGGGCGTTCATTTGCAAGTCACGGCTATCCTTCGCTGCGGCTTTAAAATTATGTGGCACGTTGCGAGGCAATCTATTTTAAGAACTGAAACCGTTATTGCAAGACTGCAGATGTTGTTACGAAGCATCTGAAGGGCGCTACTTCGAAAAAGTGAAGCAGAAGCGCGGGGCCTGCATAGCCATGTTACCTTAATCCCAACTCATGAATGCCCACTACTTATTTAAAAAGCGTAACATGCATTATCTACATACCCCGAAACTCTGGACAAGAGCCTTTCTCGACAGGAAGTTCTTTACGAGCGCAGTTTTTCCGCGTATCGTGAAATTCTACTGGAACAGCCAATACATCCCCAGATCTCTCTGGGGAGGGATCATGGTTATTTTTTTTCCGCTATTAACGTTTTCATTGTAGTCAAAAACGTTCCCCATTCCTCTTCCATGGTAGTCTTAACTACTCGATACGAGTGGAGGATAAACATTTAAAGAAAGGTTTTGCTCCACATTGGACCATTCCCATCAGCATGTACAGTCGTGAGCAAAAAGTTGTATACAGCACCCAGCCGATGGCGGAGCTCGGGAAAACTAAAGCCCCTCGATAGTTTGAAAGTAGCGACACTCTCCTCCACTCCGGCATTTTCCTCCTCGAATATCCTCACCCGCAATCCCCGCGCGCTGCACACGGCACACTTTTTGGGGCAGCACTCGTTCGCACACGCGCGCACTCTTAAGTTTGCGCTTTTTCCACGCTCTGTTATCGAATAAAAACGCGAGTAAGACATGCGGCACGCTTGAATGTACCGCGAGCCACATAAATTAGCGTCTCGAACGCCCAATGAAAGTGCAAATTATGAGCGCTTGCGGCATGAACAAAAACTGCTTGCTGCATACACCTCACATTCCTTTTGATTTTTCAATGCCGCGTGTCTCAACACGGAATAATATATTCAGCATAATATTTCCTATATATTTGAACATTCCTAAATGTTTTCAGCATACCGATGCTCAGTTAAATGTAGATTCACCTCAAACTAATTTTAGCGGAAGTAAAGTTCATGAAGTTGTTAACGAGTGGAGTTTCAGAAATGCGATAGTTGCTAGCAACAGGCTGGAACATTTGCTTTGATGGCCGTCCTAAAATTTTTCAATAAGGCTCAGTATGAGTTTGGCACCGCGCAGTGAACATTGCAGCGGCTTAATTGTGTTCGTTGTTAAGAATGTTCACGGCTGCTTGAAAACGCATATCAACTTTTTTCTGTTAGGCATAAAACGCCTTTAGCTCCCGCTGTCGGCGGCCTCCAAGTAACATCGAGCCGAAACCGAGAGCCAAAATCAGGGCACCGATTTCCCGTCATCCGAGGGAAGTGTCGTCCGCACCCCAAAATTTGGCCTTCTCGACGACCAAAACTAGACCTTGTCCAAATTTCATCCAAATTGGTGTCAATCCTAATTTTAGTATGACAAATATTTTTTTGCTTTTATTGGACTAAAGAAACGTGATCCAGAACACTTTCTGCTCTTTTAGTGACAAAATGCGGAAAAAGTACAGGCCTTACGTTGATAATTGAGACAGCGTGCGCACGTACAAAATATTCCTATATCAACCCAAATCAAAACAGCATTATTTTCTCTGCACACACTAGACCTCTTGGGTGCACGGCCGAAGGCTACTCTACGCTACGAAAATGAACATGATGCCCGTTAACTTGCTAATTGTTTAAAGAGGCCCACCTAAAATTGGAAGTCATCACTGAGTTGGCCATACTCAAATTAGGTATAGACACCAATTTCGGTCAGATTCGGACCATGGTCAAATTTTGGGGATCTTGAGGGCCAAATTTCTGGGGTGGCCCTCCTAAGTTTAAACGTTACCGCTGAATTCCCTATACTTAAATAGGTCGGACACATATTTTGGTCAAATTCGGTCGAGATCAATTTTCGGGGGTCCAGAGGAGTAAACCTGGGGAACGGCCCACCTAGGTTTGGAGGTCACCACAAAATTCGCCATACGCAAATTAGGTTGCACACCAGTTTTGACCACATTCGGATGAGGTCAAATTTAGGGGGCTCCTGGACTACATTCTGAGGGAGGTTCACCGAATTTTGGACGTAACTACTGAATTCGCCATATTCAAATTACGTTGGACACTCATTTTCGCCAGATTAGGACGAGGTCAAATTTCGGCGGTCTACAGGGAGAAAATTTTGATGTGCGATGGACACGTTCTGCGGACGAGTCCTCTACACGCTCCTGCGACATAAGCCTATTAATGAGTTAATATTCTCCCTCGTAACACACGTTATCGTTGAAAAGCGAGACCTAGGTTCAGAAATTAAAGCGGATATTGTATACGCATTGTATGCATCAGCAGTCGCTATTATAGCACGTTGAGTGTAAACAATAACGCGCATAACGGCACAAAATGATCAGTGAATTAAGTGAGATCGTTAGCTTTGTAATGCGCTTGCAAGCAGTTTCAAGTCGCTTGGAAGAAATGCACAGTACGTCGCAGAGGTGGCCAGTCTTCGTCGGGTTGAAGTTCTTGCGGCCGAGGTTGTTGAACCACTTTTTTCTTCCAATGGTGTCCTTCTTTCCGCTCGGAATTGCGAAAAGAACGAAGCCTTTTTAATGCCTGCTTGTGCATTGAAATGCGAAGCGACTCGGCATAGCGCTGCACTAAAAGAGCGCGAATAGCGCGAAGTGCAAGCGTGGAATGCTAGGGAGCTCGGTCCTAGCAACAGCGGCTGACTAAAAATGAAAACACAAAAAGAGCGAACTTTTTCAAGTGCTTTTCCCGGCGACAGCCCGCGGAGCCAATCACCGTTGAGAAAATCGCCAATGGGAGATGTGAGAGAGGAGGATCTGCCAGGGTGCGCGGGCCAGCGGCAGAGTTCAGAGAAAGTCGTTACTTTCATATTATCAAGGGATTTTAGGGAAAACAGGAAAAACTGCATTTCAACGCCATCTAGTGACAGCTATCTGTGATTGAGAAAATCATGGCGATGGTCAATTTTATCGATGTACATGTGTCGCTGTCGCTAAATGACATTTAGACTTGTTTTCCTGAGCTCCACCGATATCTTACAACACTTTTCAACTGGCTCGCAGATTTATTTATTGTGAAAGAAAGCTAGACTTCAGATATCTAGATTTTTCGCACATTAAAAAAAAAACATTGACGTTATTACAATGTTGCCAGCCTATGAAACACAGAGATGCCGCATTTTTGTTTGGGCTAGCGCGCTGATGCAAAATTTGTAAAAGGTGTACTATGGAGCGGACGGATAAAATGTTTTTCTCTCGCTCGAAGGAGCCGATAGAAAAAAAAAAGCAACTCCTAGAGAACCGTACATTGTTCGACTGAACTCGTACTGAACAACCGTCAACTTTATTTCCAGCTCCATCTTTGAAGGATTAATGATCACCGAGAAAGCCTTCTCGTATCAGCGTTACAGTTTACGTGCGGTTTCGAATCATCGGCCGGTGCCTATCCCATAGGTCGGCGGACTCACTCGTGAGTCGACTCACTCGGGCTCACTCAGGCTCACATTCAGATCATGATTTGAGTCGTGAGTGAGTCCGGACTCGAATTCAGATCATGATCTGAATGCGAGTCCGGACTTACATTCAGATCATGATTTCAGTTGTGAGTCCGGACTCACACTCAAATCGTGATCTGAGCCGTGAGTTCGGACTCACACTCAGATCATATTCTGAGTCGTGAGTCCGGACTCACACTCAGAATGATCTAAGTTGTGAGTCCAGACTCGCACTCAGATTATGATCTGAGTCGTGCTAAGTCCGACCTAGAAATTTCCTATGAAATCAAATGAATTCTTGCTCAGAGGTTGAAGAATCATGAACTTAAGTGATCGAGTGAGTAATGGGCACAAGTCGCTAATTAGATCCCAGCGGACTAGAATTGCCTGTGTAATTCTAATGAATAAGCTTCTTGGTGAGCTGATGATGTAGAGCAATTTCGTTACTTTTTGTTACACAATTTTTTTTGCTATGGCGATGAATGCAGGTTAATTGAACATTTGTTCTCATTGGCGTGTTGTATTGCGGTGGCTATATAGTTCTTCCCTTGCTGTTTATTTACTTCGGAATATCTCTCATGATTTCACGGGCTCGTTCGCACAGCGATGCGAACGAGCCAGACTATCTGTGCATAGCTAATAATGTCAGGCTAGTGAATTTCGAAGAGACCATTATGTAACCACATTTTTTAATGTTCTTTTTTATTGCGAAAGAAGTCATAGGCTCACCACCACAGACCAAGAATCTTGTGCGATATTTCTTTTTGTGTGCCATTGCTCTAATTGGGTAGGCTGTTAGAGGATGTCACAATAAATGGCTACGTGCAGGGTGATCCAGTTCTAGCTATAACACGGCCACTGCTTTCAAAGCATCATTGCGCCGACCCGACCATTCCATAAAGCTAGGCGGCAGGCCATGCGAAGCATCAGCTCCGCGTCCCACCGTGCATATATCGCTTTGCTTCGATAAGCGCCTGCATGCGACGCAATGCTGGTTTGAAAGCAGTGATCATGTTATGGCTAGAAGTGGATCCCCCTGTACATGGAATTTAAACGCATTCCGGTGTAGCTGAAATTTTGCTTCGGTCGATTTGGTCCAAAACCTGTCCAACATAATTCGCCTATGGCGACCACGACGGTGACCTCCCGGGCCGCCTTAAATTTTGCCTACCCACCGCCGAAATTTGACCTCGACTGATTTAGGCAAAACTCTGTACAATTTAATATGACTATGGCGAACAACATGATGACCTCCAAATTTGACCCGGCCCACCCTCAAATTTCGTCCGCTCACCCCAGTAGATTGACTTCGGCCCATTTCGGACCAAAATGAACGTACAACATAATTCAATTACGGCGAACACGATGGTGACCTCCAAATTTCGGTTTGGGTCACACACGTTTTCCCAACCCTTGAAATTTGATTTTGGCCAATTTGCATCAAAAACGATCAGTTCCTAATCGCATTGACCGTCCTCGACACTATGGTTACCTTTAAAGTTGGGAATGACCATTTCCAGAATTTGGCCCAGGCCACTTTGAAGTTGCACCTTTACAATTAGCATCCAACCCTTAATGACTGTGCCCGATAAGACAGCAACCACCAAATCGGCTATAGCCATTTTCAAAATTTGGCCCGTACTATACCTAAAAAGGCCGTGCTTTCGTACTATAATCAGCTTAAAAGAGTTAATCCCTACCATATTTTTTTCCCTTTTACTGTCATCTTTCAACTCATTACTGAAGAAAACTGTCTAATCATGCAATGTTACACTTTTTTTTTTTCAATTTATTTCCCGCGTTTTTCTCTACTGCCTTCCGCCTACCTATACAAGCTTTAGGACCGTCACTCGTTGCTTGTCGAGAGTGGAAATGAGTGAGTTCATGGTGAGTGAGTCCTGATGAGTCGAAATGAGTGAGCGCAATGGGTCGTGAGTTAAAATGAGTGAGTCCAGATTAGTCAGAGTTCAGATGAGTCGTGAGTCAAAAATGAGTGAGTCGAGATGAGTGAGTTCAGATGAGTCGTGAGTTAAAATGAGCGGGTGAGCCCATATTAGTTATGAGTCTGAGTGAGCCCGAGTGAGTCGTCATCATGCGTGAGTTTGAGTTCATGAGTCTGAGTGAGCCCGAGTGAGTCGCCAGCTTGCATGAGTTTGAGTTCATAAGTGTGAGTGAGTCCGGGCCTTGTGAGTCTGAGTGAGAGTGACCCCGCAGATGGACCAAATTTTTCTGTTCGAGCCTGAGTGAGCGCACATGATTTTGCTGACCTATGGCCTGCCCGTGATGTGACGCAGGCGCAGCTCCTGGAGGCCGCCGTCGCTGATCGCTCGAGCCAGGTGTGCCAGCTTCGCCGGGAGCTCCTTATGTGCGAGTTGGCCTCCGTCGGCCGCGGCGCCGCCAAGACCCTCCGAACCCTGCGCTCTGCCAGCGATGGAGTGCTCGGAGCTGTCCGCAGCCTGCACGTAAGGCCATGTACCAACACACTATTCCGAATTCTAACCGCTCCGTGAAGCCTCCTTTGTCTTCTTTATTCAGCCATAGTCTAGCATTCTTACCCCTGCCAATAATTATTTCCCCTCAGTAGTGCTGCACATTTCTGAGAACAAAAAAAAAAAGGTATGATACTGCGGAGAAAGAACTTCGCTGCTCGTTGCAGCCTGATGCTTAATAAGCGTATTGCGCGATTAAGCAGTTTTTAATGAGAACGTATGCTCAGGTTATTCATGTTCCTCCACTTCTTCTTCAATCTACGAAGGAAACAAAAGATCACAGACTGTTTTTGCCTTTTTTCTCTTTCCTTCCTTTCATTAGTTAGTTACTGCACCTGCACAGTTATTTCGCACAGAGTGTAATACAGCTCGTTCGGCCAAAAAGCCGTCGCCGCTGCCGTCGTCGTCGCAGTCGCCGTCACCAAAATTAAGGGAAAAAACAACGGTGAAATAAGCTGTGATTTCGTATCGAAATTGTGATGCGACCGTACTTTCTGCACCATTTAAGGTGGTGTCATATCATTTCACTTATCATTTAGTATCCTTCTTCCAACCAAGGATTAGAATCGACTACATATGCACCTAGCTCTGACAAGCGTAAGTAATTACTGCCTCTCCCGTAATCCAGAGTAGGTGTAAGCATGGAATGGTTACCGCCTCTAAGGCAGCCTTGTCATCTTTGAGAGCGGACGCATAATCATGGCGTTGTCGGCAGGGACGAGTAGTCTTGTGATGCGGCGTATAAACTGCAAAGGGATCGCTTCTCGCAAGACGCTTCCTAGATCTCCTTTCATCAGGCTTCATTGTTAGGCTTAAGCAGCTGTGACGGTGACGGCACTGAGATGCACAATAATGCAGAAGGATACGCGGTCACTGTTCGACGCAAGCCTGCAAGAATGTAAGAGTAGCACCGCGTTCGAGTGCTCCCCGAGTGTGCGTACATCCGCCTGCCAAAGTGGGAAATGCCATCAGCTTGATCCCAAATGTCCAAACTGCCTTTAAACCTTTGCCGTCGGCGTCGGGTTGTATTTACGTGCATGAGTGTGTGGGACCGTGGCGTCATCCTTGGGGACGGCGCGGAAGCCATTGTTCCCCACAGGGCGCCTCTTATCCTAGAGCCGCCCTCTCTCAAATGTATCAACAGCCAATGGATGATAATGAAGCCTATGATGCCTCGTGTCTGCCTTTTGAACGGCGTTATTAAAAATCACAAACTAAAATTCAGTTTTAAATGCACAGCTTGAGTGATATCTTAACGAACATTGGCTGGTTTGTTTTATAGGGTGTAACGTCCCAAAACGACCCAAAACGACTCAGGCTATGAGAGACACCGCAGTGGAGAGCTCCGGAAACTTCGGCCACCTGGGGTTCTTTAACGCGCACTGACATCGCACAGCACTCGGGCGCATTGCTTATCGCCTCCATCGAAATGCTGCCGTAGTGGCCGGGATTCGATCCCTCATCCTTGGATACAGCGGTCGAGCCCCTCAACACCTCGCCACCACGGCGGGGCAACAACTATTGAATTTGGAAAGAATAATATTTGTAGCTCGTTTGGGCAGCAACTAGCATTTGTATGCCGGTACTGTACGAGGGCTTAGAGAGCACAGAACTCGCCTCGTTAAAGCATGTTCGGTGCCTGGATGATCCAGTTTCGGCTCCCGGATGACGGAAAATCGGCACCCGGATATAGCTGTCGGTTTCGGTCACCTTCGGTTTTGGCTCGATGGCACCTCAAGGTAGCCGAAACGGGAGCCAAAAGAATTTTGTGCTTAATATTGCCTGCTGATCTCGCGTGACGACAGCCTGGAGTTACAGGATGATAAGTCATAAGAAACACAAGGATAATTCACAAGCGTCATTCTCTTTGGACGTTACGACTGAAAAACCGGCGTGTTGTTCTTTATCGTACCAGCGTCTGGCTCTATATGACATGCCATGATGGCTAGACAAAAACAGTGACCAGTCCCGAACCGCATTCACTCGAGCGATACCTTGAGAATCAGAACTGTGCAACTCTAATTTTGCGTCGCTTGGACAGATCTCAAATAGCGAAGAAAAAAAATAATAGAAAAAGAATTTTATATCCCTGTGGCTTTGAACCGCCCTGCTCCGTTAGTGGATAGGTAAACGGTTAAATGCAAGTACTAACATCCACTGTAATAATAATATATATATATATATATATATATATATATATATATATATATATATATATATATATATATATATATATATATATATATATATATATATATATATATATATATATATATATATATATATATATATATATATATATATGTATATGTATATATATATATATATGTATATGTATATATACATGTTTTCGAGTTTTTCTTGGGTGCACTTGTGAGCAGTGCTTTCAAATACCTGGCTGGGTATATGAGCTCCTGTCTTCACCTCTGCAAGACTTAGCAGTGCCAACACTGCTAAAGCAACCCTTCTACACTGCAGCGAAGTAGTGTGCTGACCTGTGTAATATATATTTTTACAAAAGCTCTGTACGTTACGGACGGTCTAGGTTAAGGTTGTCGGGCTCCAACCCCCTTGTGCCCGAGTCCGTGACTTCATAGCTCCGCACTGCATGCGGCTCTGCTCTCTCACTCGATTGCAAAGGTTCTGCTACCTAGCACGCAAATGGCTTCCTTCACCATAATCGACGTTGGCCCTCCCTCGGAGGCCGGCCGGAAGTTTATGGAAGCGATGGGAGAAGTTTCAGGTCTGAAAAACTGTTCTCAGAGCACAATCTCACGGTAAAGCTCTTGGAAACAGCCGCCCCCAATTAATTCCTGTTGCTTTCCTGCACACTTGGTGTACCCGTAACAAAGTAAACTGGCACGGCAAAATCGAAGCTAAAAGAGTGCATAAAAACGCCATTAAGAACAAAAAATGTTTCTCTGTGAGGCTTATCTATTTCTTTCATCTCCACCAGGCGAACGAGGGCGTGAGCAAAAGCGGCCTCCGTATTAGCGCCACTTCGCCGGCTGTGGAGCGAGGTCCCGGGCCGTCAGTGCAGCTCATGACCACCGTGCACAAGCTGCGCTCTGAACTACTCCGTCTCTTTGCATCGGACGGTAAGCACAGGCTGAGAAAGCAGGACACGTTCCTAAAGAACGCCGCGGCTCGGGGACGGAACACGGCCGTATACTGCACAGGGCAATGTCGCAATTTTCTGGCAATAAACTGGAGGCTGCTGCTCGCACCACAAAACCTGAGCCGTCGACGCTGTTCCCATTGGAAAACAGTGCACGACTTGCTCGCTCAGGCCACTCTGACAGTCATTGCCTGACAGTGGTGCGCGAAAGAAGAATAGCTGACCAATCATGCACCGTCCGGAACTGCAAAAAGTTTTGAGGATTTCTTTTTCTTTGATTTTCCTGCGTCAATGCTGTCAACAAGTTGTGGAACAAAGTTCAACTGCACCTCAGCAGCTAGCGCGCAAAAAAAAAAAAAAAAAAAAAAAAAAACACTGCCCTCAATGAAGTTCCCAAATTAAACTTACCATCACATTCACAGTCATGCAGCTCATGATTTCTCATTAAATGCAACTTTCGCGGCCTATAAGGAGTACTACTGTAAATACAATAGGGCTGCCAGAAAGATGATTCAACAATCCGGCACTCGTTGTGTTGCGCTACGTAAAACTGCATTAAAACGTTCGTGAGATTTCGCGGCCCTAGGCGAAGACTCGCGGGTTCTCAATGCAAGCTCTTTTGCGTGCTTTTTTTTTTCTATATAACGGCCCTTTCCCGTGCTGCACCGCGAAATTGAGTTGAGTTGAGTTGTTTTATGCTACAGGTGGGATTAGCCTTGCTTATTCTGCCGGCAATTGCTCCACCTCGAAATTATGCACTGTATCGCCTGCCAGCGTACAAGTCCTCGATGCGCAGGAATCACAGACGCGGTAAAACCATGACGCAGATGCAGTTGACCTTGAATGCAAAACATTCCGGTATTGACGGAGTGTGCGACACATCGCAAGGCATCTCTAATCACGTCTAAAAAGGAAGACGGTGGGTGAGAGGTCGCTACGTGCGCGAAAAGCAAGCATGTCGTCCCGGTAAAATTTTAAAACCCTGTTGTTGTTGTTGGCCTCTTGCACGCCGAGAATCATTTTCCTCGTTTTCCACTTCGCTTCAACGTACGCACCATCGCATCTGGCTGCCAAGCAAAAGAAAAAATCGTGGTCTAGGCGCAAGAAGAAAGCAACAGTGCAAAATATCAGTGACGGCCTGCAGGGTTCATGCATTCTTACTGGCACAAATCGTGCACAAGCCCTAGCAGAAATACCGGCTGTTTCAGTGAGACCTTTCAAACGTTGCTAAAAGTAGAGGAGTTCGGAAGTAAAAAAGAAAAGCGACTTTTTAGAAACAAACTATTCCCCAGCCGCGGAGTTCCTAATTTACCGAAAATCATTCTAATTATGCAGCTAAATATAATAAACAGTGTAATTAATACAGCTTAGTGGTTAGCACCAATTTTTAGTTCGAAGCCGGGATAAGACAGCGCCATATCAGTTTTCGAAACTATGAAAAACTCATTTTCTTAAGCCTAGCAGTGTGAGGAAATGCAGCGCTTTCTTCCGCACCGAAATATAGCAGATTAGATACACAGGAGGCTTGGTGGAAACGGCCGTCTGCTAATTACGTGTTGCATTGACTAAAATCCAAACTGCTTGCTCAATACTGCGCCATTTCGTGCACGTTTTCCTCCGTTGCTCTCAGAACATAAACGACCACACAGTTGGCAACGGCTGTCATTTACTTCGCACCAAGTGGCGAAGGAAAAGAAAGTTCAGGGTTTGTCAATAGTTCCCAAGAGGTCTGCCTTGTGAACAGTATACCGCAGGACAGTTATAGGACAACCCTGAAGCCCACAATGTGTGTACGGGGGTACAAGTATCAGTTTCAGTTATGGGAGCCGTAGTAGCCAAAACTACTAAGGCTCTAAGAACTGCATAAGCCTAACTGCATAATAAGCCTAACTGCATAATTGCACCAGAATAAGCCGCTAAAAAGCAGACCCTGTGGCTTGGGAATTTTTTATCAAACCTGTGCATGGCGCGGCACAGCAGCAGATATATGCAGTTAGAATTAGGAGCCATAGTAGCTTAAACAACGTCACTAGCGGGCGTCGCGTAAATTTCCACCGAGATTCCCGAGCATCCGATGTCCTCACTTTCGCATTTGGCAAAAATGAGTTTTCCTTCATTTTAGATACTGATGTGGCATCATCTTTTCCACGGCTTCGAACTCCTCGTTGGAACTAACAACCCAACGGCGTTAGTTAAAAACTGCATTATAATGGGTTTCATTCATTAAGCTATGTAACTGGAAGAGTTTGACAGTACAAGTGCGGACATAAGTAAACGGGGCACACTTTTCCGTTCAAATTAAAAGTACGCCTTCAGCACTGGAGATAAGAAAACAATATTTGTCCATGCAAAAGGGCACTGACGTCTACTACCGGTTCATACATACCACGACTGCCAGTTTCAATTATGCAAAGCGGGAAAAAGTTTAGAAGCAAATGGCGTGCTCCGTTTACTTTCGTCCGCAGGGGTACATTATGTTGCCACTGATGGGACTTTGTTCTTGAGAATAAATTTTTAAACGCATTGATCGCTTGACCAGCAGATTAACTCCGGCTGTAAGTAAAAGCCGTGCGACTACTTTCTCGCGGTTACAAATGCCGCTACGCGCTGACACTGGCTCGGGCTGTAGCTCTACATCTCGGTTAAGTTCAGTACACACTCAGAATTTAGTGCTCATCTGGCAAATACTGACTGCAAAATATTGCATACACTTTATCGCCGAGAAAATAGGCGCCTTTCGCTTCTTACAAAATACCTGTACGGTCACAAGGCCGCTGCTGAAAAATGCCGCCATCAAGGATGGTTCACAATTTGCGTGAGCCGAGATCACCAGTCACCACTGATGGTCTAGGAGAAATCAGCGGGGCGAAAATTCGCACTTCAAACTCTCATAGTCTTGATCACATGCTTTTCAACGTCAGCCTTGATCGTGCTGCAGATGTAAAGCAGCGCGAAAAAATGAGGACGATGAAGATGAAACACGTTCAGAAATAGCATGACAGATATAGGGTTGAGAAGGTCGTTTCTGCGTTTCTTCGTCATCCCAGTTTTAGTGCGCTGTTTTAAATTTTCATGATAAGCAACACATCTGCTGACAACAAGCTTTCGATTAAATTTAGTATCCACTCTTTCACTTTAGAGTTTGTCGGGAGTGACAGCGCGAGTACTGCAGCGCGGCCTGTGATCAGATCAAAGTAATGTTTTACACCAGCAACACATGGCTCGTGTGCCTGTATGCTTGTCACTATGGTCGGCTCTGCGCTTACGGAAGCGAGCTGGAAAGTTCCAGGCAGTATAACCTCGACGCAGAAGTGCTCTTCCGATTCAGCAAGCTATTAATGCAAAGATTGGCGTATCAGGAAGCACATGTCTGCTGTGCCGGCTCGTGCTCAGATGGTCCCAACAGCCGCGTCGGTCTTACCGGGTTCGTGCCGCATCGGCACCCGCAAGACGCGCAGTTCACGGCAACCCTAACTGGCTCTTTAGCTTGCGGTAAGTAAAAAAGAAAAAAGAAAGGCTCAGCCAGCTGAGGGCTCTCAGTCTGCGTATTCCAGGAAACCTGGCCAGTGAGAATGAGAAACATGTCAGCTGTAGCCTGCTTACTTTATTTGCAGCTTGAGGCAAGGGCGCTTTAAGTTATTATTTCTCTGAGAAGGACAGCTACAGTGACCCGAATATTTTTTTCTGAACAAAAGGTCTTATATATATGGGGCACTCCATCCTCACCGCCCCACTGCCCCAGCTTAGAGTTTCAAGCCTAGGAATAGGCAAGGTGCTTGGGATGTAATTTTAATAACTATAGCGTCCTGCTAGAAAGCTGAACGTTGTTCCTAGATAATGTGCAATGCGCCATAAAGTCTAGCTACGGGTTGCCAGAAAAAAGCGACTGCTTACCACCTGGTTGATTCACTGCACAAGTCGAGCCAAGTTAAGCCCCTGCTGTAGGCATATATGCCAAAACAGAAGTCATGTGTACACCATTTTAGGCATGTAGACCAAATAGGTGTAGACATGACTTCTGTGCGCACTATGTTGCATCTAGTCGGCGAGCCTATACCACAGCGCTGGGCGAGAGCTTCCAGCTCGCATGCGATTGAGCACAGCCAACGCCGTCGTATTGAGCTACTCTACTCGATCTCACTGCAAAAAAAGTTAAAAAAGCAGTAAAAAGACGAATTATATGATCGGAAAGCGTGGAGCCTCATGAATATGTTGCCATAGGCTTTATACTCATAGTATGAAGTGGGACCATGCGCACGGTATTGTAAAATAGCTTACGGCACAGCGGTGAAGAAAAGCTCATGATTGTAGCGAATAACTGATAAAGCAAAAAAAAAAAACGCTCACTGGGGAGCCATTTATAAAAGTATAAAAGGACCTTGGTACAGCACTTCATTATGTGTGCACTTGTGCCTTACTTCTCCATTCTTTTTTTTTTTTTTTGGAGTGTGTACGGTTCTGAAAAAGAGTAATTCAATGCTATAGTATGGTGGCAACGCAAAAAATGACACTAAGAAAGGGCCTTGTTTTCCACAAATTATCACTTTCTCACACCACAGACAGATTGTGTACAGTGCGTGCGCAGAGCTCGCTGGTGAAAGGCGATCGCATGTGTTTGTATGCAGAACACGTTTGCGCATGTGTAATGAGCTTGCGCACCCTTAGGCTGCACCATGCAAGCGCGCGCGCTTGTAATGATGCAGTCTTTCACAAGGAGCACATTCGACTTCGCAGGAAACTACGCGGCTCTGGGCGAGGCTCGAACCGATGCGGCTGCTCCACAAGGATCATCAACGCATCAGGTATCATATACTTCTGCTTAGACGCGGCTAAATTCAACCCGTAACAAGCCACTTATAAGTATAATAACGGTGCTGTGTACGAAATCAACTTCTTCATGCAGCCCCGTACCAAATAAATATAATTTGGGCGTATGCAACAATCCTGAGGTTTACACACGTGCCTATTTTTGCGCGCCTTCAGTAGGTCTACAAAAAAAAGCTGTAACAATGTTGCAGCTTTTTGTTTCGCTCAGACATGCCAACATGCTTCAATCCTGTAGTGTTGGTATGGCGTTTAAGGGAATGGTATTAATATGAGCGATGAAGAAAAAAACACCTTTAATTATGAGACAGTATAAAACAATTGTTGCGTGGAAGCAGATTTCGTACTAAGTCGCTAACATGTGCTCTGTATAATGCATATTCTTACACGTTTCTCTATTTTATTCGTATTTCACTCCATTTCCTCCCCAGTAAAACGCACTTCTTCGCGTTGTAATGCGAGAAATGCATAAGATTATGCTCTACATCGCACACACCACACGAGGAACTCAGTGGAGAGGAAGCTGGGTTTGTTTTGTGCACCCACGCTTGGGCACGAGCAGAACCCGAGCGAAAGCGATGCAATAAAGTTGCAAGAGCTCTTTAGTGCCTTGGTCACACTCGGCAGGTTTTGAGTGCCCCACGGGGATTTGAAGTGACTGAGCACCGTTATCTTGGGGCTTGTGGAATTATTTTTCTTGATTAATTTTCAGATAGCGCTTCATCGCCAAGGCTGTACGCTACCCTGTTGCACAGGAAACCGGTATGCGAGGGCACCCATCGGAAACGTGTAGAGAAGCCTCTGTTAAGCAGATTATACACCAAACGCACAAAACTAATAGACAGCCTCTTAAGGGGAACTCTCACCCTATAGCTCTTCAATGGCAGATTTTGAACCCGTCAGTAGGTTGAGCCGGACAAGACGCTGGCTTCCGGAATTCCACAAGACGGGGGAGAAACACGACGTAACACGGGCGTGACGTCGTGTTTTTCTTCTGTTTTGCGGTTACTTGCTTTTTGCGCTATCAAAATGCCCACTGATTTCCTGAAACGCTTAGTCGTTGATGACCAATGCACTTTTTGACAGTCTGTGATTACGATTGTTGGCATGGCGTTGCAACGATCAAAATTTACCATTGCTGGCTGGTTGTGCACTTTGCAACTCTGTGTTAAGGCTCAACCTCAAGGCCACAGTGAGCTACTTAAATTTACACATGCAATGTTAAAGCTGGTCGCATATGTGTGATGGCGTGTCGGTGTAATTTTAATGAATCTTTTGAAAGCAGTGTGAAATTTGCAAATGATCTGCTGGCTGACTGTCTGTACAGTAATGGAAGCATTTCAGGTTTGTCTTTGTGAAGGTTGTTGGTCATTAAACCTGGGAATGACCTGAACTTAGTTCATAAGTGGCCCGGTTGATGCAGATGAAAACCTGTGAATATCAATGAAGCGATGCATGGGATTCTATTCGTGGCTTGTTGCCAGTGGCCATGCCTATTTTTTTCTCTTGAGAGGTCGTGAGAAGCGGAAGTTAGATGAGAGCATTTTTCTACTCTCGCTGTACACAAGGAGGTGCTGTTTCTTTGCTTACATTTTTGTAGTCTTGTTTCGCTGTGCAAGTCTTTTTTTCCGGTCCATCTGCGTTTTTTTTCTCCTATTTGTTCTTGTTATACCCAAATGATGGTTTTACCCCTTGAAGCCTATAGACCTGGGAAAACGTGACGATATAAATATTTTGATAACGTTGCTGCCTTTTGAAGTTAGGGATGCCAGTCGACTCCTATACTGGGAAGAAATCTGACATGCTACGCTCTACCTTTGATCATCCGCCTCGCATTCGGGAGGTGCTAGGTTCGATCCCTGGTACCGCCGGCTACCCACCGGCTACCCACCGGCTACCTACCGGTTTTCAGTTGGTACAAGCTTTCCCCCGGCCGGCCTGGTGTTCGGCTCTTCTGTGGTGAAATGCTTGGGAAAGGGGTCATGGACCAAAAATGTTGCGCCGATGGGTCAGTGATTCGTTCCGCCATAGGACAATCATGAGACCGCCTCGTGCGACTGAAGCCCATTATGGGGCCCTTTTTTGATCACCAAAGCGGTGGCCTTGTGGTAGAGCATCCGCCTTGCAATCAAGAGGTACCAGGTTCGATTCCTGTTCCGCCGGATACCCACAGGTTTCCAATGTGTACAAGGTTTTCCTCGGCCTGCTGCTCGGCTCTTCTGAGGTGAAATGCTCGGGAAAGAGGTTATGCAAAAGACCCTGGGTCATGGACCAGACACCTGCTGCCAACGTCCGCCAAACATGGACGCACTAATTTGTCGAGCCACTAAGTAACTTGACGAGAGCTCGCGAGTAGATCTTCAAACCGCCAGAAAGCGTCGTTGTCCTGCAGACGTGCTTGCCGTCGTACAAGATGATTGGAACTGTAAATCGTGTGCGAGCTCGTGCACTGCGAGCCTACTCCATGTGACCTCGAAGCCTCTCAGTGCACACCTTGTGGGACTCACTCTCAGCAGTTTGATCGTCGGTACACCGCTGGAAAGCGCCAAAGACACGATTCTCTCGGGGTACGTGACGCTGACGGAACCTGGCGAACAGCAGCCCGCACATCTGTTTAATTCTGACAAACTCCCGCACCTTTTTGCGGTCGTTGGCAGTGCTGTCGTACACGTTTGCCTCTGCCTTTCTTGGCGATCCTATCTTGTCGGTTCCAAGACCAACAGCTAGAGCACACAAACTTGCTAACTTGGCTGCGACGCAATTTTTGCGCCACAGACCATTTATTAATTATTACAGACCATTATGTTACAAGAAAAAAAAAGGCACAATCTGCTTTTTAGTCATGGGGCTGCATCTGACCACTAACCACCAAGATCAAGCCACTGGAAAGCCACAAGTTAGCGGGGACAAGTAGCATTATGCTCTTCACCATAATGACTCGAAATAAAAGCAACCTAAGATACTTCTATTGGCTGGAAGTATTCCGCATCCGCAACACAGCAGGCACTGAGGTGCATGGCAGTATTCCCTTCTCAATATACCGTGTCCACAAACTGGGGTGCTGCGACATCGTGCACGAGGTTCAGACACATAATGAGGTTTTGCCGCACGAGGCGGACTTATGATTGTCTGATGGCAGAACGATTCATTGGTCCATCGGCACAACGTTTTTGGTCCATGACCCCTTTAACAAGCAGTTCACCCCAAAGAGCCGAGCACCAGGCTGGGAGAAAGCTTTGCCTATTGAAAACCGGTGGGTACCCGGTGGTACTGGGGATCAAACCTGGTACCTCCCGAATTCGAGGCGGATGCTCGACCACAAGGCCACTCGCCCAAAGGGAAGTTTTAATTAGGCTTCCGAAAGGCCGCCCGAGTGGGAACTCTTTCAGTCGTTATTGAGGTCACAATTTGCGTAAGGTGGACAGAACAGGCAGTATTCTAAGAATTAATATGAAATGTCGCTGTGCTAAGTAATGCCGAAAGTTGGGCGAGTTGGTAAACGTTCATGATGGAAAATAGCGCGAAAAAGTACACGAAATACGGAAGGAAGACACGTGTACTTTTTCGCGCTATTTTCCATCATGGCCGCTGTGCTAGCTTCGCCGACTTTCCCGCAGAGCCGTTGGCGAAAACTTGAACATGGTGAGCACGGTTTGTTTCACAATGATCGAATACGGACGAATTCGTTTCCGCCAATGGAATGCTCCCCTCAGAGCGGACGCGAGGAATGGTTAATGTATAGCCGTGACCCTCTGGCGGTCAAGGAGGTCTTAACCGCTGGCTTCGCCTCCAAAAGTTAAAATCTCGGATACTAAGAGCTTTGGGTTCCAAAAGCCCTGGACTCAGAGCGCTTAACTCATTAAGAGCTTCGTCTTTCGCGGCCGCCTGTGTAATTCGTAGGGCACTACTTAGGCTCCTTAGATAAAAAATTTCTAGACATTCAACCTCAGAGACAGATGAAATTTCGAAAGCATTTGGTAAGTTCTGCATGTCTTCAACGGTGTTTTGCGGAGTCTGAGCATTGAGAAAGGGCGATTTCCTTATTGTTCACCTGCGGTGCTACAGATCACACCGAGGAAGCGCGGAGACAGAAATGAGACAATCTAGTTGTGACTCTGTCGGTTTTCCCGCCTTGTGTCTGTGCTATGTGCTGCGTTACGATTGCAAATAACAGTGAAAAGGGTGCTGCCGATGACGGCTCTCAGTTTCCTTTGGGGGTGGCTGCTATTATGCACTTTGACAACGAAACTTTGGAAACAAAAGTTGAAGCCGATGAGGTCGAAGGTGACCACCGGAGCCGCCATATTATGCGTTCATATAAGCCACAGTAAATTAAAAAAAAAAGACTATTGCATGTATAATGTGCATATTTACTTGTAAATTTCTATTTTCCAAATGATCACGCGAAAACAGCGCACGAGGGTATTGACTCGTGTTTGCGTTTCGTATGCACTTCAAGCTTGAATGTTTCCTCGATGCTCCGTCTACATCTACTGACATCGGGACCGAATTCCATTGGTAAATTTCTTGTAGCGGCGCAAGACCGACGCAGTTTAGTAGGCGACTCTCGGTTCAGTGGCCTTTTCAATGTGCATGTAGCAAAACTATTAAGTGGAATTCACCTGTCAAAATCGCATAGGCATAAATATGTGCCGCGTGTGTTTACAGACATTGGTCTCTGTGCCGGACGCAGCCGACCTGAGCCGCCGTCCGAATGGCTTCCGAGAGAACACCCGCCACTCGCTGGCCTCGTCGTCAGAGAGTCCATCGCGTAGGTCTGCCCCCGAGGCTTTGGCTTCGGGGCACGACGGTAGCGAGAGTTCTAGTATCAACGACAGTGAGCACGTGGCGCTGGGCCTTCGGCTGCCGCGATGGACCCGGGACACGCTGTCCACTTCATCTGACAGCTCCTGCCTGGAGGACGACTCCTTCACGCGGATGGCCCTGGGCAGCGGCGCCAGCCGGCGACTGGCCGAGTCGCATGACTGGCGCCCCACTGAGCGAGACCGCGAACTGGGCCGCCGGGTGAGCTGCTACGGTGATTACGAGGACGATGTCTTCAACGATCCTTCGTCGACCTCCAGCCTAGAGGTATATATGGCACTGTCAATTGCGGCCATCACAATGCTGCCCATCCTTTTCAGTCACGGCACACATAAATGTGTACGCAATTTGTCTTGTTCAGAAGTGCAAGATGCCGGGCTAGTTGGTACTGCATAATGGAATAAAACAGCGCAAGGAACGGGACGAAACACGAAGGAAGGGAGACAAAGACACAGGCGCTGACTAACAACTGAAATTTTATTCCGAAGCAGGACACATATATAAGGTACAAAGAGAGGGGTGTGGCCAAATGCGATCCTGTGCAGGATCGCATTTGGCCACACCACTCTCTTGTGCCTTATATATGTGTCCTGCTTCGGAATAAAATTTCAGTTGTTAGTCAGCGCCTGTGTCTTTGTCTCCCTTCCTTCGTGTTTCGTCCCGTTCCTTGCGCTGTTTTATTTCATTATTCAATTTGTCTTGTGCCGGCTTCGGTTACTGTAGAAATATAATGTGCCACTTATGGCTGAAGTATTTTAAGGCGAAAACCTTGCTTGACTCACGAGTAGTGGGAGCAGAAATTTGGAGCAGAGAGCTGTGTCAAAAATAACACAATTTTGTATCGAAATTGTGATGCAGTCGATTTTTGTGCACTGTTCAGGGTGGCGTCGTACCGTTTTCAACTCCGGCGATTTTTCGACCGTACTGAATTAATTCAATTCAATTCAGTACGGTCGAAAAATCGCCGGATTAAATTAATGATTGATTGATATTGCTGAAGGCTTGGTCATCACGGTACGGAATTACATTGTTTACATTACGCAACCAATAATTTTAAACAAGCCAAAAACTTGAATCAAAATTGAAACTCCTGCGCGGGGCCAGGAGAGCAGTGCCTCGCGCGACGTCAGATGATGACGACATAGGCGTGCAGCCGCGCCGCACGCACCCGCTGCCGTTCTGCCGACGTGTGCGAACGTCAATCGCTGTCACGTATGGCACCATGTGAAACATATATTATGTGATGTCGGTGAGTCACCCTCGATGCCATCGGACAGGGACAGCTAGGGCTATAGTAAATCAAATGCAATTAAAAAAAAAAGAAATATTTGGCATGCATGGCCAACGAGGGCAGCACAATCCGAGCGATCTTGAATGCGGCTAAATTATTGCCGTATGACGCATCGATTCCCTAGAATTTTTAAGCCATTTATGCACTCACAAACCGGATACAAGTGGCCGGCTTATATGAGGGCGACCGATCGTTAGTACGAAATTCCATTTTTTTTTCTCAATATCGACCCTAAATCCACCTCGCTCCGAGTGAGATTACAAGGTTTGTTCGATTCGCCTGCACTACCTGAACTAGTTCACTTCGCGCTGCACTTCGCCATTCGTTCCAGCTGAGTGCAGCCTAGCACCCTCTGCACGACGGTATTCTTTTCACGCAAGTGCAGATGTCGTGCAGGCCTAGTTCAGCAAAACTCTGCACTTCCTCGACAGCAAGTGCTGATTTCGTGCAGAAGTTCAGCAGCAGATAGCAGCATGGCAGCAGACGACGCCGGCATACGCGTATAATCGATGTTGGATGGAGTGAGCACGTTACTGTTACCAGTGTCGCGCTACTCCTGCACTACTGAACTGGCGCTGCATGAGTGCACCACTTGCACGGCACTTGCTGTGCACTGCATGAACTAGTGTAGATCGTTCAGGGTGAATCGAACGGACCTATTGTCTACACAGCAATACCCCTGCCACATGGAAAATTTAGTGTAATTCCCACCGAATGGAATTAGTTCAATTTAATATCATTTTTCTACGCGCTGCTACACGACCAAAACTAATGCCTTTTGCAAATAATGGCATGGATAAAAATTGAACGTACACAAAATTTTATACGTCTTCTATAAAGCATCTTCGAGGCGAGGAGGAAAATAATCTCGAACCGGAGCGCGCAGTGGCGCTCAACCCGTGACGTCAGTGGAGGTGCGGCGGCGTTGGCGACAGCAGTCAGAAAGCCAGAACCGTCTGCATTGGATGCGCAGCGCTTGCTGCGTTTTCGGGCATAATTCCCGATATTTCTGCAAGCTGTGGTGCGGTTGATTCCGCCACGAGGCACAAAAAACAAAATCGCACTTGTTTTAACACGTTTCTTACGGTCGGATAAATATGAGAGCGAAGGGCAGCGGCACTGAGCGCGACAAGTAGAACTCGGTGACTGATTACCTTCGCGGCTAACGTGCGTTGCACTTCTGCACTGCAACTAGATGAGTTCGTTTGCAACCCTAAATTGTCGTGATTACTTTTCGGCGGCATGACGAAGAGCGCAATAACAATAAACGCCTGCAGCTCGTGCCCGTTTTGATATACAATCAAGTCATAAGAAGTTTAAACGCGATATTCCGTGTGCGTATGATCCCGCAGGGAAGCTGCACTAGTTCCATTTACCTGCAGTATTGTTCGTTCATATATTCACAGAGAAAAATACACAAAAGCTGCTGCGAACGTAACTGCAATTACCTTGAGCGGTCACTCCAGCGCGATATTGCCGATATAACAGGCCCACAGACTTAATTGTAAAGTAGCTTTTATTTGTTTTTACTTTCGCGAGTTTCGAGTGACTCTTCATCACTGGTTCTATTGTTACATCGTTATGATCCGGGCAGTCCCGCAGCGTTTTTCTCATAGTCTTAAATTTTTTTTTTTGAAGGTCATTAGGATCCTGACGAACGTACGAATTAAATATCCACATACAACCTAGCTCTGGTCGAGCAGGATATTTAAGTATATGTGGTACATGGAGTTTAATGTCCCAAAGTGGAATTGGCTATGAGGGGTGTAAAATAATCATAATAGATGACGCGAATTCGAATAAAAATTTCCAAGTATATTCAAAAGCATCAACAGATCGCACAAATTTCGCTGCAAGCGATCGTGGAGAATGTTAATTTGCATCTGCACTCATGCGAGAAAAAAATGAGAGCATTCTCACAGACCTTCATGTATATATATCAACCTGCGAATGGCTTTTGCTACGTATGTAAGATGAAACAGACGTCAAACGTCTTTTTTATCGAGCAGGCGAAAACAAGTTGGCAGCGCACTATGCGAACATGTTACAATTACTAAAAGATTGAGTTCTCATTAAATATGAAATTCTGTGACTTAAGTTGGCGGTACAGTGAAGTAGAAATGTTATTTCTAGTTCACTATATACAGTTGCCGATAATAATGTGCCTTAAGTGAAAGTGCTTGAAGCAGCTAGAAAGGCGCGCAGTCAAAAGAGCCGGCATTTGAAAGCACACTTCCAGTCAATCACATCGTTGTCTTCCTTGCATGCGCTAGGAATATGCCCGGGAGTTGAGCAATGTTGACTATTAGTCTTTCTTGTACATTGCGCTTTCTCGTTTTAATTTAACTTAATCACTCACTGCAGTCGCCTACACACCGTAGCCGCGCACTGTTGAGGCCACGGATAAGGAGGCCAATGCAGCGCTTTTCGCTAGGTAATTCCAGCAGTAATCGGCTGATATCGTACTGAAATACTCTCCAAGCATAAACCAAACTACTTCTACGCAGAAGCGAAGCTTACGCTTCAGAATATTCGCACGCGCGAACTGATTTTGAAGGCAGCGTCGCTTGGCGCAGTATAGGCACACTGCGCTTTTGCCATGGTTAGTTTTTCCTTCCTCGATGGCTTTTGCCTACACCCCATGTCGCTGCCGACCGCAGCGCCACCTTTATTTACAAACATGATGCTTTCGGGCGTGGGGACGCGGTGATATAAAAAAAAAAGGGGGGGGGGGGGGGGCATTCTGCGGAGAAAGCACACGCGTTGCGCAGTATTTCGCATAAAAAGTGCCTTAAATAGCCGAAAAGTGTCCAAGCTGGTCAGCTGATGCGAGCTATGCGCCATCCTTACAGCCTTTTTTATATTCTCTACGCTTTTTACACACCCCATCCCTGTTCTTTCTACTTTTCACCCCTTTCTTCCTTCCTTCAACTGATCGTTCCTTTTCCGCCGACCGCAGTTTAGCTAAGAGGTTCCGCGGCTAGCAAATAAATATTTTCCTTTACTCTGTTGTTCGAATTAAAAAGAAATTAACAACCAAAATGTGATGAGATTAACAGAAGGAAAAAGATTAACAGCGGTGGTATGCACGTGTGTCGCTCTACGCTGTTCCAGTTGCAACTATTTCAATCGGGCATTCCTCTGAATTTCAAGCCCCAATCTAAAGTGTTTCGTTTTGGCAGCCTTTTGTGCGAGTTTCGAACACTGTGTTTGTAGAGAAGGGAGAGGAAAAACTGAATGTCAGTGCAACAACGGCAGCCTTTGGGCAACAAGCGGGTGATAATGATTGCGGCAAATATTTACGAGACGCCGCCTAGGAAAGAAACATTATTTCGATGCAGGCATTTGATGTTTATGAAAGTATGAAAGAACATGTCCCACTTGCATACAACGACGTCTAATCAATTCGTTGTCAACTTAATATTTAGTGAAACAGCACTTCACTTATATATATACCTTGAGAGTGTATATATACCTACGAACCTTGAGAGTGTTCACCAGCGCCGCCCTCAGCCATAGCGGCGGACGTGGAACGTCCTTTGTTACCGCCAGCGTCACGTAGAACGTGATCAAGAGCGAGGGCGAAAGCTGTGCTAGAACCCTCTTACGCTACCTATGGCTTCAAGACTGCCAGAACCTCGTGAACACTGCGTGAACACTCTCAGACTGCGTGAACACTCTCAAGGTTCGTATACAGACAACATAAATACCCAAGCAAGTAGCAGGGGGGACAGCGGCCGATGTTGCTCAGTTGGAAGAGCACCGGACGCGATATTCGGAGGTCGTGGGGTCGGTCCCCACCATCGGCACGTTGTTTTTTCTTCTACTTTGTGTTTAATTATCTTTCCCCTAAACAGATTACATTACTAATTTCTGTGATTATCCAAGCAAATATTAAAAAAAAGAAGACAAAGTACTATCCCCAACGCTTTCCTTGGCCTCGCCGACTGTTGGCTTCTTTCCTTCATATATATATATATATATATATATATATATATATATATATATATATATATATATATATAAATATATATATATATATATATATATATATATATATATATATATATATATATATATATATATATATATATATATATATATATGTGTGAAGAAAAGAAGCCAACAGTCGGCGAGGCCAAGGAAAACGTTGGGGATGGTACTTTATGTCTTTTTTTTAATGTTTACTTGGATAATCACAGTAATTAGTAATGTAATCTGTTTAGGGGAAAGATAATTAGACAGAAAGTAGAAGAAAAAACAACGTGCCGATGGTGGGATCCGAATATATATATATGAAGGAAAGAAGCCAACAGTCGGCGAGGCCAAGGAAAGCGTTGGGGATGGTATGTTTATGTCATTTTTTTTATTTTTTTATTTTTTTTTAATGTTTACTTCGATAACCACAGAAATTAGAATGTAATCTGTTTAGGGGAAAGATAATTAGACACAAAGTAGAAGAAAAAACAACGTGCCGATGGTGGGATCCGAACCCACGACCTCCGAATAACGCGTCCGGTGCTCTACCAACTGAGCTACATCGGCCGCTGTCCCCCCTGCTACTTTCGTGGGTATTTATGTTGTCTGTATACGAACCTTGAGAGTGTTCACCAGCGCCACCCTCAGCCATAGCGGCGGACGTGGGACGTCCTTTGTTGCCGCCAGCGTCACGTAGAACGTGATCAAGAGCGAGGGCGAAAGCTGTGCTAGAACCCTCTTACGCTACCTATGGCTTCAAGACTGCCAGAACCGAGACCCCCGTAAGCTACAAGCAGATCAATCAAGGGGAAATGAGGGTGCTCGTTATAATGCATGAAGGAAAGAAGCCAACAGTCGGCGAGGCCAAGGAAAGCGTTGGGGATGGTATGTTTATGTCATTTTTTTTTTTAATATTTACTTCGATAACCACAGAAATTAGTAATGTAATCTGTTTAGGGGAAAGATAATTAGACACAAAGTAGAAGAAAAAACAACGTGCCGATGGTGGGATCCGAACCCACGACCTCCGAATAACGCGTCCGGTGCTCTACCAACTGAGCTACATCGGCCGCTGTCCCCCCTGCTACTTTCGTGGGTATTTATGTTGTCTGTATACGAACCTTGAGAGTGTTCACCAGCGCCACCCTCAGCCATAGCGGCGGACGTGGGACGTCCTTTGTTGCCGCCAGCGTCACGTAGAACGTGATCAAGAGCGAGGGCGAAAGCTGTGCTAGAACCCTCTTACGCTACCTATGGCTTCAAGACTGCCAGAACCGAGACCCCCGTAAGCTACAAGCAGATCAATCAAGGGGAAATGAGGGTGCTCGTTATAATGCATGAAGGAAAGAAGCCAACAGTCGGCGAGGCCAAGGAAAGCGTTGGGGATGGTATGTTTATGTCATTTTTTTTTTAATGTTTACTTCGATAACCACAGAAATTAGTAATGTAATCTGTTTAGGGGAAAGATAATTAGACACAAAGTAGAAGAAAAAACAACGTGCCGATGGTGGGATCCGAACCCACGCGGCAACAAAGGACGTCCCACGTCCGCCGCTATGGCTGAGGGTGGCGCTGGTGAACACTCTCAAGGTTCGTATACAGACAACATAAATACCCACGAAAGTAGCAGGGGGGACAGCGGCCGATGTAGCTCAGTTGGTAGAGCACCGGACGCGTTATTCGGAGGTCGTGGGTTCGGATCCCACCATCGGCACGTTGTTTTTTCTTCTACTTTGTGTCTAATTATCTTTCCCCTAAACAGATTACATTACTAATTTCTGTGGTTATCGAAGTAAACATTAAAAAAAAATGACATAAACATACCATCCCCAACGCTTTCCTTGGCCTCGCCGACTGTTGGCTTCTTTCCTTCATGCATTATAACGAGCACCCTCATTTCCCCTTGATTGATCTGCTTGTAGCTTACGGGGGTCTCGGTTCTGGCAGTCTTGAAGCCATAGGTAGCGTAAGAGGGTTCTAGCACAGCTTTCGCCCTCGCTCTTGATCACGTTCTACGTGACGCTGGCGGCAACAAAGGACGTCCCACGTCCGCCGCTATGGCTGAGGGTGGCGCTGGTGAACACTCTCAAGGTTCGTATACAGACAACATAAATACCCACGAAAGTAGCAGGGGGGACAGCGGCCGATGTAGCTCAGTTGGTAGAGCACCGGACGCGTTATTCGGAGGTCGTGGGTTCGGATCCCACCATCGGCACGTTGTTTTTTCTTCTACTTTGTGTCTAATTATCTTTCCCCTAAACAGATTACATTACTAATTTCTGTGGTTATCGAAGTAAACATTAAAAAAAAAATGACATAAACATACCATCCCCAACGCTTTCCTTGGCCTCGCCGACTGTTGGCTTCTTTCCTTCATGCATTATAACGAGCACCCTCATTTCCCCTTGATTGATCTGCTTGTAGCTTACGGGGGTCTCGGTTCTGGCAGTCTTGAAGCCATAGGTAGCGTAAGAGGGTTCTAGCACAGCTTTCGCCCTCGCTCTTGATCACGTTCTACGTGACGCTGGCGGCAACAAAGGACGTCCCACGTCCGCCGCTATGGCTGAGGGTGGCGCTGGTGAACACTCTCAAGGTTCGTATACAGACAACATAAATACCCACGAAAGTAGCAGGGGGGACAGCGGCCGATGTAGCTCAGTTGGTAGAGCACCGGACGCGTTATTCGGAGGTCGTGGGTTCGGATCCCACCATTGGCACGTTGTTTTTTCTTCTACTTTGTGTCTAATTATCTTTCCCCTAAACAGATTACATTACTAATTTCTGTGGTTATCGAAGTAAACATTAAAAAAAAAAAGACATAAACATACCATTCCCAACGCTTTCCTTGGCCTCGCCGACTGTTGGCTTCTTTCCTTCATGCATTATAACGAGCACCCTCATTTCCCCTTGATATATATATATATATATATATATATATATATATATATATATATATATATATATATATATATATATATATATATATATATTGTTTTTTTTTTTTTGAAAACATGCATCTCATAAGCTTTTGCTGCCGATAAATCTTGCAACGACAAATAGGCTACATAATGGATAAAAGCAACTTTCGCTGAGGTCATTAGGGGATATAATTTAAGGTTAATATTCCATAAGTATCAATTGTCCATCTTTCTTTCATCTGAATGTCAGCATCGCGGCAGCATCAGACAAACGCAGCAGGACAGCAGCTCCCGCCGTCGACAACAGTCATCACCACTCCCCGCACATACCAGCAGAGCGGTTGTAGAGTCATGTAGGCAATACTGAAATCCTATTGTCTGGTAATGGACACTTGAACGCCGCCGGCTTTGCCATCCAACAAAAGTAGCCTATGGCAGAGTAAATGGAACCGAAATGGATAATGGATCCTTGTGGATAGAACCCCAGTGGAGGTATGAGAACTCTCGCAGGAGCCGCTCAAGCAGTAAACAATATATATATATATATATATATATATATATATATATATATATATATATATTGTAGTGTGGTAATCTTCATCGATATAACCACTGACATGCGTCGCGTGCTGCCACTCTCAAGGACGAAGAAGTTGTTCGCTGCCTTGCTCTTTCGCCACGCCTGACGCTTCGCTGCGAGTCTCCCCTGAGCGGCTGGAATCACCTGGGTTCACCGAATAAACACACCCCTACAATTGGTGCAGGTGCTGCTGAGTACGTTCCCATCCACCCTGGAACTTAGAAGCCGCACGTTGACCACTGCTTCCACCATGCCAGACGAGACCCCTTCGACATCGGCGCCCCTACCAACCACGGTACTGTGTTCTGGCGTTCTACGGCAGCGTGATCCATGCCTCTTCAGTGGCACGGCTGACCAAGACGTCGACGACTGGTTGTCGGCGTATGAACGTGTCAGCAGTTATAACAGATGGGACGACACTATTAAGCTAGGTAACGTAATCTTTTACCTGACCGACGTGGCGAACCTCTGGTTTCGCAACCATGAGGCAGACCTGCCATCTTGGTCTGCATTTAAGAAGAATTTTTCGGAAGTGTTTGGCCGTCCTGCAGTTCGCAAACTCCGAGCAGAACAACGCTTGCGTGAGCGCACACAGCATGCCGACGAGTCATTCACAAGTTATATAGAGGACATCGTTGACCTGTGCAAACGTGTCGACCCAGTAATGTCCGAAGCGGCTAAGATCGGACACATCTTGAAAGGTATCTCCGAGGACGCGTGTCAGATGCTCTGGCTGAAAAATCCTGCCTCCGTCAGTGAAGTGATTAAACTTTGCCAGAGCTACGACGAGCTTCGAAAGCAGCGCGCTTCTACCCGGCGGTCCGGTTTTAGAGACGACACCATTTCTACACTAGCACTGGGTGGTTCTACTTCATCTGAGGACAGCCCTTTGATTCAACAGATAAAAGCCTTCGTTCGCGAAGAGGTCGCCCGCCAGCTATCCCTGGTCCCTCAATTACAAGACACTGGTCGCCTTGTTCCTGACATGGCTCCGTCTTTGGCCCCTACCATACGGCGTGCCGTGCAAGACCATATCGCTGATGTCCTTTCGCCCAGTTCCGTGCTCTCGCCCAGCCCAGTGCTTCCGACCAGCCCCGTGCCACCGCAAGTAACGGCACCACTAACGTACGCCCAAGTTGCGGCCAGGCCGCTAATGCCAACCGCACCTGTTTCCTACCAGGCCGCCCCTTCCAACCATCCTTCACCATCGCCTGGGTCGGCGTTCCATGTCCGTATTCCAAGGGTACGCCAACGCCCTACGAACCCTTGGCGCACCGCAGACAACCGGCCAATTTGCTACTCTTGTGGGCTGCCGGGCCATGTAGCCCGTCTTTGCCGCCAACGCCTTCCACCTTCTTGCCCTGACCCCTGGATCAATGCACTTTTGGATTTTCTCTCAAGTCCTACTCCTGGTCATTCATCCAAAGCGCTCGTCCGCCAAGCCCACCACTTCTCCATTCGTGACGGTCTTCTCTATCGCCGCAATTATTTGCTTGATGGACGGAAGTGGCTTCTAGTCATCCCGCGTCATCTCCGTGCCGACATTTGTGCTGCGTACCATGGTGACCCACAATGTGCTCACGGTGGCGTATTGAAAACCTACACGCGCCTACGTCTGCGATTTTACTGGCGTGGAATGTACCGCTTCGTAAGACATTTCGTGCGCGCTTGCGAATCTTGTCAACGCCGAAAAACGCCTCAGAAGTCCTCTGTTTCGTTGCAGCCGTTACCCTGCCCTGCTCGTCCGTTTGACCGCGTTGGCATAGATCTCTATGGCCCTCTTCCGACTACTCCTGCTGGAAACCGGTGGATTATTGTGGCAGTAGACCATCTGACTCGCTACACTGAAACATCACCGTTGCCCTCTGCCTCTGCAAGAGACGTTGCTTTGTTCATTCTCAACAACTTGATTCTTCGCCACGGGACTCCGAAGGAACTGCTCAGTGACCGCGGACGCGTTTTCTTGTGCGACGCTCTCGAGGCCCTACTGAAAGAATGTCGCATCATTCATCGCACCGCTACTTCTTACCACCCTCAGACGAATGGCCTGACAGAACGCTTCAACCGTACTCTGAGTGACATGCTGGCCATGTACGTCAACGACGCTCATTCCAACTGGGACCACGTTCTTCCCTTCGTAACCTACGCGTACAACACTGCGATACAGACCACCACCGGATTTTCTCCCTTTTTTCTTCTTTACGGGCGCGAGCCAACCTGCACAATGGACGCGCTTTTTCCCTACCGCCCTGATGTTTCTGAATCGACGCCACTCTCGGACGCCGCCCAGTACGCAGAAGAATGCCGTCAGCTCGCTCGTTCGCTTACAAAGGAAAATCAGTGGCAACAAAAACACCATCGTGACACTGGTGAGGCGCCTTCATATGCGCCCAACTCCCTGGTGTGGCTCTGGGTTCCTGCCACAACCGCCGGCCTGTCAAAGAAGCTTCTTGCTCGGTATCACGGTCCATACCGAGTCCTTCAAAAAACATCTCCTGTGAACTACGTAGTTGAGCCGGTTACGCCATCTGCGGACTTGCGTCGCCGTGGACGCGAAATAGTTCATGTGGACCGAATCAAGCCCTACTACGATCCGTCTGTCCTCTCGGCACCATGAGTCGCCAGGATGGCTCCTTCTCTGCCCGGGGGGAAACTGTAGTGTGGTAATCTTCATCGATATAACCACTGACATGCGTCGCGTGCTGCCACTCTCAAGGACGAAGAAGTTGTTCGCTGCCTTGCTCTTTCGCCACGCCTGACGCTTCGCTGCGAGTCTCCCCTGAGCGGCTGGAATCACCTGGGTTCACCGAATAAACACACCCCTACAATATATATATATATATATATATATATATATATATATATATATATATATATATATATATATATATATATATATATATATATAAATGATCGGCTGGCCCAATAAATGTAGCGCGATTACCATTGCTCCTAAACATGACATGAAACGGCTACATTCACTTGCTTTCATTGCTCAAATTGTTACGGTAGCCCGTCTCTAGAAATCATTTAGGTAAAAAAAGTAAATCGAAAGCAGCCCTGCCTTGCTTGCTTCACGGCCCTCGCGGCCAATGGTGCGCCACCGCCTCTCCATGACACATTAAAGTTACACATTAATTGCAGTCAGGCCCGTGGCCTTCGGCCGACCCGATCAGGAGCCTAAATTTTGGTCATTTCTGACCGAATGGTTTGGCTGCTGCTGAAAAGCTTTCTTTCTTTCAGCCAGGTACTTTCACAAAGCAAAACATTTGCCTGCGAACGCTCCGAAATGCCGATGTGCGCTACATGTCGCCTGTTCCATGGATGGGACCGCACATTCATTCATTCATTCATTCATTCATTCATTCATTCATTCATTCATTCATTCATTCATTCATTCATAAATCTTTATTCGTGAGGGGACCGCACATACCAGCACGGCCGTTGTTCTCAACTTGGCTGCTAGATGGCGTCACATGCACAAAAGGGAAGATTGGTGGCTTAAAAGCAGAAAAGTTACATAATTTTAGTAATGTAGAAACAAAAATTAAATAAATAGAATGGTGGTATAGATAACCAATCTAAAACAATAATTAAGCTATAGGGGGGAAATTAGCATGATAGCAACTGCGTTTCAACGGGGACACTCTAGTCCATCCATCCAACCATCAACCCGGAAATAAATAGAATGATGGTATAGTTAACAATCTAAAATAATAATTAAGATAAAGGGGGAAAATGAGCATGAGAGCAAGTGCTACCTCCCTGTTTCAAAGGGGACGCTCCTATATTCTATCCATTCCATCTAGGGTGCCTCGATGCGAGCGCGCTCAGAGGGCGCGCTCATCGAGGCACCCTAATTCCATCCATCCGGCAGCGCCCATGATAAAACGGGAGGATATTTTTGCAGTTCCTGGGCGCGCAATCACGTGATACAATTGTGAAGTAGGATCTACGTCACTTCCGCGTGTCCTGTCGACGTATTTTTTTTTATTATTATTCTACTGGGGGTAGTGATGGGAACATCTAGCAATCTAGCCGTCCGCACTCGGCAGCACGCACGCTTTCTTCTGTATTTTTTCCCCTATTAGTGCGGAAAGGTTGAAAGGAGGGGCGGGCAAGCTAGCCAATGTAGACAGCGTGGTTTCAAACGAGTGACGGCTTGGAGCTGCCCTCGGCAAAGCAGTATGCACGCTTGCTTCCTTTCTTTTAGAGCGCAACTCTTTGGCACCCGTTCCTGGGTTTCGCGTCGTCGTCGACGTCGACCGCGTCGGCTGCTCCGCCCCCCTTTCATCGCCCCAGTTCGAGCCGGCGCTTCGGCAACCGAAGCCTCGCAGGAAGAGGGGAAGGGGGTACACTCAGCGGCGAACGATGGGGGCAAGAGCGCGCGCAGCAACCGGAGAACACGTGGGAAAAAAGGGGGGAGGGAGGGGGGGCCAAAGGCAGCGCTAGCAGCGACGGACTGATGCCGTCGCTAGCGAGTCAAGACAGCGGTACTGCGTAGAACACCGTCGCCGCCATGCAGAACTCTTCCTGCGTAGCGGCGAGGGTGCTATCCGGTTGCCGAAACGCCGGCTCGCAGTGGATCACGGTGCGTGCATCCCGTTCTCACTCGCTTCACTCGCTAGCGGCGTCAGCGGCATCAGATCTGTTCGTCGCGCAACTTTCCTATGGGCCCACGCGCTGCTTCCCGCAACCTTCCGATAACTCAATTGCTCTCTTCTTTTCGCCGACGACAAAGCTCCTCTCATGACAGTCAAGAACTGTTAGTGGAGTGTTTCTTGATGGAATACGTATGAAAAATAAAAAAAAAGATTGTCTGTAATTGTACATACGTGTCTTGCTCGAAATCTTTGTCTCAATCTATCGAAAAGGTGAAACAGCTGATTAGCTGCGCTCAAATTTCGCATGAAGTAACGTAATCGTGGGCAATTTTTTATTCCTTTTTTTCTAGCTCTGAAGATTTGCTGTGCGCGTGTATTTGGCTCAATCGGCCACTTTTGCACCAAAATTACGCCTCTTATGTGAAACAACTATACAGGGTGTCCAAGCTAACTTTAGCCAAGGGTTAAAAAATGGAATGTTTGAATAGGCCAAAGAAACCACCTACACGCAGCTGCCAGCCATCTGGTGCACCACAGGCAATTTTTGTTTTGCAATTAACTAATTATAATAGAGGCTTTACAAAAGTTAGCGCCATCTAGTGAAAGAAACAGAAACTGTGCGCGGCGGCCATGTTTTGCTCAGTCCGCCCGGTCCGCCCGCGCCTCCCATCGAGTACGCTGTCAACGTGCGCCTTCATGAAACCCGTGCATGCACCGAAAGGTGCATTGGAATGTTCACAAGCGATTATTGCATTTTTTAACATCACAGCAGTCGCTGTTAGCTCTATTCGGAATGATGCCAGCATGTTGCGTGCCCATCTGCAGCCAGCGCACCGTCGTAGACGCGCACGGAATCAAGGTATACGCGTGTATGCGACCGCTCGTTTGCAGTCCTAATCGGCTTTACAAGGGTCACTTGCATCATGTAAAGCATTACTGCGCGTCCCTCTGACTGGGAGCTAGCTCACAGAATGTGATTTAACCTAAAACAGCAAGGTTGTTTTGCGCGCTATGGAGCCTTGTGGACTTGACGGATAAGCTTATGCTGCGATGGAGGACACGGGAGAAGGAGCAATGCATATATAACGAACGCTATTGTGCAAATACGTTCTTTGAAACATTTTGTACGTAGGTTGCATTTACTATTGTGTATTGGATTTAAGACACGGTCATGATTACCGAAACTACTTTTCACAGTCGTACGAAATGGTATACTGCTTGGTGCAGAGAGCAATAATGTTGTCTAGTGCGCCCGAGGTGCGTGTTTCACGCTGCAAAAGCAAGCGACTGCCAAACCCGCGGCGTCTGGAAAAGCAGGAAAAGATGGCATCCCACTAGTATGTTGTAACATGCTCACGTGCAGCCCGTTTCGACCGGTCCACGTCCAGAGCGCGCAGCTCAGCTTTTATACCTGCCAGCGCGGCCGATAAAATAATGAAGCGCGCGCTTCAATTTTGTGTGTTTTTTCGAGTCACCCGATGGTTCGCTAATTCACAGCTACCTGAAATTCACTGGAATTTTTTATAGGTCGATTTCTTGTTTATTCCCTCTGTCAGAAAGTAAACATTTGAAGCCGCAATCTCATATGAAAGCGCTGACATTGGAAGCTTCGAGAAACTCGAAGGAGGAGGACCTCGGCTGAAACGAAAAGAAATTTGAAAAGTCAACTCTAATTACTGCGAAGTATTTGTGCTTTGCGCAACTGGGGGCTGTGTTCATAGAGTTAGATTTATATTATATCATATCGTTATAGAAAAATTAGGGGGTCACTTAAGCTCCGCCGTTAAAGGTATAACGCGATGTGTCTCTCTCTCATACACACACACGCACGATGTTTTCTTTCTTCACGTGTTATATTTTAGCTCTTTTATTTATTTATTTGTTTATTTTATTTACCAAATACTGCAGGCCCTAAATGGGCCCTAGCAGGAGGGGCGAAAAGAATACAATGCAGTGAAATATGAATTCATAAAAAGTAACATACTACACACAAGTGTAGTATGTTATATGTTGTTATGTATGTTATATTTCTATGTTGTGTGTTATGTATTTCTATCATTTCTTTATTTTTTTTATTTGACATTTTATATTTTTATACACCAATACGCATGCGGCAGCAACAATCGGCTTTCCATTCTGAGCAATTTGACACTTTTGAACACATACTTCATTTATTTGAATTAATCAATTACAGATTCTAAATTTTCTTCCTTAGCATCACCAAGCACTGTTTTTTTATTCTGAAACCTTTAAACCCTTACTTTCCAATTTTTCCTTTTTTTCGTTTCTTTATTTCACAAATTGATCAATTAATTACAAACATTTTATTAACTCGTCATCGCCTATCGCACACCAATCAATATTCAATCGCTGGAAGCACAAATTACCATGGAACTTTTTTTTTTACGCAGTCCCCGATTATTTCCGAGACTAATGCCAACTACTGCGTCGATGGCATGGGAAGGAAAGTGTTAAGCGCCAGTCCAACTTACGTCAAATTACGCACGATCTTTTTATCATAAACAAAATGCATTCTCGCTCATTTCACCAACCAAGTATCTTCCAGTGGGATGAACGACGGTGATTCCGCAAATCAAGCAAACAAACTCGCGATGATCTCTCATAGGCGTTTAAGTAAACAGCAAAGGCGCACAGACAAAAAAGAAATCCACATTACAGAACTCTGGATACTGTACCTGGATAGGGATGACGCTGCGGTTTGCCGAGGGGCCCATGCACGACTGCTAAAGCAATTTGTATCTGCGCTCGGCAGCGCGGCCGGTGGGCCCCGCCACGTCTCTGCTGTCAAAATACGCTTCTAGGCGTCGCTAACAGAAACCGCCAGGGACCGAAGAGAGGTCCAAGCACAGCACACTAGGTTAAAACGTGAAAAGCACGAACAGAATGGCGAGCGCTGACGGACGGACGCGAAGCAAACGGATGGAGCGAACAAAGTATGGCGGCCAGCGCGGGATCAGCGTGCCGCTCACGGTTGCCAGACGTACTTTTGTAAACCCTCTATTAAGATAATATTTGTAATTTACTAACTATTGCCTTTAAACAACAAATGTGATTTTTAACTAATTAATAATTAAGATAATATTTCTAATTTACTAACTATTGCCTTTAAACAACAAATGTGATTTGCAGATTTAGAGAGCATCTTTTAAAACCCCGCGAAATACAAAAAAATATCGCGTGACTGGCGCATTCGTGCGCCAAGATTGTGCTGCTCTCAACCTGGCTTTCAGTGAACGAAATCAGCTTCTGCATTGGCCCCACGAGCCCGTTGAGCGGCAGGCCGATATGTCTGAGGTGCTTCTTCGTCCGCTTCGTGACGATTTAAGTCGCAATGAGCTCATCGCGCCGGCTGCAACCGACGCCAACATATCACCCTGCCGCTGGGACAGGGCTGTCGAGTCACGTCCGCAGCACGGCCTCCGAGATCACCCTCGCGCGCGTTTCTCTCCGGCCGTTCCAATCGGCGCGCGCCCCAGCCAAATGTTGTAATTTCGTCAGTTCCTCCAGGCGCCACCGGGCGGCAGTGCCCGCCTATAGGCTGCCAAAGCATCGCTGGGCGGCGCTGCGACTCCTGATGGGCAACGCCATCTGTGGCAGGAAAACATACACTGGGACGCCGCCGGCTCGGCCCGCTGCCTTCGCGACGTGCGCCACGCGCTTTCTCTCGAACGAGCACGCGCCCTGACGCGCCCTCGCAGGCGCATCGCGACATGCCGCCTGCATTCCGTCTTGATGATTGAACAACCTGCCGCGTATTTCCATGGAGGAAACGTAATTATAGGCGAGAAAAGTTTTATTCACGTCTGCACTGTAGAGCAGACGACAGACGGCGATGAGTGGCGGCCAAGGAAAGCCTGACTGGGTAGTACAACGGTGGCTCTGCCTATGCTACAGCGCATATCTCGCAGGCTTTCTACGTCGATTCGCGCTTCTTTTTACCCCTTCGTGAGCGTGAAAAGAGACGTCATGTATCATGGACATCATTGTGAACCAGCAGTAGCCTAATTCATTAAAAAAAAGCGCTGCAGCTGTCTTCCGGCGAAATGTTCAAAGCATGCGGCATTGATCTTGCCGTGTACCATCCGTCCCGAAACACCGTCACCGCTGCTATTTTCGATTGCGTCGTAGGGTGCCAAGGACAAGTTAACAATTTCATTCTTCAACTCTACAGCTTTCTTTCAAGCTGCGCGAAACGGGGCTACAGTGCGATTGGTACGGGCGGTCATGTGCATGCTGAAATATAGAGTACAGCTTTATACGCATGTTTATTTGTGATCGAGAGCGAAACCTCCCGTTATGCTACTGTTTTCGGCAGCTGTGTAAGAACTGCACGTGCGTACGTCAAGCAACGAAAGGGGAAGACGATAAACTAGAGTTTACTTAAAACGTTTGCTATCTCGGTGAAAGCAGCTATTCACTTTCAAGAGAAAACAGTAATAGACGTCATTTGGGGCATATTTAACATTACTAAGCAGCCTACAATAGCATTTTGGTCATGCACCGCGTGCTCTTGATCTGATAGAGCACTTAATTCTAATATTCAAAGTCCCCACTGCCCCCAACTTCGCCTCCGATTACTCCAAGACTTCGCCTCCGATTAGTGTATGTCGGATAATACTTGATGTATGATTATTTATTGCCTTTTTTTACGTCGTGACAGCCCCGAAAGATTTTTCAGCGCCTTACATTCGTTGTAATTCATACATAATATAAATTAAAGCGGCGGATCCATGCTGACTCCATGCATTCGAATGCAGACGCCGGGGATTTGTACTACCCAGCAGACGCCTTCAGTTCAGTTCAGTGCAGTCGTTCAGTCGTGTCCGACTTTTCGTAACCCTATAGACCATATCACGCCACGCTTTTCGGTCTCACTACCTTCCTAACATCACATAACTTCATCGGCAGCGCCTCGAGGATGCCATCTAACCATCAAGTTCGCTGCCTACCCCTTCTCCGGTGACCCTCAACCTTTCCCAACATCAAATCTTTCTCCAGCGACTCCTCTCTTCTCATCAGATGACCAAAGTAGCTGAGATTTAACTTTGGAATTTGACCCTGCAATGAGCAGTCAGGGTTTATGGTTGACAATATCGACTGATTTAATCTTCTGGCAGTCCAAGGGACTCTCAAGAGTCTCCGCCAGCACCGCAATTCAAACGCGTCAATTATTCGGCGGTCAGCCTTCTTCACAGTCCAACTCTCGCATCCATACATCACAACTGGAAAGATCATAGCACGAGTTATACGGATCTTGGTTGGCAGACTAATCTCTCTGCTCTTTACTAGGCGGTCAAGGCTAGCCATGGCTATCTTTCCCAGAAGTAGGCGGCTCCTAAATTCATGGCTGCAGTCTCCTTCCGAGGTAATCTTGGAGCCAGAGAAGAGAAAATCTGTCACGGCTTTCACTTCTTGTCCCTTGATGCTCCAGGACTTGATAGGGCAACATGATCTTTGTCATTTTAATGTTCAGTTTAAGCCCAAACTTCTCACTCTCTTTTTGTACGCGCATCAGAAGTCTCTTGAGTTCCACTTCACTTTCTGCCATTAAAGTGCTATCATCCGCATATCTAAGGTTGTTGATACGTTTCCCAGCAATCTTCACTCCAGCTGAAGACTCGCCCAGACCGGCCTTCCTCATGATGCACTCGGCATATAGGTTAAATAGGCAGGGCGACAGTATGCAGCATTGTCTCACTCCTTTCTCAATCGGAAACCAATCAGTAAGACCATGCCCAGTTCTGACTGTGGCCTCTTGCCCTTCATACAGGTTCCTGAGGAGACAGATGAGGTGTATTGGAACTCCCATCTCTTGGAGAGCTTGCCACAATCTGCTGTGATCTACGCAGTCAAACGCTTTCGCATAATCAATAAAGCAGAAGTAGATGGGTTTCTGGAACTCTCTTGCTTTTTCCATGATTCAGCGAAGGTTGGCAATCTGGTCTCTAGTTCCTCTGCCCTTGCGAAACACAGCTTGCACGTCCGGAAGCTCCCGATCCACATACTGCTGCAGCCTACCTTGGAGGATTTTCAACATCACCTTGCTAGCATGCGAAATAAGCGCGATCGTGCGGTAGTTGAAACAATCTTTGGCACTGCGTTTCTTTGGAATGGGGATGTAAACTGACCTCCTCCAATCCTTTGGCCACTGCAGGTTGTCCAAATTTGCTGACATAATGTATGCAGAACGTTAACAGCGTCGTCATGGTTGAGGTTTTGAAGCAACTCAGCTGGAATGCCATCAATTCCGCTAGCTTTGTTCTTAGCAAGGCTGGCTAAGGCCCATTCAACTTCACTCTTCAGGATGCCCGGCTCAAGATCAGTAATCACAACCGTCTTATGTTGGGTTTGCAAATCCGAGTCCTTCTTGTACAGTTCATCTGTGTATTCCTGCCAGCTCTTTTTCTCTGAGGCTTCAGTGAGGTACCTGCCTTGTTTGTCATTTATCATGCCCAGCTTAGCACAGAAGATTCCTTTGATATCTTTGATTGTCTTATACAGAGCTCTTGTGTTCGTCAATTGGCTGTTGTCCTCAACTGCTTGGCACTGTATGTCAGGAAGGCATTCTTATCTCTTCTTGCTATTTTCTGAAAATCCCCATTGAGGACCTTGTATCTTTCTCGTTCCCCCATAACTTTTGCCATCCTCATTTCCTCGGCTATTTGCAAAGCCTCTTCAGATAACCAGTTTGCTTTTTTGCATTTCTTTTGCTTTGGAACTACATTCGTAGCAAATTCTTGTATTATATCACGAACATCAGTCCACATCTCTTCAGGCTATCTGTCTTCTAGATCTAATTCTTGAAATCGATTTCTCACTTCCACAGCATATTCTAATGGAATTTGATCCAGATCATACCTGAAAGGCCTTCTAGTTTTCTGCGTGTTCCTCAATCGAAGCTTAAATTTTGCAACAAGAAGCTGATGATCGGTGCCACAATCGGCCACAGGCCTTGTTTTTACTGCTTGTATAGCGCTTCTCCATCTCTGCCGGCAAAGAATATAATCAATCTGATTCCTGTACAGACCGTCCGGTGAAGTCCATGTGTACAGGCGCCTCTTGTGCTGTTGAAAATGAGTATTAGCTATGGTCAGGTTGTTTTCTTGGCAAAACTCTACTAGCCTCTGCCCAGCTTCATTTGGCTCACCAAGACCGAACTTGCCTGTAATTCCGGATGTTTCTTCACTCCCCACCTTAGCATTCCAGTCTCCTATGAGAAAAAGGACGTCTGATGATGGAGTGCGGTCTAAAAGGCATTGCAGGTCAGCATAAAATCTCTCAACGTCAGCTTCTTCAGCAGTAGTGGTTGGTGCAGAGACTTGGATAACTGTTATGTTGAAAGAGTGACCTTGGATCCGAAGTGAAATCATTCGGTCGTTTTTGGGGTTGTACCCTAGCACTGCATGCTTTGCCCATTCTTCTGTTTACTATGAGAGCGACCCCATTCTTTCTCCTGGATTCGTGCCCGCAATAGAAGACATAATGGTCACCGGAATTAAATTCTCCCATTCCGGTCCATTTGAGCTCGCTAATACCCAAGATATAATGTTCAATCTGCCCATTTCGCGCTTGACGACATCCAGTTTACCTTGCGTCATAGATCTTACATTCCATGTTGCTATGTGATATATCTCCTTGCAACATCGTACTTTCCGGTCGCTTCCCGACACATCCACAACTGAGCGTCCTTTCGACTTTAGCCCAGCCGCTTCATTCGTCCTGGAGCTACTAGGAATCGCCTTTTGTTCATTCCCAGTAACATGGGGGACGCCTTCCAACCGGGGGGCTCATCTTCCGGCGCCATATCCATAATGGTATTGTGACTGGTCATAGGGTTTTCTTGGCAGGAAATACTGGAGTGGGTTGCCATTACCTTCTCCAGTGAATCCCATTTTGTCAGAACTCTCTGCCGTGACCTGTCTATCTTGGGTGGCCGTACACAGCAGAGCTCATGACTTGGAGTTTCGCAAGCCCCTCCGGCCACGACAAGGCAGTGATCCATGAAGGGGGCGCTTTTTAGCACCGTTTTCGCAGCGCCCCCTGGGCAGCGCAAGGCTTTTATCTTACATCGACATTATTTCACCTACTAGGCATAGCGAAACTGTATCACTAGCTCTTTAGAGCCCCTTAAGAATCTCCCTCGATGCACGGGAGAATGTTTTTGCAGGTCCTCGGTGCGCAATCACGTGACACATGGGTGACGTAGCCTACACGTCGCGTACGGGTATCTCAAGGAGTTGTGTGTGTGTGTGTGTGTGTGTGTGTGTGTGTGTGTGTGTGTGTGTGTGTGTGTGTGTGTGTGTGTGTGTGTGTGTGTGTGTGTGTGTGTGTGTGTGTGTGTGTGTGTGTGTGTGTGTGTGTGTGTGTGTGTGTGTGTGTGTGTGTGTGTGTGTGTGTGTGTGTGTGTGTGTGTGTGTGTGTGTGTGTGTGTGTGTGTGTGTGTGTGTGTGTGTGTGTGTGTGTGTGTGTGTGTGTGTGTGTGTGTGTGTGTGTGTGTGTGTGTGTGTGTGTGTGTGTGTGTGAGAGAGAGAGAGAGAGGGAGAGAAGCGCTTGCGGCAGTTTGTTTTGTTCCCGCCTTGGCTCCTCCTCAAATACTAGTCTCCTCCCCTCCCCCATGGCTCCAAGCAGTGCTGATATGACTATGGGCAGCAGCAATCGAGCCTTTATACTCCTGAAGTAACAGAACAGAATTTTCCTCCTCCGGGGAATGAGTGAGCGCACATTCTGTGCGTTCGCAGTCTTTTGCTTTCGTTATTTTTCTCCCGGTGGTTTGGCGGGGTTAGAGCCTGTATTCGAACGACGCAGGGACTTGAGTCGCGAGTCTGCTTCTTCGCAGCGCGCTGCAGGGATTGTGAGTTTGCTTCCTCACTACAATGAAAACGTGCAAGAGTACTGACTTATGCGGGGCCGCAAATATATTGAGTACCTGCGCACGAGTTATTTGCGCACACTCGCGCCCACAAACATGCAGTTTTTAGTGACAAAAAGGAAATAACTTTCACTGCATGAGAGCATCGATGGGTGCGTAAACGTTGATGTTTGGAATTAAGCTGTGAAATTATACAAGAAGTTGCTTAGCTTATCGACAAACAATTTTACGTCACTATATATATATATATATATATATATATATATATATATATATATATATATATATATATATATATATATATATATATATATATATATAGCAGACAAATGAAGGATAAATGAGGGCGCTCGTTATAATACATGAAGGCAAGAAGCCAACAGTCGGCGAGGCCAAGGAAAGCATTGGGGATTGTAATTTATGTATTTTTCTTTTTTTTTTTAATTTTACTTTTATAATCACATAAATAAGTAATATAATCTGTTCAGGGGAAAGATAATCAAACGCAAAGTGGAAGAAAAAACGACGTGCCGATGGTGGGAACCGAACCCACGACCTCCGAATATCTCGTCCGGTGCTCTTCCAACTGAGCTACAATGGCCGCTGTCCCCCCTGCTACTTTTTTGGGTATTAATTTTGTCTGTATGAGGGTGGCGCTGGTGAACACTCTCAAGGTTCGTATATATATATATAGGTATATATATATATATATATATATATATATATATATATATATATATATATATATATATATATATATATATATATATATATATATATATATATAGTTGTTTCACATAAGAGGCGTAACTTTTAAGATGCAAAAATGACCGATTGAGCCAAATACATGAGCGCAGCAAATCTTCAGTGCTGCCTCCGCTGCCGCTCAGGCCAAACCAGCCCGTACCTCACAGCTAGAAGAAAAAAGGAAGCAAGCGTGCATACTGCTTTGCCGAGGGCAGCTCCAACAAGCCGTCACTCGTTATAAACTACGCTGTCTACGTTGGCTAACCTACGTTGGCTAACAGAAGAAAGCGTGCGTGCTGCTGAGTGCGGACGGTTAGATGCTTCCCCTCCTCCTGCTTAAAGCCGCGCTCCGACGGCCCAGCGCTTTTCTCAATAAAACGTCGACAGGACACGCAGAAGTGACGTAGACTCTACGTCGGTTTTGTGTCACGTGATTGCGCACCCAAGATCTGCAAAAATATCCTCCCTGCATAAGAAAATGATTGCGCTCTGAGCGAAAGCAGTTTTCACATTCCTCTTGACGTCTTACATGCCAACGTTACATGCCATACGTAACCAACCTGCTGATCATCATCATCATCATCATCAGCCTGATTATACCCACTGCAGGGCGAAGGCCTCTCCCATATTTCTCCACTTAACCCGGTTCTGTGCTAGCTGCATCCACTTGACCCCTGCGAACTTCTTAATCTCATCCGCCCACCTAACTTTCTGCCGCCCCCTGCTACGCTTTCCTTCCCTTGGAATCCAGTTTGTTACCCTCAGCGACCATCGGTTATCCTCTCTTCGCACTTTATGTCCTGCCCATGTCCATTTCTTCTTCTTAATTTCTACTAGAATGTCGGTAACTTGAGTTATTTCTCTGACCCACTCTGCACGCTTTCTATCTCTTAATGTTACCCCTACCATTTTTCGTTCCATAGCCCTTTGGGTTGTCCTCAACTTAAGTAGAACTCTCTTGGTTAGCCTCCACGTTTCAGCCCCATAGGTGAGTACAGGCAAGATGCAACTGTTGTATACTTTCCTCTTGAGCGATACCGGTAAGCTACTAGTCATAATCTGCGAGTGCTTGCTAAATGCGCTCCATCCCAATCGTATTCTTCTTGTTGTTTCCTTTTCGTGGTCCGGATCTGCGGTTACTACCTGTCCTAAGTAGACATATTTGCCTACTACTTCCAGTATTTCGCTACCTAATGTAAACTGCTGTTCCTTCCCGAGGCTGTTGAACATTACCTTAGTCTTCTGCATATTGATTTTCAAGCCTACCTTTCTACTTTACCTGTCTAGGTCATCAATCATTATTTGCAGTTCATCCCCCGAGTTGCTTAGCAAGGCAATGTCATCAGCAAATCGCAGATTACTGAGGTATTTTCCATCTACCCTTATCCCTAACTGCTCCCATTCCAAGTCTCTGAATACTTCCTCTAAACAAGCTGTGAATAGTACTGGGGAGATTGTGTCTCCTTGCCTAACACCTTTCTTTATGGGAATTTTGTTACTTTCTTTATGCAGAACTATGGTTGCTGTGCAGCCGCTATATATATCTTCCAGCACTTTCACGTATGGCTCGTCTACCCCCTGATTTCGCAATGCCTGCATCACCGCCAAGTGATGCAGGCATTGCTGATCACGACCTGCTGATCACGACTATCATTACGAAGCTCAGTGACGGTGTCGGCGTTTGTTTACAGAAGAGTATACCGGCAGGAGCGCCGAGCCCGTATGCAAAATTTTAAAGAGCACGGGCCGGCCATGCAGTTTCAACTACGTTCACGTCGCACACTAAAGCAAGTTTCAAGACCAACAGGTCATATAGGCATTTGCCGATCGACGGATACAACGCTCGTCCTGTACCCTGTCTTGTGTGTGTTTTTTCGCGCTACTATAAGATGTCTGAAGTTCTGCACCAACTAGGCCGACAACACATCTTACTGATACAACCTTCGAGAGTACGCGCCTGAGGGCGCAGCATGTAGCCCCGTTCCGTCCTCTCAGGATCGTTTGCTCGGCGTAATAAATGTTAAGCGGTACATCAAAATATGACCGTCACCAGCGACATAAAGAAAGTAGACGGCAAATTCGCAACTCTTGCCGCACTGAATGCAGCGAGCTTACTGCAACGGTGCTGCCTGCGAGAGCGGCGGAGAACGGCGCTTTGGCCGTGAGCTGCGCCCTAGTTGCCGCTAGGCTTAAACTGTTTCACACCGAAACCGCAGCATGACGGCGCTTCGGAATTGAGCAGCGCTATAGTAAATGGTCTGTTCGTGGAACAGCCTTACTGTCAACCTGTCTCAGAGTAAAAGAAAGATGTAATCTCGGCGACGCCTTGGATCGGATGAGCTGAGCGACGTATCGGCAGCTGGGAGCTGCGAGCAGAAATTCGCTTAGTATCGCAGTTATCCCCAGATTCTCGTTGTAGATCAGCGATCCTCAGTAAGGTTTCTTTTTTTAGATGATTTATCCAATCGCGTATTATTTAAGAGATCAACAAATTTTAGCATGCACTTTTTTCTTTTTTTTTTTTTGACGGTGGCTCACAAACAATCCGTGCCGGCACCAGCTGACTGCAGCAGGCGGTTCATCTTGTGCGGAAAGATCGTCGACACAGCATCCGATTTCAGTTATCGCCTAATACTCGCGAGGCCAAACTCTTCTATCAGAATCATCCTGTATTGGTAGCAATTTTCCGAGCATATAGTATTCTCAGGTGTACACTGTAAAAAATGTGTGTGAAATTACAGGTATTTTTAAAGAAAATTTCTGTCCCCGTACAGAGAATATCTGTTCTATTTCAATGAACGAAATACGTTCACGAAAAAAAAAAACTAATTTTTTGTTTTCTAGCCGAAACCTTCATTGGAAAAACAATTCGATATATTTTTGTCGTATTCTACCCCAAACTGATTTTCACTTGAAAAGTAGGTAAATGCTGAATAGAAAGCGAAATATTATGACAGCCCCGAAGGCGCTTCCGACGAACGGCTGCGTAACAATTTCGATTCGAAAGAATGTAACTAACTAGTGGCGCCACATTGAGGTCCGTTGTTGGTTGGCTCCCTGCTACAGTGGTATGTGTTACGAATTTTTCACTTGTCTCTTTTTGGTAGCTAGGCAACGAATGTTGCGCGGGTAACTTTATGGGTGCCATCGAGTATTGCCAGCACCGAGAGATATTCCTGAGATGGGGTTGGCAAGGCTTTCGCCTTAGAAATGGTACTCATTGAAGAAGTTGGCGCTTTACGGTATTTTGTTCTTACAGGCAGGTAATATGAAATGAAAGACGAGTAAAGAAAGATATATTTGATCACACTTTTTACTGCGCAAAAAAAAGCGCCGCATAACAAAAAGTTTGTCAATTAAAAAAAAAATTTCTATCAGTTGCAAAAAGCAAAAAAAAAACTGTAAAATGAGAGAAAAATTAAAAATCGAAAACTTGGCAGAACAGAAAGTTTCTGACAGGGCAGCTGCCAGAAAATTTCTGTATTTTTCAACAAATTTTTTATTACAGTGTAGAGCCGGATCGCACGATTCAATTTGTCACGAAGCTTTTTTTTTTTTTTTTTTCGGGAAATCAGTGCGTTGTTTTTTGTAGAATGACTAGTGCAGCCAACAACAAACACTAGCTACCATACATCGCTGCAAAGGAATGCGCTAAAGTGTGAGGTGAAACTGCAAGACAGTGATGTCAAGATCTATGCTTTTTGCAAGCAAGCTGTTGGCCGTGCCTGCGTCATACCAGACTGTAAGTAGCGCCGCCGTCGCCTTGCCCCGTGCCAGCAGCACCTCATAGGATCGTACTGGCGACGCCACACCGCACAAGCCGCGCCCAGTAGGGCCGTTGCTTTATCGCCGTTGTCTGCTCGGAAACCCCTGCATGACTGTGACGTCAACAAGCTCAGTGATGGCCGCAAAAATTTCTCTCTGGCAGCACGAGTCGCGGGTCCCGGAGCGCTATCTTTAAAATTACTTCGCACGAAAACTAAAGCGTCCTCAACTGTGATTTTTGGAACACGTAATGTTGACGCTGAGAAGAACGTCTGATACAGATTTCGTTGATATCTGTGAGCATCGAAAAATCGCCGGAGTTGACCTTAAGCATCCTTGTATGGCAATTAAGTTGGAGGCTAGCTCATGACAGAAATTCCAACCTCCGATCCCATATATAAACTCACAATGAGACAGCCATGCTTTCGCCTAGACAGCAGATAAGCAGCGCCTTCTGTAAGCTTTTTAATCTATTTACGAAGAGACACGTGCAAACATATGAAGCCTGGCATGTAAAATTACCGCAGAAAGCCGGGTTTTCTTTCTTTTTTTTTTTTTTTGATAGACGCCTTTGCGTTTGCCGTAAGCACCGGTGTGGCTCCATAACTTAGTATGTATATCCATCCACTCTTTTTAAATGCATCAGCCATTAAAAAGCCGTGCATTTAGCTGCATCGCTTGCAAATGACTCTTTCTTACAGCAATTGGTCAAAAGAATTATTCAATGCACGTCTTGAATGCAGTCATTATGTGGAGATATCAAAACCGGACAAACATAACAGACCGTCTGGGAGAGTTGAACTTTCTGCTTGTGTGTGTTGAGGCGAGGAGGGTTCGTGCGTGTGTGCACGCACCTGCTGTCTGAGCGTCTCAAAGTTTTCCTCCCCCCCCCCCCCCCCCACACGAGCATGTCTTCACTGAAGGGGATGAATTATTGCACCCGACTTGCTTGTTTTGCGAAGATCCATCCCCGCGCAAGGCACCGAAGCGGGATTATGCATTCCAAGAGCCGACGGTCAAAGTCCTAAAGTAGACGGATGTGTTTTGCAGTGTCTAACCGCTTAGCGTAAGCTTTTAACTGAACTATTCCAACCTGTCGTAGCCACCGACAGAGAGAAGTAATTCCGTACGGCTGCTTTTCTCTAGGGATGGCGCACAGCCAAGTTTGGAAGTAGCGGAAGTGTCGTCCTTGGTTTTCAGTCTTTTTCTTTATTTTTACTCTTTGGCTGTACTGCCTTCGTGGTAGGCGAGTCGAACAAAACGCTCTGACGGTCGCAGAGCCCTTGATGCCAGGTTGGTGAGTGTGGAGGTTCGTTGTACCGGTTTAATAATGATTACCAAAATGATTACCCAGTACTATTCACAGCTTGCTTAGAGGAAGTATTCAGAGACTTGGAATGGGAGCAGTTAGGGACAAGGGTAGATGGAGAATACCTCTGTAATCTGCGATTTGCTGATGACATTGCCTTGCTAAGCAACTCGGGGGATGAACTGCAAATAATTATTGATGACCTAGAAAGGAAAAGTAGAAAGGTAGGCTTGAAAATCAATATGCAGAAGACTAAGGTAATGTTCAACAGCCTCGGGAAGGAACAGCCCAAGCAGCACACCAGCATTGGTCCAACAATGGTTCATCACTGGAAAAGAATGGCATCAATATTGGACTGATATTGGCATTTGGGCATTTTACTACATTCTCCATTCTTGGCCCATCTTTCGTTCCAAGATTGGTCCAGTGTTCAACCAAGCTGGAGCCACCAATGTAGGCACAATATTAGACTTTCCATTCATGCACCATGATTCCTGCCAATACTGTCCAGCATTATACCATCATTGTATTACCAATATTTGTTTAATACCAGCTATTCCATTGATGGCCCATTGTCAATGCCAATGTCATACCAATGATTAGCCATTGCAGGTGCACTGGCTACTCCATTCATGCCGCATATTGTCGATACCAATATTAATCCAATGGTTTATGGGTACACCGGCTACTCCATTCATGTGCCATTGATGATGTCAAGATTACACATTTTGTGGCACTGCCTGTGCAGGCCATAAAATGCAGCCTTTTTCATTCTAGCCATATTCGTGACAGCACATCAAACTTGCTTGGACAGTAATGGCCTTTCAAATAGGAGTGGCCATATAAATTCAAATTGTCGCTCATGAGCAACCAGTAGATATTCACAAAACAAGGGCATGGTTCACAAAAAGATAATATTTATTGCAATTGTTACTATAGACGGCAGTTGTTACTAGCCAGCGCTGAGGGCACACACAGCAGCAGTTAGCGGGGCAGTGGCAGGGTTGGTCAGGGCAAGGCGGGCTCTCGGGAAGTGGAAGGGGCCAGGGAGCTGGAGGGCACACTCATAGGCGTAGTGAGGGGGCTGACCCTGCAATTGCATTCACAGGTGGCATGCCTGGTTCGCCAGGGGAGGTTTCAGCATAACACCTTTTTCTTCCACCCCCCCTGTCACAGGAACCAGGCAGCCACCTGCGAATAAATGCGTGTGCCTCCAAATCGTCCACCCCAACTTTTTCGCAAATGGCACCTGCACAAAAACAATGAGGAAACAAAATTTACAACACTATTACGAGACATATAAAATCGCGTGTATTATTTTAGGAAGATGTAGAAAATTCCAGGATTCATGTACCGAAATTTATGGTCAATGAGAAACACTATACTGATGAGTTCCAGATTAGTTTCAGCTGCCTTGGGTTTATTAGGATGAAAGACGCACATACATTGCATAGCATGTGTCCTGTTGCATTTTGATCGCCTCCACAGCAATACGGCTGAGACAGCCAGTGTTTCATCCCACACTAGGAATTAGTGCTTGATTGTCGGCTGTCTCCGCATATGACTGGCGCACTAGTTTTTTGCCGCTCCTACGCTTTCTGCGATGTGCAAACAGTTTATACTAAATATCGTTACCAAGAGAATGTTCGGCGACCATTTGCATTTTTTTTAAATGGCTAGATATAATATACACAAGCGATCTAAGCCCACGACTGCTGCACTGGCCGCTGGTTAGCTGATATACGCTTTTGACTGGTTTTGTGGGTAGTTCACTTAAACGGGAGCTCACTTAAACGGGTAGCTCACAGGTGAATCATTTTTACACATATACTGCTTGTCCAAGCAAATTTGATCCAAGGGATAAAAAAAAAAAACATTTCGGAGGCAGGCAAAGGAAACCAGATATATATTGCTGGAAGCTACCTTGAGCGCCACAGAAAAGGTTTTGTTTGGAATCCTTATTGACATTATTTACCTAAATTACTGATTAATGACTTACACAATAAATGGTGTTGCTACTTTGAAGAGTACCGGCACAATCCACGTTTGATTATTTGTGATAAAGAACCCTCACGTCTGCATTTTGAACACCAGATACAATAGGAAACCACGAAAATACAGAAATCTGATTCCCGGACAATACAATTGAGGACTTGGCTTGGCTCGACAGCCCTGTGTAGCGTTAGACCTACAAGTTGCCTATGGTTTCTTCGTCCGCGCCAGCACATCGTCCAACAAGACTGTATTTGTATTTTTCAGCTGAAAAATACTGTTAAACTCATTTATATCCTTACCGCTTTGTAGTCATTATCCGCATTGCATAGTTCGGCGCGCTCATTCTAACTCGAGCCTTCATGTGCGCCAAAGGGCCGACGCGAAGCAACCATCGCCAGCATATCACCCTTACTCATGATGGGGCTAGCAATCATAGCGGCAGGTTGTTTTGTCCGCTCAAAATCATGTTGTGAGCAGCACAGTTGAGGTGCGCGAATGGGCTGGTAACGGTTTCGGTATCTACATAACCCGGAATTTATCTGCAGCTGGAAAAAAAGGTACACATGAGGTTTCTAACCTCAGATATTGAAACAGGGGTTTCCGAACGTGCTCACCGACTCTGTAAGTCCTATTTATTGTCTAAAGTGAATATTTAGTACTTGAAGCGAATAACCTCACTTCCCCACGTACAAAATAAAAAATTTTCTGCGCTGTCCTAAGTGGCTGCCAGCAATGCACCACCGGTTTCCATCGTCTGTTTCTAATGGTTTATTTATAACCCTTGGCTCAAGCTATGGGGCGCAGCAGGTGTAATGTAGCTTGAATAAAACCTGCAAGAGACCATATATATGGGTAGATTTGTAAGGTTTACAGATTTCACTTACAAATTCTACAGGAATCGCGTCACTGCGGCCTTCCTTTAAAATTGACACGTAATAGCGCTATATTCGTGGCTAAAATAAAGTACTGAACGCATTAATTCAGCTTAGCAAATGCAGCTGTAACAGAAAGTGAGGGCTGGCGACACCTAAGGTGTGCCTAGCTTTCAAATTTTCTTAGATGGCACAACCGTTCGAAATATGGAATATTAAAAAAAGCCCTTGATATTGGCTTTCTCACAGCGTATTATGGGTGCCTTAGATAAGAAACATAATCGAGGTCCCATGGCCATCTTTCGTTTCCAATGAAATTCTTATATGTGGTGCGCAAATATCTAGACACAAAAGAATTAACCTTAGTTTTTCAAGATACGCGTAGTTTCCTCGAAAAAAAACACAATTGTATGGTGTATCTCTAGAGGTAGAAAACGCTGTTTTTGCCATTTCAAAATGTTGAAAGTTTGGATACCATGATTTTGTCATCTGCTCTTTTTTACTCACTAAATATATGCAGGTTTTATATTTACAAACACTATTAGAAACCTATTTTGTTTTTGCAGTTGTGTTATTAAAAAATCGCAAAATTTTCTTCAGGAGCGATACGCTGCAAAAATATTCATTTTTAACCTTATGTACTGGCATATGATGCATTAGGTTGGTTGCACTAAATATGTTTTCACTTCCTGACGCATGTTCTTAATTCCAGGCAGTATCTGGAGCTCCAGACCACTAGGTGTGTTCTCCACAACGCATCAAAATTGCTCAGAATTCGAAAACAGCAGTAAAGGGCAAATTTGCTGCAATTAAAAAAAGACCATCTTCGATTTTCATTCAAATCCCTCTCAAAACTCTTCAGTACCTCAAAAATATCACGGACTAAAAAGTGTTGCGTTATACTGTTTAAAAATATAACATTAAATATTAAACCGAGTGCTTGTGCTGATAATGGCCAAACTCAGCCTGCATTCTTGCAAGATCCAATAATATCTTGGCAGAGAAACTATTTCTCTACATTATCTAGGTTTCATTCTTTATTTCTGAAAAAATTTGAAGCTCTAGATTTGTGCGTATCTGCATATTATTTTGAAATTGGACAAAAGTAAGAAAATGGTAAAATAAGGAAAACTGATTAGAATTGAAGAAACGGCCGCAACATCAATTTTTATCAAAATCTGTGGAAACAATGCAAAGTACTTTGTTAATTTGAGTCAGTAAATATATTGAATTCTGCAAAATGTAATATTAGAAATATAAAAATGCTTGTTTTTGTTCTATAGATGTGCTTATATGGCTCCCCCTTATGGAATAGGCATCAAAACTTCAATTTAGTATTTGCTGAATTTAGTTACATTTTACCTTAAGTAAAATTTAAAACATTGTCAGCGCTTATACATCGTTTTTCTGCTTCTGGGACAAATACTTAATATAGCTTAAAATGGTATTAATTCACTATTTCTGTCAATTTCATGGCAGAACGCAAGTGAAGGCTGAACTTTTTCTCTGTCCTGCATTCTTTTTTATTGCTAGGTGCAATAGTATTCAATCTAGGTTATTAATATATTATTCCATTTCTCAGCTTTGACCACCACTAACAATACTATATTTTTGAAGATGATTTTTCAATGTGTAATTTTTATAATTACAATCATAAGCAAATCGCTTTCCAGCATAATACTTTTGGTGGCGTTACAGAGAACACACATAGCAGCTTAGAGCTCCAAATTCTGCCTTAAATTAACATAATGACCTGCGTAATAACACAGAATATTTTAGTGCAAACAACGCAACGCGTCACGCCAGTATGTAAGGTTGAACATTAACATTTTTGTAGCGCGTTGTTCTTGAAGCAAAGTTTGCGATATTTTACTAAATCAACTGCATCAATGAAACACACTTTTAATACTTCTTATACAAGTAAACGTTACCCAAATGCGGTGAGTAAAAAACAGTGGATGACAAAATTTTACGCAACCAGCCGGCCTCCAAACGTGCAACTTTTTGAAACGACAAAAACGGCGTTTTCCAGCTTTAGTGATAGGCGTTTTTTTTTTTTTTTCGAGAATACTACGTCGCATCTGGCAAACCTAAGGGTCATTCCTTTGTGTCGAGACATTAGCCCACGACATATGAAAATTTAATTAAAAAAATGGTCATTGCACCACGATTACTGTTCCTGTCCGAAGACATCCATATTTGTTTTCATTTCGTCTCTTCAACAGGCTGGTTTAGCCAATGCGGTGAATAAAAATATCATCGCATATATTAAAGATTTTCGCGCTTATACCTAAAGCTACCTATATTGTCACAACTGTCATACAGTATTTGTAGCTGAAACATCACAAAAGGGATTCGATTGCAAATTGTTCGCTAGTTAAATAGACGTACGAGATGACACGTATACTTTGTAGAATACAATTTAGGAAAGAGCAGATACAAACTACAGGCGAATAATGCTATGATATGGAGCATATGTATTACTCCGGCTAACAGTAAAAAAATCAACTTTTAACATATTAATATATTCGACAAACTATTGCATGCTCACATAGGAACACAATTAATGAGCTCATCCACGCATCTAATATGGGCATTAGATGTGTGGATGACTTCGTTTTATTCCAATTCGTGCGTCACTCAAAATAATTGAACGAGAAAAAAGTTAATGTCTACACAATTTTCAGTGAGTATACCACAAATTATACTAAGGTGCTTCATATATGTCACATCACCTAGCAAGTGAAATGGGATAACAGAAGTAATCAGACTCTAACCCTGATCAGCATTTCGCTTTGGCGCCATCTTTGTAAGTTTTTAGGCAGGCTTTTCCACTGATTATCCTCTTCTTTATACCCCTGCCACCCACAGGACACAAATCTTCTGGGGGTACCGAACTGCTGGTTTTCGCACCAGTGATACAACTTAATCGATCCATTTATACGTAGAAAACACTCTCGATGCGCACCTAAAAAAAAATGAAAGCATGTATGTGTAGGCGAAATCATTCACCGGCGATTTAATAATATGATTTGAACAATAAAATCAAAGGATCACACTCGAAGTAACAAAAAAGTGGTGGAGAGATAGGAATTGAAGCAATGAAAGGCGGTTGCTTTCTGCAAAAAGCCAATAGCAAGAGGTCCACCGTCTATAAGAACAGGCAATAAAAATAAGGCATATTTAAAGGTGCATGCAGCAGTTACAGTGATGCAGTGCTACCTTTTTTTAGGCAGGCTTTTCCGCTGATTTTCTTCTTCTTTATTGCCCTTCCAACCACAGGACACATATCTTCTGGGGGTTGTCGGTTTTCGCACCAGTGATACAACTCAATCGATCCATTTCTACGTAGAAAACGCTCCCGATGCGCATCTAAAAAAATGAAAGCATGTATGTGCAGGCTAAATCATTCACACATGATAAAACAATATGATTTGAACAATGAAATCAAATGATCACACCCAGAGCAACAAGAAAGTGGTGGAGAGATAGAAATTGAAGCAATGAAAGACGGTTGCTTACTGAACAAAGCCTATAGCAAGAGGTCCTGCGTCTATAAGAATAGGCAATAAATTAAGGCACGTTTATAGGTGCATGCAGCAGTTAAAGTGATGCAGTGTTACCTTTCTGTTTCACTGCAGTGATTGGTATAAATATTACAGCAATTGCTAGGCATCTCAGGTAACCCCATTGAAAACTTCATCCAAGGTACCGAGGAGCAGTGGCGTGTTATTTGCAGCTGTTAACGGAAAGACAGGCTATCCTATGAGTGCATGCGCATTTCCTCCTTTTTGTATACTTGAATAAAAGCGACTGAACAGTGAGTGTTGTAAGAGGTGCAGCGTCCCTAGGAATGGGGAACAAAATCAAGTTTTATTAAACAGAGGTACAAAAAGAAGCAAATATGCCTGCAATAATAGCATGATGGCCTACCTTTTGATCAACAGCTGTAAACAACCTGTCACTGCCAGTCGGTTCTTTAGATAGGCTTATCAATGCCAGAGCTTAAAGCTAAGAGAAATATGAGTAACGTTTATTGCGGTCACGGCCGTAAACAATTCTAGCGGAACACTCCATTACTGTAACTATTCAACCGTCCATTTATACATATCGTTCATTAAAGAACCATGCACATCATATTAAGTTGCTCTTTTCTACTCCCAAATGATTTCCTATAGAATTAGAATACGTGGATCGCTGCTTCGGTTTCAACATTCTTGCACGATGGCTATGGCGTGCACTTCATGCATACGGTACGGTACGTGAGGTACAAAGAGCTGTAATTGCCGAACAGGCGGACCTGACGGCCTGTCCCATTTCGCCTGAAAGTGCGCGCCGTGATCGAGCGCTTCGCGAGCAATATATTTCGGACGATATGGTTGCCTCATACCGGCCGTCAATGTTTTGTACAATGTGTCCCGCGTGCACGTTGTTTACATTGCAGTGACAGGGACGCAGTGCACACACGGCTGATGTGCCTTTTTGCTTGTATTGTTATTTTCCCCCGCCTTCGAAGCGCGTCTGCGAAATCGCTCTCCTATTGTCGCCGCTTTCTGATAACGCCCTCACCTGAAGGCGCGGGCTCAGAAGGGGGGCGTCGATTAAGAAAACTTTGAAAAGGGGCTCACTTGCGCTGTTCACGGCTTTCAATTCTTGAATATGATATTAACCATTATAAAAGTGGAGGTTCATTATGACTTAATTATAGCCTAATCATCAAGCGGCATGACGCACATGTCTGCCCCACTGTAAAATTCGCTTGCACAGACGGCACGAACAGTTTTCAAAACTTCGTCTGTACATCTGAAAACAAAAAACTGCGCTTAACTCTTAACAAAAACCAAAAACTGTGTGAACATGGCTTCCTGCGCGCAGAAGAGAGGCTGTCCAAAATATATGTACAAAGCCGGGCGCATAGTATCTGGTTACTAATTTATTGCGGCGCGCTGCACAGTCAAAAAACTGCGCAAATGGCTGCCTGCAGTGTTCTGTCACGTGTTGGTGGCATACACACCTGTTACGCACGGCTCCTCTATTTTCGGCGCAAATGCTATTCATATCGCAGCCAGCAAATAAGTCCACGCACTTGCTTGCATGTAACCCGGACGAAAATTCGCTTAGTTCTTGAAGTCATGCTTCGCGCAGTTGTTTCGAGGAGAATAAGGAAAGAGAACATTTGGGACTGGTAGGAGATTATATAGAACCAATTATGAAGCAATGACATGCTGCAAAGATATATACTCACGGTCTAAGATGACGGCGTTCACTGAGTCCGATAATGCCGATGGTATCCCGCCGTTGCTGTAATCCGTACTCCGGCGACATTTCACAGCTCAGCTATTCACTGATATGTAGCAAGCACCAACCGGAGCACATGGACATGTATAGGCGCAAGAGAAAATTATGCACAGCACAATGAAAAAGAAAATTAATGAGGGAAGAAATTAAAGAAAGGTTCAAGAAGCTGTCACAAGTCTTGTAGCGTCTCCAACAAGCTCTGAAATGAACGCTTCGGGAGGAGGCCGCACAGCAGCGCAGCTGGGGATGCTGTCTGTTGTGTCTTGCACGTAGACGCGTAGGCGAGGGGGAACAACGACCCGCTCAACCAGCGCGTGATTCCCGCCGCGGTGTTGTGTTCGCAAGGGCTGCGCGTGGGAACGAAGGTCCAACGACCCTCTCAACATTCCATTCCTCCTTTACCCAGCCCTCTTCTGCTTGCACCGGCCAGCCGTGACTTCGGACCGTACCGATGAGCGGCCGCCAGCGCGCACCGCTCGAGTCGAGTTCTAATAAATAGTTTTGTTTTGTGTGTTCGCAAACGCATTGTTTCTTCAAGCCAACCACGGACAAACATTTTCTAAAAAAATAGAAAGCCTCCCCATCTACCATCCACATTCTTGCGTAAATCCATACAGCTGGTGCATCGACAAATGCGCGCGTCCCCTCTCTCGCCACCTATGATCGAACAAAGGATGTTCGTTCGACCTTTTATATTTACTTCAAAATAATTATATACTGTTGCGTGATGACTGATTAATAATGTCAAAGAGGCGGAGTTCCGAGCTTCTTTTCTATTCTGGCCAAGTTTGGTTATAGATTATACAAATTATGCTCAAGTTAGCTAGCTAAAATTATCCGACTAAATATATACATGCTTTTATTTGTATTCAGTTAATGTTCGCTTTTCGCGTATGAGTAGATGTTTTTATAAAAATTCTCAACATCGGCCCAGGAAACGAAACTTTTCCTAATTTGCAGGCCTTTATTTCAGAAAAGGTTCATGGTAGAGCAGCAATAATTCCACAATATGTTCTCAGCATAATTATCCGCAAACAGCTAAAGCTCATATTTTTATGACATTTGGATACAGAGATACGATCAAGCTAATTTACAGAAAACAGCGAACATTGAAAATTTTTAGGAAAACAAAAACAGTTTTCACATTGTTTAAACTTTTTCCACCTATTCTACACTACCTCAGCTTTCAAAACCATTAAAACACCTTGCATAATTTTGTTGCGCAAGTAATTATGGCCTCATCGATAAAGCCTTTGTCCAATTATAGCGCACCGCGCTGTTCTGAACATTCTACGGAATTTGTGAATTGTTCAAGGTTTTTAAATTTTGGCATATAATTTTGTAACAGGGAGAAATATATTTACAAAAGAGGATTAAAGATATATACATTGAGGAACAGCCAAGGAGCCAGGCTACGAGGGCCGCCCATTCGACGCACTTCTTTTTCTTAATCTTCCACAAACGAGAGCGCCACTTCGTCCTCATCATTCTCCAGCTGTAACAATATTTCTTCGCTCATGTTTTGTTTCGACTTCGCAAATCGACGGTGACAGACACAGCAATGAATGATTCAGAATCAATTTTGTGCGCGTCGAGGTCCTGATGCGCTGTGGCATCAGGCAATACACAGACGTTTTTCGCAATCACCTTCACCTTAACGCGGATTGCACAAAAAGACGATAACGTTCAATGAGCAAGCAACGTATTCCAAATCATTTTAGTAGAATGAAAGAATTGGAAAGGGCATGGAAAACTGCCTCATTAAAACAGTGTTTGTAGGCTGCATTCGTTTTTTCGAATGACTCGACAGCGCACATTATTTTCATTCCTGTACAGTTTTTTTTTTTTATTCCTTTGCCACCGCCTAGCGCGGTTGGAATGGTCAAACTCTAAACTAATAGGCGGAAAAAACTATTTTTTTTTTTGTTTATTGGCGATATATATGTTGTGCGCCATATAAATGTACCGGGGCCTTCATGCTCGCAGTCTGCACGAAAAACTGTCATTTTTTTTTTTTTACCACCGTGTGAATGCCCAAAACTAAAATGGTAATCCTCGCGAGTCTTCCGGCTTTTCATTTTCCAGTGATTGCGTCTAGAAAGTACACACATCGTATTCGGTCCTTTCTCCAGGTAAACAGACGATGCTGCGCGTAGAATTCCTTATGGATAATACAAAAGCACTAGAACAAAAACATCGCTGAGAAAATGGTCATTTGTTCCTTCAACTTGAGGCAACGTTTTCCTTCTCGGCAATGAAAAAGCTACCTTCTAATCACTAATTTAATGTCACATGAACATGCTCGACACGATTTCGTTTTTATGCGCGTTCTCACTGACAATTGTATTTGTACTATAGGTTATGTATAGATGCAGGTATGTAATCGGCGTCCAATACAGGCATATTGGGTCGTGAGTGCTAGCCGGTCTGGGGTATACATATGTGGTCGCACGGTCGTGCTATCATTAGATATAATTGTGCGACAAACGTATGCGCCTGCGACGAAATCTGCATGCATGCCAATAGGCTAAAACCATAAACACATATAGCTGACCCCCAAAGGTGCACCGCATATGAGCGCACCGAAAAGACGAATCCAGACAGTTGCAGCCGTACGTGCTTGAATGCGTTATAGTAATTGTCGTCCCGTACGTGGTACTTGGTGAGGTCCGAACGATCGGCTGAAATGTTGTCGGAATTAAATGCCGCGGTTTGGCGTCCAGCGCACGTGTATTCAACCATAAAAATGGAGAATTTGTTTTGATCTAATGGTCAACGGAAAATATTCACTTCGGCAGCCCATTAAAGCTGCGTTTTTAGGATGGCAATGACAATTGCGAGATCAGGGGACAAAGTGGTCCATCGTGGGCAGTTTTCATTCAGGGATAGCTAATACTGGAAAAACACAAGACAAATTGCAATGGTCCATTACAGCCAGTTTAAAACAACGGAACGGTCAACGTCGGAAGAACACAGGACACCTTGGTCCATTGTAGCCAGTTTTAAAAACTGGACGGGCAACGCCGGAAGAACACTGGACAACATGGTCCATTGTAGCCAGTTTTAAAAAAGGAACGGCCAACGACGGCGGAACACAGGACAACTTGGTCCATTGTAGCCATCTTTAAAAAACTGAACACCCAATACTGGAAGAACAGAGGATAACATTGTCCATTGTAGCCATGTTTAAAAACCGGACATCCAATGCCGGAAGAACACAGGACAACTTGGTCCATTGTAGCCAGTTTTAGAAAACGGAAAACCCAATGACGGAGGAAGGCAGGACAGCTTGGCCCATTATAGCCAGTTCTAAAACCCGGTGCGACCATTATTGGAGGAACGACGGCAATCTCGGTCCAACATAGACATTCTGTATGTACGGCAGTGCCAATATCGGGAACTCACTGTACATCTTGGCCCAAGCTAGCCAGTGTTGGCTACTGGCAGCGCCAACACTGGGAGAGCACTGGCTAGACTGGGCCATTGTTGGACATTGTGTTGACTGGCATGTCCTATGTTGGGAGCATGCTGGTTAGGCCGGCCCAATGTAGGGCCACTGCTTGCCGTCGTACTTACAACATTGGCCCAATGCTTTGTGCTATTAGGTAGCGAAGTGCTGGAAGTAGTAGTCGATTATGTATACTTAAGACAGGTAGTAACCGCAGATCCGGACCATGAAAAGGAAATAAGAAGAATAAGATTGGGATGGAGCGCATTTGGCAAGCACTCGCAGATTATGACTAGCAGTTTACCGGTATCGCTCAAGAGGAAAGTATACAACAGTTGCATCTTACCTGTACTCACCTATGGGGCTGAAACGTAGAAGCTAACCAAGAGAGTTCTACTTAAGTTGAGGACAACACAGAGGGCTATGGAACGAAAAATGGTAGGGGTAACATTAAGAGATAGAAAGCGTGCAGAGCGGGTTAGAGAAATAACTCAAGTTACCGACATTCTAGTGGAAATTAAGAAGAAGAAATGGACATGGGCAGGACATGTACTGCGAAGAGAGGATAACCGATGGTCGCTGAGGGTAACAAACTGGATTCCAAGGGAAGGAAAGCGTAGCAGGGGGCGGCAGAAAGTTAGGTGGGCGGATGAGATTAAGAAGTTCGCAGGGGTCAAGTGGATGCAGTTAGCACAGAACCGGGTTAAGTGGAGAAATATGGGAGAGGCCTTCGCCCTGCAGTGGGTATAATCAGGTTGATGATGATGATGATGATGATGATGACGACGACGATGATGAAGACTTCCAGCGTGGACCTCCTGTCACCATCTCAAATAGAGAGCCTCATTACTTCCTCTCTCAGTGAGAACACTCGCTATGTTTGTGTGCCGGTGTCAGTGTCCAGCATCGACGTGGAATTCGAGCGGATTCGCGCGATCCGTCGGCGGGCTGGAAGGAAGTACAGAAGAATGAAATCCACGCAAGATCTCGCACTTTCTCGCCGAGCTAAACGACAAGTTTTGTGCCACCTGGAGAGGTTAGGACGACAACGTTGGAGACAGTTCTGCTCCTCACTGGATACCCGCTGTCGCGTATCTGGCATATTGCGAGAAGCTTGCGCACGCCTCCGCGAGAAATGCACCCTTTTCGTGCCCTGGCCCTTTATCAATGCCGCAGTGAAGTTGACATAGCTGAAGATGTTTATAAAATGATTGTGGGCACAAACCAGGCACAGTTACGAATTTCAGAGGATTTTGCGCCACCTTCGCAGAATGATCAATACGACTTGCCGTTTACAATAGCTGAATTAGACGCCGCTCTTGCCTCTTGTCGGCATTCATCTGCACCTGGTCCTGACGGGATTACTTATTCAACCTTATCAAACCTAGGCAAGGATGGTAGAACTGCACTACGTAATTCTTTCAATGATATATGGGCTTCTAGTACTGTTTCTGAACACTGGAAGATTAGCCGCCTGGTTGCGCTTTTGAAGCCTGGAAAACCTCCTCTCGAACTTACCTCATACCGGCCAGTTGCCCTGGCAAGCTGTGTTGGAAAAGTTATGGAGCGAATGGTGCTGGCAAGACTTGAGTGGTATCTAGAGAGTAGTGATCTTTATCCGAATATGATGACTGGATCTCGCCGCGGACGCTCTTTCCTTGAAAGCGTCATCGACCTTGTGGCGACAGTAGAACCCGAAAAGCGTCACCGTCGACTAGTAGGTGCTGCCTTTTTAGATATAAAGGGAGCTTACGACAACGTCCTCCGTGATGCTATTCTTGATGGACTTGACGACGTGGGAGTTGGTGGCCGGCTGTACTTGTAGATTGTAAGCTATCTCAGTGGCCGCTCTGTTTACATGACTACGCCTGAAGGAGATACTACTCGCTTTCAGGTCGGTCGTGGAGTTCCACAGGGAGAAGTCCTCAGCCCAACTTTATTTAACGTTGCGCTAATTGGCCTGGTGAGTGAACTGCCAACTAACATCCACATAAGTGCATATGCTGACGACATCTGCATCTGGGCCTGTGGTTCGACGCGCCCACAACTACGTGCGAGATTGCAACGAGCTGTGTCATCGACATCGATGTACTTACGGCGTCAAGATTTATTTTTAGCGGCAGAAAAGTGTGCAGTGATCGCATTTACGGGAAAATGTGTCAGCCGCTACCCGGTTACCCTTCATGGAGTCGTAATACCATACGTCTCCAGGCACAGATTCCTGGGAGTAATTATTGACCACCGACTATCTTGGTCGAAACATATTACTATGGTGAACAAAAAGGCTAATTTTTGCCATGTACTTCGTTTCATAGCTGGCATCAAATGGGGTCCAACTGAGCGCTCCTTAATACGGCTTTACGAGACTCTGTTAGCTACATCCGGTAGCCTCCCAGTACTCTCTAGTATAAGCATTTCCTGCTTGCGGATTTTAGAGAGCGTGCAATCGCAGGCACTGAAAATATGCCTTGGACTGCCCAGATCCACCTCTAACAAAGGCACGATTGAAGAGGCACATGCTCGCCCAATATCCATATACTTGTCACACGAACCACTTCGTGTATATTTACGAGCACTTACAAGACACCGTTTTCACCCACTCGGCAAGATTCTGGATGAGCGGCCGGACTGCAGTTTTACAAGTGTACTCCACTGCCATCAGTCGCAAGTACCGACAGGATATGCCTTCCCATATCGTCCCGCCCAACCACCATGGACGATGGAGAAACCTTTGGTGCACCTTCGTGTTCCCGGAATACTGAAGAAATCAATGGTGCCAATTAGTGGACTCAAACAACTTACTCTGGCGCACATCTGGTCAGAATATCCTAATTATATTCACGTATACACCGATCGATCTGTGTCAGCACAGGCATCCGCTGCAGCTGTGGTCATACCAGCTCAGAAAACGACTCTGCATTTCCTTTTGGGACATACCTCTACATCAACCGCTGCTGAACTTGTAGCAATTCGGGAACCTATTCGCTACATATGTGGGGAACCACCTCAAAAATGGTGTGTATTAACGGACTCAAAGACTGCATTACAAATTTTGACAAACTTACGCCACACTGCCTATCAGTCCCTGGCACTAAACATTATGGAGCGCCTCACATCTTTCCAGCTGCAGGCCACAATATAATGTTTCAATGGATCCCTGCTCACTGCGGGCTCCGTGGGAATGAACAGGCCGGTGTTGAAACGAAAAGCGCACTCATCAACGGCCTCCAAACAGCTGTGCCTTTTTCAAAAGCGGATACGACGTGCCTTCTTACGAGTTGTATGAATAATGCTACAGCAGCTTACTGGGCCCAGCCAGACGCCCGACACATTCGTCTAAGAAGGCTCGATCGAACATTGAAATTTTATGTTCCACGTGATATTCCGCGTCACCAGGCATGCTTGCTACATAGACTTCGTTTAAACGTGGCTTTCACGCGCAAGTACTTACATTGAATTGGACAGATGGACTCGCCGGAATGTTCAACTTGTGGCATCCCAGAGACTGTGGACCATATATTACTGGTGTGCCCAGCGTATGCGTGCGAAAGAAGTGTGCTAGCCGCTTCCTTGAAGCGTTTGGACAAGACGCCTCTGTCGGAGGAACTGCTGCTAGGCACTTGGCAGGACAAGGGGAAGGGTGTCCAGGCAGTGCGGGCTCTTTTCCGTTTTTTTTTTTTTTGTGCGCCAGTGGACTTGATTCGCGCTTGTAAAGCAAGCTACTGTGTCTGTATATGTATTTCATTTACCTTCTCCCACATCGTCACCCATCATGATCTTCTTTCTTCTCTCCTTCCCCTTCCCCAGTGTAGAGTAGCAGGCCAGATTTGAATTATTCCGGCCAACCTCTCTGCCTTTTCCTTTCAATAAATCCATCTATCTATCTGTGTTCCTATATAAATCCAGGGGCTGTGGCACTGACAAAGAAAAAGGAGCTGAACTCACGGGAACTTTTTTTTTCAAATCAGAGATGCTTATGGGACACCCTCGGTGACAGTAATATATTGCTCCAGCATGTAACCGCGGGATATATATATATATATATATATATATATATTGCCAGGGGGCGCTCGGAGTGAAATACGGCGTTGAAGTGAATCGGCTTCGGACTCGCAGAACGTACCTAAACCTTGGACCGTGTAATTCCACCTGTACCGGCTCTCTTAACCTAGCCCCAGTCGCCAACACCGTGACAAATCTGATGGAGGTCAGGTCTGGTGTCCCGTACCCCTACGCTAAGCAGGAGTGCTGGTCATATATTCGAGGAAACGCCCGTTCACCGCACTAGCCGCAGGCAACGAGGCCTACCACCACGGGGACACCTAGAAGACGTCGACTGGTTGCAGCACTACGAAAGGGTAGCTACATTCAACCTCTGGGATGACGCCGCACGGCTACTAAATGTATACTTCAGCCTCGAGGATGGCGCTCGGACGTGGTTCGAGAACCATGAAGAGCAGCTGTCTTCTTGGAGTGAGTTCAAACGTCATCTTGCGGCAACTTACGGAAGCTCAGATCGCCGCGAAAGGGCTGAACGCGCTCTACACACTCGGATCCAAATGCCTAACGAAACCGTCGCGGCGTATATCGAAGACATGACGCGCCTGTTTAAGCGTGCGGATCCTACGATGTCCGAGGACAAAAAGCTGCGCTACCTCATGCGTGGCGTCAAAGAGCAGCTTTTCGCTGGCCTGGTGCGCAGCCCGCCGAAAGCTGTTGCAGAATTCTTTGCGGAAACATCCACTATAGAGAAAGTGCTTCAGCAGCGAGCTTCGGCACAGAATCGCACCATCCACGCCGCCTCCGTCTCTGCTGAGTTCCCATCGCATAGCATGGTGTTACGTTTCTCCACCGAGAAGTGGGACAGCTGACGCGGCCACCGCATAGCAACAGGCAGAACCGCGAGCGGATCGGCCATTTCGACGCCGTTCATCGGCCGCGCAACGCTTCCTCCCGCCGACAAGTCTCAGCGTGTTCCTGCCACGCGCCAAATGTGTGTGCGTGCGTGTGTGTGCACAAGCTGGCCAAGCCTGGAGATCGAGGGAAAGTGCGTCGCCCTCTCCTGTCTGCAGGAGGTGGAGGAGATGAGGTCGGAACACCTGCGATTGAGTCATTCGTCGTGAACCAACATGTTTGGCTCTCCCTTTCCTGTGAGGGTTTACCCTTTCCCTGTGAACTGGAAAAACTATAAAAAGCAGCGGCCGACTCCGCTGAGAGAGAGACTACTTTGACGCGCCGTTGGTACGACGCTAGACACCAGCTGTGTGAGAGTGTCTGTAATCTCTCCGGGTCAGCTTCACTGCCCGTTTCTTCATGATGTTGCAGTAAAGGTTGTTTCGTTAAAAGACGCCTCGTCTTTGCTGGCACCTTTGATGCCGTTCGCCGTCCACGGAGCCGCCAGGCCAACGCTACCGAGGGGCCGCGCGCCGCAGCGGTACGCTACCCCGGCGCTCGCAAACCCCAAAGGTAACAATTGGTGAACAGCGGTGGGATGACGACGACCAAGCCGTAACCGTGGTTGGAGGGACGAGCCAGGCGATACCGTCGTCCAACAACTGGTGAACAGCGGAAAGCGGAGAGACGAGGACGACCAAGCAGTGACCGTGGTCGGTGAAACGAGCCAGGCCTGACCGAGGTGCAACATCTGGTGGGAAGAGCGGAGATGTCCGAGGCGTGACTCGTGAATCAAAGCAGCTCAGCGGAAAGGCGGGAGCAGTGCAACGAGCCCTGTGTGATGACTGGTTGCCTGCAGCGGAACGACTGCGTTGGATTCTTGGCTGCGAGGTTTGGTGAGTGCGGGACTTTCTTCTACTGAGTTTTGCCAGGCTTTTGTTAAGTAGAGAACAGAGCTGGTAATTGTGTTGTCGTTGTTGCTGGGTTAATTGCAGCAAGGCAATAGTGGGCAGTAGAGAAGGCAGCACTCGGAACAGCCATGAATTTGGATTTGAAGTCGTTGCGCAAACCGAAATTGCTGGAGCTTGCGGAGGAGTTGGGTCTGAATTTGTCAGGCAAACTCAAAAAACCAGAAGTGTTAAAGGCTATTTTTGCGTTGGAAGCTGAAGATGACGAGCTTTTGGAATGCCTTGAGATCATTGACGAACGTCACGAGGAAGAGGAACGTGAACGTAGGGAACGTCGCGAGGAGAGAGAAAAGCAGTCTGCCCGCGTAATGAAACTAATACAGCTGGAGGCGTCAGCACATGGAATGAGCGCGGAAAAGCTTTGCAATGCCATTAACAATGCCATGCGGTGTAACGGTTCAATACCGCGAGATGGTATACCACCGTTCCTCATCGCCGAGGATATGGCAGATTATTTGGCAGACTTTGAGAATGTCTGCAGAAGTAAACGCTTCGAGCGAGATAGTTGGGCGCAGAAGTTGGTAGCTCTTCTCTCCGCTGAAGCGTCGGAAGAAATCAAGCGATTGGTTGGCGACCGCTTGAAAAATTACGATGAACTAAAAGAGTCATTGCTGATACGATATCAGATAACGCCTCAGGATCTTCGGAAGAGATATGAGAGCGAGAAACATTGTAACGAGGCATACTTTGATTTGGCCTATCAGTTGAAAGCCGCTGTAAGCGAATGGCTAGACAGTGCGGAAATTCCGAAGCAAATCGAACTTGCACCGGAGTGTGAGACACAGCTTGGGGAAGCGGCCGAGCAACGTGACCGCAGTAGTGAGCCGACCGATTCTCGAACAGAAGAGCATCGTGTTACCTTGGTCGAGCCACTAGCTGAGACGGTTAGCACATGCTTAATCGGCGAGAAGTCCGAAGTGACGCCGTTAAGCGAGGTGAAGTGCATGCCGACCCAAGTAGCTGCAGGAGATACAGTTCCATCAAATGAGAGTGGGGAACTGGCAATAACTGAACCGCCTCTCGAGTCGAAAGCAGAAGCTTGTGTAGAGCGCGACGGAGCTGGAAACGAGCTAGGAGAGGAGAAACTTTCAGTCTCCGAAATCGACTGTGTTGTAGAGCAGGGCGCGCAGAAAAGCGAATTGCCAATCAGGGAAGCTGCGCAACCCGCGAGTTGTGATCAGCCAGGGCAGACCGACGAGGAGTGCGCGTACGCTGTAGAGAGCGAGACTTGCGAAGGCGACAGCGAGCGACCAGAGCAGAGTCAGAGTCGTTCGTGCTCCGATAGCGGCGAGACTTGCGAAGGCGACAGCGAGCGACCAGAGCAGAGTCAGAGTCGTTCGTGCTCCGATAGCACGCTGGGTTGTATTCGCGAAAGCAACCCCAGCGCGAACACGGACGTAGCACCTATGGCCCTCACGCAATCCGAAGCGCCCCAGCTGTCGAATGAGCTTGATCGTGCGCCGGTTAGCGCTGAGCGATGCGGCTCATCGGAGGACCCGTGTAACGTGAGTGGCGAGCCAGAGGAAATGCCTAGCTTGAAGGCTGGCATGAGCGGTTGTTCGGATTTGAATGAAAGTGAGTCAAGCGATGCAGCCGCGGCGCTGCCAGAGGAAATGCCTAGCTTAGGGGCAGGCGTGAGCAGTTGTTGTTCGGACTTGTCTGAAGGTGAGTCATGCGCTGCTGGCCGCGATGCAGACGCTGCACCGCACTTTGACCCCTTCGACGACACCGGTGTCCTACTAGCTCCGGTTACCGCTAGAACGTTGACCGCTAGCTTGCCAGAGCTCGCGCCGAAAGAAAGTAGGACTAGAGTATTCAAGTCCTGCCACCGAAAAACGCGGAAAGGCAGGCGCGAGAAAGAATGCTGCCATCGTAAGGAGAGCAAACTCAAACGATTGCAGAAAGAAAGCAGAAGGCTAGTATTCCAGTGCTGCCACCGAAAAACGCGGAAAGGCAGGCGCGAGAAAGAATGCTGCTATCGTAAGGAGAGCAAACGATTGCAGAAAGAAAGCGGAAGGCTAGTATTCCTGTGCTGCCGACGAAAAACGCGAAAGGGCAGGCGCGATAAAGAATGCTGCCATCGTAAGGAGAGCGAACTCATACGGTTGCGAAAAGGAAGCAGAAGGCATGTGTTCCAGTGCTGCCGCAGAAAAAAGCGGAAAGGCAGGCGCGAGAAAGAATGGAACAAGTTGAAGTTATCGCGAAAAAGAAAGCGACTATCCCAAAGGCACAAATGCGCCCGTGCCCAGAAAATGCGTGACTGGTGCGCCACACGTAAGGAGAGGGATAGGTTGTTTAGCAAAGCTAGTGACTTATGCTCATGCGTTTCTTTGCACAGAAACAGGAAGGTACGGTTGTTCCGAGAAACGGACAGCCGAAGCTTTAGTGAAAAGGGTGATCTCAACGGTAACGCCGATGGCTTAAGTCGAAGCCCTTAACGTGAGAAGAAGCCTCAATTTTCACTTGTTGTTTTTCTTCCTGGCATAGGATTTTAAACCTTTGTATTGTATTATCTTTGTTTGAAGTGCTGTTTTGAAAATGCGATTTTCAAATTTGTGGACGCGTTCCAAGTGCTGCTGAGCTGCCCTTTAATATTGATGGGGGCATAAGAGGGAAATAGTCTGGCAAAACTTAGTGAAGTTTGTGCCGTGCTTGCTGGCTGAACGGTTGAGTTTTTAGCGTGGTTGTGACGTTGCGGGTTGTCAGAAATCTCTCCTGAAGACAAGTTGCAGAGTGCCTTGGAAAACCGGACTTGCCAAGGAATTCTTCAGGCTGACTGGCTCAAGAGAAGCTGAGTCGGACAACCCCGACTAGCAGCAACATCCCGATCCCTCCGGACAGCGGATGCAGTCCCCTGCCCTTCGGGATCTCCCTTCCCCGGCGGGGCAGTCTGTTACGTTTCTCCACCGAGAAGTGGGACAGCTGACGCGGCCACCGCATAGCAACAGGCAGAACCGCGAGCGGATCGGCCATTTCGACGCCGTTCATCGGCCGCGCAACGCTTCCTCCCGCCGACAAGTCTCAGCGTGTTCCTGCCACGCGCCAAATGTGTGTGCGTGCGTGTGTGTGCACAAGCTGGCCAAGCCTGGAGATCGAGGGAAAGTGCGTCGCCCTCTCCTGTCTGCAGGAGGTGGAGGAGATGAGGTCGGAACACCTGCGATTGAGTCATTCGTCGTGAACCAACATGTTTGGCTCTCCCTTTCCTGTGAGGGTTTACCCTTTCCCTGTGAACTGGAAAAACTATAAAAAGCAGCGGCCGACTCCGCTGAGAGAGAGACTACTTTGACGCGCCGTTGGTACGACGCTAGACACCAGCTGTGTGAGAGTGTCTGTAATCTCTCCGGGTCAGCTTCACTGCCCGTTTCTTCCTGATGTTACAGTAAAGGTTGTTTCGTTAAAAGACGCCTCGTCTTTGCTGGCACCTTTGATGCCGTCCGCCGTCCACGGAGCCGCCAGGCCAACGCTACCGAGGGGCCGCGCGCCGCACGTAATAACTGCTGGCAGCGGTACGCTAACCCCGGCACTCGCGACCCAAGTGTAACAATGGACACATCGGCGCTACGGGAGTTCATACGTTCGATTGTGCGCGACGAACTCCGACTGACATATGGCACACCTCAACCAGCTCCTTCCTCCATTGCCAGCGTTGTCCGCGACGAGGTGCAGCAAGTGCTCCGGCCTCCATTTCCAACCGGTGAACCTCGCCCTACTCCTCCTTTTACACCACCTGAGTGTCACCGCCCTACATACTCCCAGGTGCTGCAATACTCTCCACCCTCGTCGCCGTCCCTGATTCCTCCGAACGTAGCTGGGCCGAAAACAGCAGCCCCCGTGATCCAGTACGTCACAGATTCTTGACCGCCTACGCTGAAAGCAGACGAGTGGCGTACCCGCGACCGACGGCCGTTCGGCCGTTATGCTTTCCCTGCGGCGAACCGGGTCATGTCTATCGGCGCTGTCCCTACCGTCGACTGGGTGTCGAAGGGTTTTCCGCTGATTCTCCGCGGCCTCGCTACGGCGAACGGCTTCGAGCCGTTGAAGATTTCGTCAATGATCAGCGCCGGATTGTTCCATCTCGTCTGCGACCATCTAGATCACCAGGTCTCACCCGTCGCCATCTGCTACGAGTTCCTCATGGGCAGCGCAGGGCCGCTCCGCCCAGTCCCCAAAGGGAAAACTGAAACCAGCGACCTTCGGGGCTAGGCTCGCTGGGCCGGGAGACCCCCCATTGATGCGGACACGGAAAGACTACGCATCGACATTGGAAAAGGCCGCGGTTACCGATCATAACGCCACCTCGATGCCACCACGACGCACCTGCAACCACGACGAATTGCCGGTGGAACCGACGACGAAACGACGCACCCGCAACGACGACGAATTGCCGGTGGAACAAACGACACAACCACGCACCCGCAACGAAGACGAATTGCCGGTGGGACATATGACGCAACAACGCACCCGCAACGACGACGAACTGCCGGTGGAACAGACGCTGCAACAACGCACCTGCAACGACGACGAATTGCAGGTGAAGCAGACCGCGTACACCGGCGCAGAGCACTCAAAGACTCAGAAGCCTGACATTCGCGAGCAGCTTTCGTTGGACATACCCGTAGTACTGGATGGTCGCCATGTTCGAGCTCTGTTGGATACTGGCGCTGATTATTCTATTTTGAGCAGCCAGTTTGCCGCAGTTCTCAAGAAGGTTTTGACTCCGTGGGCTGGCACACACGTTCGCACCGCGGGTGGTCATCTTATTACTGCTCTGGGCATGTGCACAGCCAGAGTTCAAATTCAAGAATCAACATTTGTGGTAAGCTGCCTTGTTCTGAAAAGCTGTTCGCGTGGCCTGATTCTGGGCGTAGATTTTCTTCGTGAATATGGCGCAATTATTGATCTCCGGAATTCTAAGGTCTCGCTTTCTACTGAGAAAGCAGTGGCCCTCAGCGGTGCAAAACGACCACTAATGTGCTTCGAGTTTATGAGGACAGTGTTCACTCTGCCACCCCGAACCGCACCTTCGTTAATGTCAAATGCAATGCCCTTAACGATGGCGACGCAATAGCCGAAACTAACGTATCGTTACTGTTGACACAAGGAGTCTACGTGACCCGCAGTTTGATACATCTTCACCGTGGTCAGTCCAAGGTACTTGTTACAAATTTTTCGCACGAGTATCGGCACCTTTTTCGTGACACTTCCGTAGCTTTCACCGAGCGCATCTCTGATGTCTGCGAGTGCTTATCCACAGAAACCGTGCCACCGCCCATATCCCTCGACAATCTCGGTGTCAGCTCAGAGCTATCGGCCAGCCAGCGTGACCAGCTGTTTTCATTGTTACTCGAATTCAAAGAGTGTCTTGCATCGTCGTCAAAAGTGAATCAAACTCCCATCGCCAAGCACCAGATCGTGACGTTGGGTAATGTGCGCCCAATCCGCCAGCACCCCTACCGCGTCTCTTCGACCGAGCGCGAAGTTATTAGGTCACAAGTTAAGGAAATGCTCGAAGATGAGGTTATACAGCCTTCCAATAGCCCGTGGTCCTCCCAGGTCGTTCTAGTTAAGAAGAAAGACGGCACGTTACGTTTTTGCGTCGATTACCGCAAACTGAACGCCGTAACCAAGAAGGATGTCTACCCCTTGCCGCGGACTGACGACTCTCTCGACCGCCTTCGGCGTGCAAAGTATTTTTCGTCCATCGATCTAAAAAGTGGCTACTGGCAGATTGAGGTCGATGAGCGAGATCGTGAGAAAACGGCCTTCGTCACACCCGACGGTCTTTGTGAATTTAAAGTTCTACCTTTCGGCCTGTGTTCCGCGCCGGCCACATTTCAGCGGGTGATGGGCACTGTCCTCGCCGGCCTTAAATGGCAGTGTTGTCTAGTCTACCTAGATTACGTGGTGGTCTTCGCAGAATCATTTGCAGAACATCTTAAGCGCCTGCGGTCAGTACTCGAAGCCCTTCAATCCGCTAACTTCACACTTAAGCCACAGAAATGCCACTTTGACTACCGAGAGCTTAAATTTCTCGGCCATGTCGTCAGCGCCGCCGGCGTGAAGCCTGCCCTGACAAGATTGCTGCTGTTACGGAATTTCCGATTCCACGTGACAAGAAAGCTGTTCGCCGATTTCTCGGCTTGTGCAGTTACTACCGGCGTTTTATCGATAACTTCGCTGATCTCGCTGTACCGCCGACTCAGCTCACCCGGGGGGACACCCCTTTTGTTTGGAGTCACGAACAAGAAGCTGCTTTTGCCGAGCTGCGTCTCCGTCTCCAATCGCCGCCTGTTCTAGCTCATTTCGATTAGCAGGGGGAGACAGAAATACACACCGACGCCAATAACATTGGCCTTAGGGCGGTTCTCGTGCAACGTCGAGAGGGTGTTGAACGAGTCATCACCTATGCCAGCCGTACTTTATCCCGCGCCGAGATGAACTATTCAACTACTGAGAAAGAATGCCTCGCCATTATTTAGGCTGCTGCGAAATTTCGCCCCTACCTTTATGGTCGCCCATATAAAGTGGTCACTGACCACCATTCTTTGTGTTGGCTGGCCAACCTGCGTGACCCATGCGGCCGCCTGGCGCGATGGAGCCTTCGCCAACAGGAGTTCGATCTCACTATTGTTTATAAGTCCGGACATAAGCATGAAGATGCTGACACGCTCTCCCGTGCGCCTGTCGAGCTCGCTTCACCAGACGCGGATGACGCTGGCAGTTTCCTCGGAGCTGTTGATGCTTCAGATATGTCTCATCAGCAGCGTGCCGATCCAGAATTACGAGCACTGATTGATTATTTAGAAGGTCAGCCAGCCACAATACCTAAGTGCTTTTCTCGGAGCCTCTCAACTTTCTGCCTGAGAGGTGGTGTGCTTTATAAGCAGAACTCCAGATCCGAGTCAAGAACATACCTCCTCGTGGTACCCACAGCTCTGAGAGAGGAAATCCTTTCCGCGTGCCACGATGAACCAACATCTGGCAACGTGTGCTATTCTCGCACACTTGCTAGGATACGACAGACATTCTACTGGTCCAACCTTGCCACTGTTGTTAAGCGCTATGTCAAAAGCTGTCGGCAATATATGTCAGCGTCGAAAGGTTCCGCAATCAAAGCCTGCAGGCCTCCTCATGCCCATAATACCACCACGAGCACCATTTGATCAAGTCGGCATGGACCTTCTCGGTCCTTTCCCTCGGTCCTCTGGTGGCAACCGTTGGATAATCATCGCCACAGACTATCCGATTCGCTATGCCGAGACCAAAGCGTTACCTAGTGGTACAGCGTCTGAAGTTGCCCATTTCTTTGTACACCAGATCATACTACGGCACGGTGCTCCTACCTGTATTATTACTGATAGAGGGACTGCCTTTACTTCAAAAATGATGGCCGAAGTCTTTCATCTCAGCGGTACGGCGCATCGAAAAGCTACTGCTTACCATCCGCAGACCAATGGGCTGACGGACAGGCTTAATAAGACCATCGCGGATATGCTGGCGATGTACGTCGACGCCCAGCACAAGATTGGGATGCGATCGTACCATATGTGACGTTCGCATACAATACGGCAGTCCAAGAGACTACACGTTTCACGCCGTTTCGCCTCGTTTACGGCAGGGAGGTTCGGACGATGCTGGGCGCAATGCTCCCTTGCCAAACAGATACCGAACTTTGTTCTGACGCCGAGCAGTTTGCCCAAGATGCTGAGCAAGCACGCCAACTAGCACGCGTCCACATCACCCAGCCACAGGACAGGGATTCACGCCGGTACAACCTCCGCCACAGACAAGCTTCTTACAACACCGGGGACCAGGTGTGGGTGTGGACTCCTGTTCGACGCCGCGGCCTTTCAGACAAGCTAATTTGCCGCTACTTCGGACCGTATAAAATCGTGCGACGCATCAGTAACGTCAATTACGAGGTGCTCCCGGATGGATCAGAGCACACAGGCCGTTCATGTATTCATGTATGAGACAGTTCATGTATTGCGATTGAAGCCGTACTTTGCACGGGGACTGACAAACTACATCTACAAATTTTTTTTCTATTTTTTTTTTTTTTTGGGGGGGGGGGGGGGGGGTTGCTTTTGTACGCTTGTGTGCACGTGTAACTGTGTGCGTTACGCTTAAGGAGGGAGGAATGCCAGGGGACGCTCGGAGTGACAAACGACGTTGAAGTGAATCGGCTCCGGACTCGCAGAACGTACCTAAACCTTGGACCGTGTAATTCCACCTGTACCGACTCTGTTCTGTTAAGCTAGCCCCAGTCGCCAACACCGTGACAATATATATTGCAGATAAGGTAATATATTCGGTCTGTTATCGGCCGCCAAATGGGCATATTTCAACATTTTGTGATTTTTATGAAGGCTTTCTTTCATTTGTTGTAGAGAATAGGTATAACCTGATCGCCGCAGGTGATTATAATATTGATATGAGCGTTAACACTCCTATTAGTACAAATTTCAACAATATTCTCTTGTCATATGGGTTTGAAAATGTTATTAATGTACCAACCAGAATAACAACTGAATATGAATCATTGCTAGACATATTCATAACAAACCTTTCATCGCAAGATATAAAAGCTGCTGCCCTATCATGTTCCATTAGTGACCATCTTCCCGTGTTCCTTTGTTTACAAGTTGCCCCCAGTCGAAACTGTTCGTCTGCTGACAGTCTCTACCAGCCAGTGACCGATACTGCTCTTAACGCGTTTAGAAATGAGCTGCTTCAAATAGACTGGTGCGAAGTCCTGAACATACATGATGCTAACAACGCCTACAGTGTTTTTTTAGATACCTTCAAAAGAGTGTACAATGCTCATTTTCCTGTTAAGAGACGCAAAAAGAGTAGAAAAATTCGAAAGCCATGGGTCACACATGAACTGTACCAGCAAATGAGAGCAAAAGATAAGCTCTACAGACAATTCTTAAACACCCGCCATCCTGATGATTTGACCGTTTTTAAACAATATAGGAACCAACTAACGAAAAAACTACGTAATGCACGTAAAGAGTACTTCTCACGTTTTTTGGACGACAAAAATGTGCCGAGTGAGTTGCTCTGGAACAAATTAAATACGCTACTGCGTCGCGATAACCAACGTAGCTGCGTTTCTAAACTAACGATTAATGGCAAAGTTTTGCACGAGGCGGGACTGGCTGAGGCATTCAATAATTTCTTTACAAGCATGAGTACGCCAGGCAGCTCCTCAAATGCGTATCGGTATATCAGCACGCGGAATGAAAAATCAATATTTCTACAGCCAGTGAGCGTACGGGAAGTAATTTCAACAATAAAAAATTTAAAGAACAGCAGCAGTAGGGATATCGACGAAATTCAAATAAAACCAGTAAAGTATGTCGCAGATGTCATAGCACCAGTTCTAATGCATATCTTTAATAAATGTCTGACGACATCGACATTTCCGGTGAAAATGCAAACTGCAAAGGTAGTCGTGCTTTTTAAAAAGGGAAGCAGAAATGAATTGGGCAATTACCGTCCGGTGTCTATCTTACCTATATTTTCTAAGCCTCTCGAAAAAATAATACACTGCAGGCTTGTAAATTTTGCTGATCACTGCGAATTAATAACGAAACACCAGTTTGGGTTTAGGAAGAATATGTCTACAGAGTTAGCCCTGCTTCACCAGAAAGAGTATATTTTAACGCAGTTCGAAAGCAAGGAAATAGTAGTCGGCCTATTTGTAGATTTTTCCAAGGCATTCGACCTGGTGAATCATGACATTCTGCTGCAGAAGTTGGACTTTTACGGTATACGTGGGTGTGGACTACAGTTATTACAATCGTATTTATCCCATCGATGTCAAGTAGTCCAAATCAACAACTCGCGGTCACGAGTCCTGCCACTGCTTTGTGGTGTTCCACAAGGCAGCATATTAGGCCCCTTGCTATTTAACCTGTATATTAATGACATTGTTAACATTAATCAGAACGCCAAATTTATTATATACGCAGATGATACTAGCATATTTTTTTCTGGCAATAATATCGATAAACTCATCTCTGATTGTAATGACACCATAGTCCAACTGCAGCAATGGTCCTCATCCAATTGCATGAAGATTAACGAAAATAAAACAAAAGCTGTTGTCTTCCGGCCGAAAAATAAACCTGTTCCTCCTCATGCCGATATTGTTTTAAACTCTCATCCTGTTGACATTGTTGATCATTTCAAATGTCTAGGTGTGATATTCACTGCCAATCTGTCCTGGGAAACTCATGTGAATTTTGTATTAGCCAACCTTGCTCGGATAACCGGTGTAGTCGGTCGTCTCCGATACATGCTCTCTACTAAAACAAAACTATTGGTCTATAATTCTCTTTTCTATTCGCACGTCAACTACTGCCAACTTGTCTGGGGCACAACTACATTCTCTAACACACAAAAAATATTCCGTATGCAAAAACGGTATCTGCGCCACATGTACAATGCTGGTTATAATGCAACCACTGCAGAATTTTTTCACAGTGCTCATGTTATTACAGCTCACAAGCTATACCGCTACCGTTTGAGTGCTCGGTATAAATATGAAGTAAAAAAAAATATTCATAGCCTGGACGCCTTGGCACATTTAGAAACAAATGAGAAGTGTTATAATACTAGACGTGGAGAAAAATGGAAGGTTGCTGCACCACGCTTGAATTCTGGTATGGACCGTTTGTGTTATTCTCTGCCATCGCTTTTAAACTATTATCAATCACTGAATTTTGATTTATTTAGCTGTTCCACTGTTAAACTCAGAGACATGTTTGCTGATTGACTGAGCTGATCATCTTTTCTGGGCCCGCTTGCACAAAACAATCTTAAGACTGTCTTAGCTAAGTCCAGACTTAACTGGAGTCTAAAGAATAGGCCACTAGCATGGCGGCTTAAGACTGGAGTCAAGACTGGGCTTCAGTCCTGACTTGAATAAGTCGCTTGTATGATTACGACTCTAGTGCTGTCTTGGTTAAGACACAAGGACGCCAGGTGTCTAAGTAGATAAATTAGGGAAATACAGGGATGCGCTGGCACTGTCCCTGCTTGAAGATGTACACATTCCGTCAATGTTGCGTTGTGTAAAATCCGTGCCATTGCTTTCTGCGGCTTAAGATTGTGTTACGAGGAAAAATGCCCCAAGTGGTTGCTGAGGCCGTTCTGGGAAGCCACTCTGGTGAACATGAACCCGAAGCGTTCGACGTTCGGAACTCGAGCCGTCTTAAATAAGCTTGGTCTTTCTAAAGACACCATTTAAGTCTGGACTTAGCTCGGACTTTATCGTGCAAGCCGGCCCTGGTGTTTGTTTTATCTAGCATTTCTTTTCTTCTGCATAGAACAAGTGTCTTGCTATGCTTATCGCTTGTTTACTTTTTGTGCTGACGGTGTTTGTTTTACCTGGCTCAGGAACTTTTCTTTTATTCCGCATTGAATAAGTGTTTATTTGTTTATCGCGTGTTGATTCTCTGGTGTTGCCTAGACGCTGCCTTATATATGGGGCTACGGACTCGTCAAGCCGCCAAGTGGCAGCTTTTTTTCCGTAGCCCTCCATCTGTATAGCACCTGATGGAAATAAAGATTTATTATTATATATATATATATATATATATATATATATATATATATATATATATATATATATATATATATATATATATATATATATATATGCGCCCTTCACACCCTCCATAGTCTTCACTGATCAGCAAATTTGATTGTAACACACTTTTCCACAAAGAAAACGATAAGCTGGTTACGGCTTATGCACCTATTAAATGTACCCGATAAAGCTGTCGTGCTAGCGAAGCTATGCCGCATTTTTTTTTTTTTTTACATCCTCTTAACTGCTATTTCCTATGAGGGCATTTTAAGGGCAACAGAACAAATATTAGACCTGCGCACCTGTACGTGTACTGTGTTCAAGAAGAAAGCAGTGAACCCTGACATTAGACCCCACCCTCTTCCCCCCCTTGAAAAAAAATTGGCTGTGGTTTAGCTCTCGTTAAACCGGGTTGAATTGCGTTAGCAATACCTCCATAGCTGCGCTTGTGGTTCATAATGTCGTGTACCTCATGGTGTAGCTTGAGATGTTTAGGTATGAGTAAAGACATCGCACACAAATGAACGACTAGTCTTCTTTGCCTTTATTAATCCCAATGAACACACCACGGTGTTCCGTAAACAGTACTGAGACTTGGTCTCAATTTGGTTAATCACATGTCTATCTTCTGCTGCAGGTCTGTATAACACAAGGTCCAAACTGTTTCCCCACTGCGTTGTACTTCTCGGTTTAAGATAGCTTAACTGTAGCAGATCCTTTGTCTTCACCGCTTCAATGAAAGCATTGTTTCTCCTTGTGTCTTTGTTGAAGTCTCCAGTACACAATACAAATTGTTTCTTAGATCGGTTAGGCATGCCGTTAGCCAAGACGCCATTAGAAGCCATTAGATTGCTTAAAGCGGGGCTTTATATGCAGGAGCTGCCAACTTGGGTCTCTCGTTTCACATGGGACGGTTATGTCAGAATCAGCCTGCCAGGATCCTGGCATTCACGATACCCCTATAGGCCACTGAAGCAAGTTAATACGGCTTGGCTAAAGCCGTATTCGGCTCGGCTGCGGCTCAAGGTCTAACGTGGCCCTTCCCCGGACTACGCGACGGGCTCGATCGTTGTCAGCGTTGTCACAACACTGACAACGATCGAGTTTCGTTGTGAACAAAAAATCACGGGCATGGTTCTGGCAGGTGGTAGCTATAGCAGGTGGCACGGCCGAGCCTTGATCCTTCCGTGGATTGTGCGACGTAACGATATCACACCCTGTCACAAAGCATGGAAAAGCTGCCAAATCGGGAGGAAGAGAAGGAGGAATAAACTAGTTTATTGTCCGGTGCGCCTCCCAGGTGGAGCCCCCCGTCCGGGGCCATCAGCACACTGCTCGTGTTTGAGGCGGCCAGCTTAGACGATTTTAGTTTCGGTGCCTGGGCGTAGCAATCTTAGTTTAATGGTGGCGCCCCTTTTGAGCCAAACTGGGCAAGTCCGCTCCGGCTCCTCTTGACGCCATCTTGAGCTGTGCAGTGTGTTGATGCTGCGATGCGGCAGTGTAAAAGTGCTATTTCGCAGTGCTCGTGAAAGCTATCCGACACCTTGGTGCTATTTTGTGCTTTGTTTGAGCGCAAACTGTATACCATCCGTTTGGCATGACAGTAGCTGTTGGAAACAGCACTAGCGGCCGGGGCGACTGCGAAGGACTGCGCTCAGATTCCGCATGCCGAACTCGTCAGAGTTAACTGTAAGGATGTATCTGTCGTATCTTTCACGATATATGTATTTTCAGCTATATTTTATAATCGCAATGGTAACTGTACACACAAACACACAGCAAATGAACCGGGCAGCTACCGAACGCGGAATACAGATACTACGAAATATGCTTTCCAGTCATCGCCGCATCGATTTAACGTGAAGTCCGACCCATTATGATATACGATCGACCTGTCCTGCTTGAACAATATATACTTTCAAATTAAACCACGGTTCAAGAATAGCACATAAAAGAAGTAATGTCTAAAGTACAATCCGTCGACGTTTTTATGCAGCCTTGATATTCGTCCTGCAGGGCAACAACCTCATATCCCCGTTCCGTACGTCGTAGCAGCATCGTTTGCACGACTTATTGTTGAGCAAAACGCCGAAAAACGTGCGCTCTCAGCTGCACCATGAAAGAAGACAAATTCGCAGTACATACAGCAGCGCTTTTCGGACGACGGCACTCTCGCCGAGAGCTCGTCGCTAGGCCTAAATTGTTGCGCATCGAAGGTACTGTCACGATCACAATATTGCGGGACGTGGAAGAGCGTGGCAAAACTGCGTTCTGCGCCTTCTAACGGCGCCCGTCCGCTCCAGTTACCCTCGCAGGCTTCTCTGTACCCTTACTCATACCTTGCGCTCAGCAGACGCAGATCGAAACCGGCGCCAGGTGACGCTTTGATATCTATGATAGCATGTGCCCCAGCCGCTGTGATGAGTGAAGCAGATTGCGCGCCGTGTTTCGCCGCGAAACACGGCGCGCAATCTGCTCTCTCAAACGACAATATACCGAGGCCGCTCTGCTATGCATGAATTAAGTGGGCGAATGCACAGCCCACTCGTCACTGGCAACAATTGGCCGGCGCAATGAATCTGGTTAGAGAGTATTTTCTTCCTCTCCCTCTTGCTCTCGGTAAAACGGTCTATAGAGTCAGACATGTTGCTCCTGTGCTACGCCGGTACGTTCGTATGCGGCTTCGCTAAAGCCGGGCTTTATATCTATGTCGGGAGGTAACTTATAAGAAGCAGTTGGATAACGCGGTATCTTAAGACTGTACGTAGATAAAAATGTGTAAGATATCGGAGGTAGAAATTAGAGGACTGGTAATTAAGTGAGCAGAGACGGTGTGTACGCGAATGAGGAACCGCGATGAGAGCCGCACACGGGAGCCATTGACGCTATCACGTGCTATTCTTAAAAGGCGAAGCTTAAGTGCCCCCATATTTTTTTTTGCATAACTTCTACTGTGAATTCTGTCGCCAACTTCTCAGACAGATCAGATATGATTACATTCTGGCCATGTGAACTAATAAAATGTCTAATTCTTTTTCTTTTTTTTTTTTGTCATGATGCAGGTTGCATATACGCTTGCCTGGAAGAACCCTGATCCTCCTGACCTGAGTGGCGCCTTTGGAGACATGTCTAACATTACGGATTTGCGAACCCACTTCAATCGAGACCCAGTGCTGGCACTCCAGAAAGCGCGTTCAGATTCGCCCACAAGCTGCAAAGCAAGAAATGAAATGCCGGAATACATAGGAAGAGCTGGACGCCACAGCGATAGCCCACAGCGCATCTCATTCAGCTTGAGTGACAATGACCATATAAAGAGCGACCAAGGAACAGCAGCTGACGGAGCAGATGCAACCTACAGCACCACGTGCAAATTGAAGGCAGCGAGGCGCTTTAGAAAAGAACGCGCAGCGACGGATCCGGAAAATGACCCTTCGGACTTGTGGATATCCGAGCAGTCTTGTGATCCTGGGGCCAAAATAGGCCGCAAGTCTTCAAGAAGCACATCGCCAAGCAAAGAGGGCCTCTCTCGGGATGCCCACAGCGAAAGCAGAGCAATATCAAACACGCTTGGCCAAAGTCATTGCTACATTCCACGCACACTGCTGACCAATGCAGCGGTGCTGCCGCAGAGCGCCACGGGGTTTGCATCTTCGGAAGAAGGAGCCACGGCATTTCTCTCTGCGTCAACCAGTCCACTCTCTCCAGATCAGAATTTAATATGTGCCAATGATGACGCCTGTGTAGAACTTAACCAAATGGAGGAAGCTGCCCTCGGAGATATGACGACGCAGCACCAGAAGTATAGACAAGAGCCTCCGGAGAAAAGCTTTCTCTCCCTAAGGCTGCGCCGTCCCAAGAAGAAAGACTATTCGGCCATTGGGCAACTCTGCCGACAGACTTTGCCCGTTTCTATCGGTAACGAAACAGAACCTCCCCAAGAAGCCCTGTCCCAAGCAATACCGAGGCCTCTGTCGTCGCCAGGGACGGCAAGGTCACGTTCTTTCAGTAGAAGCAAGTGGCTGCCACTTTTCGCAACGAAATCATAGCCAGCTTTAATTCCGAATCCAGGGCCACTAATACCGGTGGCGAGCCCGCCACCTGCCTGGGGCCACTTCAGTGCTAGCAGCAACCTTCACGGACCTCATATGATCACAGCCTTACTGCGCCGACATTTCAATGGTGCTGCTAGACTCTTGAGTGTTGCAGGGACGTTGAACTAATACTCGATGCCATGTAACCTTTCTTTCTTTCCTCCTTTCTTTTTTTTTTTTTTTTTGCTGTTGTACTCGTTTGAATATCACGAGGCAGTTTTCTCCAGAATCATAAACAAAATCACTTGTAAACCCCTTTCATAAGTGCTTTAATTCTGGGCAGATGTTTTTCACTGCATTTGCTTAAATGCTTTAAGGCTGGCAGCGAGAGTGATGGTATGAAGCTGAATATATATATATTTTTTTGGTCGTTAGGAAACTACTACTCTGACAGGCCCATTGCGAATCATTTGCAATTTTTCTTGTTCCAGTGATGTCACGACTGACGTTTTCGCTGAAATCTTGAGGGACGCCGGAAGAGCGCATGCATGTAGGTGGCAGTACTTGTCACTCTGCAGCGGCTAAACGCGCCATGAATGCACGACGTTCGGTTCGTTCGTAGCACAAGACAAGAACTTGTTTGTGCCATTTAAATTTTGCAGAGACGCTGTAGATGCTTATTCTTCCCAGGTTCTTTTCGCGGCCGCACTTTCGTACTTCACAACGCAAGAGAAACTAGTCGCTGTCGCTCAGCTTCAGTTATAACTCGCCGTCAACGAGTTGCTTTAACATCCCCGACCCTATAACCTCGTACAAGTGGTCGCTTCTTTAGTGAAGTGATGGTAGGCACCAATAAATAGAGCTTGCGGAGCGGACAGTGCAAAAACGGTTCTGCGCGAACTATCGGAGTGTATTTCAATGTTACAATTCGAGACCTAGCCATTCACAACTGTTTCTTTTTGCTTCTTTTACCCTTGGTCTCATGCCATCTTTTTCTGTAATAAAGATCTATCTCTCCTAACGTTTGGCTTCCTACTGAATTCTCTACAAAAATTAGCTGTAGTTTAGCTTCTGGTTAAACCTGGACTTACGCGAGAGCTATCTGCATGCTCCGCTTAGGTTCGGCTTGAATGTAAAAAGACATGTCCTTTGCACATAGTAGTTTGATCTATGGTTTCAGATTTATTTATGTCATAGGGGCCACTTTTGACCAATAAACTGTGATGAGGCGAAAGCCTCTTATCACGCAGTGGTCCGAAGCTCTCCACTACAGCACCGCTTTCTCCCTGTTTTCTTTCACTGTCACATTCGCGATGACGCGATAACGTAAGCTGCCAGCCAACATATAAAGCCCCGATTTAACCGAGCCGTATGAACGTGCCTGCGTGGCCTGTGGATAACGTGAATGCAAGGGTTTTGGCAGGCTGGTTGCGATATATCACCCTCCCATATGTATGGAGAGGCCCGAGTTGGCAGCTCTTGACAAACGTAAAGTCAGGAAGCCTCACGTCCAGTTAGTGCTCGGCCATGTCAGCTGCCAGCTACCGCCTCCTACTTCTTCTTCTTTCTGCTCCTTGTACTCCTTTCTCCGTGCTCCGTGCCTGTCCGTGACGGATAGGCACGGCGAAATGGCGAGCCTGTGGCCAATGTAGCTCTCGCTACAAAAACATTCTATCGGTGTATCAACCTATATCAACGTTAGTTTCGCGACATTGCAGAGCATCCGTAAAGCTTTGTAGCAAGATAGTGTTCCTTGTTTTGATCAGGGAGCATTTCCAAAGCTGTACAGTATGACTGCATGACCTAGTACTGCTTTCCTGGAAGCTGTGCTGACAACGACATTGCATAAAGCTGAAAAGCTTGTTTCAGCCGCGCATGATTTATGTAGAACTATACAGAAATTTAGAAGCGCTATATTCACCAAAAGTCGGGTACCGGCAAAGTTGCAGCTAATACGGCTCTAATTTACCCTCGATATAACGTCATGCTTTGAAACAAGGCATCACGCTCTGTAACATTCCATTTCAAGGCGTCTTCTGGTCTGTGACATTTCATTAGCCGATAAAATTGAAAGATCTTGCATGGATTTTACATTCTTTATACTCCTGGCTGCTTTCAAGGAGAAAAGTACATCAAAGGCGCTTTCTCCTTGTCAGACTAACGATGCAGTGGGCTTTAACTCTAGCGGTAGGCTTCAGGTTTAAGTTTCAGATTTAACGCAGACAGGCGGAATAGTTGGTGACTCGCATCCGAACGCATATTGTAAGTGCGCCATTTCAGCTTTAACTCTTAATTTAAGCTTAGCTTTATGCTTAGACTTTAGGCTTTTTATTAAAGCTTTAGTTTAAGGTTTCGGGCCAGTTTACCATTGACCCTTATCTCAGCGTTAGGTTTGAATGTGGCGCACGTGAGTGTGACGTCGGTGAAGTTTTCAACACCACGGGCCCAAAATAGGAATCCAAGTGAGAAGCCGACATTTGTGGGCATATCTTTCTTTGGCTAGTTTATGGGGTTTAACTTATCAAAGCGACTCAGGCTATGAGGGACGCCATAGTGAAAGGCTCCGAACATTTTGACCACCTGGGGTTCTTTAACGGGCACTGACATAGCACAGCACATGGAAGCCTCGCTCTTCGCCTCCGTTCAGACGGGATTCGATCCCGCATCATTGGGCACAGCAGCACATCTTTCTTTCTTGCAAAACAAAATTGCTACGAAAATACGCGCGGACAGTGTAAAACCTACCGTTATATGGTCCTGAATGGAGAACATCCATACTGCTTTCTTTCATTCCGCGTGTAGACAAAACTTTAACAGTTAGAAGAAACAGACAATGAATAGTACACCCAAGCTGTTTCTACATGTATAGGTTGCGCAATCAGGCGACCACGAAGTGAGATAATAACCGCTGTCGTAAATCTAACGAAAAAAAAATTCGCCCTTCAGTCACTGCCATCGGTGCGCATGTTTTTGTTATCTCATCAAGCAAAATTCTCGCAATGCTCTAATTTCCCGACATATCCGCCCCCAAGTTTTCAAGTCAGCTCGAGTGATTGCTCGCTTAAAGTGAGATGAGAGAATAAATTTTTTTTATGTTTGATGACTTTTTGATTGGGAATTATTCAGCTTTAAAAAATATATATTGACTTCGGTACTCGCTGTTTTGATCCTGTTTTGCTGTCACGTCGAGGAGAGGAATTGCCTGCATTTTTCATAAAACAACATTTTCGGAGTTTTATGTGCAGGTACGGACAAAAATAAACGAAGCACGCATTCCCTTTTGACATTGTTCACGGGAGGTTTAAGTGAAGTTGCAAGTTATGGTACGCGCATTCTGGTAGTGGGCGCTTTGGCGCTTTCTCATGGACAGAAAAAAATTTCCCGTAAGGAAGGCGTTTTTACACTCAGGATGGAAAACGGTGCTCGTTTACTTGTATACATAGCGGCTCTAAGTGCGAACATTAGCGGAAAGAATTGACACCCTTGCTTGACAGAGGAAAATATCAACACAGGATGTAAAATACAACGAATATAATAAAGCGGATAGAGCAGTTGTTGTTCCAAAGGCGTGCCTGTCTGTATACTGTAAAACTAACATTGCCGCGTTCTAAAAACGAGGAGAGAAAACTGGCGGATACTATACATCAACTGCCTTCGCCCGGTCAATTTGAAGCATTGGGAGTTGCTGCTTAGAGTTGCTGCAAAACTGCAAAATTGTTCGAACAATGTGCATGTTAGTTTGAATGGAACAACCTTCTAAGCCACAGAACTCGTTACGTCCAATGACAGCTGACATCACGAACTGTAAGACTCGACAGGAGAAGTGCAAAAACTTCATAGGCCACTTAGCACAGTGGGCATATGGCCTTCTATATATCGCAATTTTTCTTCATCGCAGTTTTTTGACGTTGATGCAATGTGACCTTAAGTGAACGAGCGTGGCAAAGGCTAACCTGAAGTAGAACAGAGTGCGAGATTGAAAAAAATAAAATTCTCCAGGAAAGGCCATCCAGTCCTGGAGTCTTTGAAAGTGGCAACTGATAAATATTATCCACTACTTCATTTCGAGTTAAAAGGCCACTTATTGTTGACCAATCACCCTCTGGGAGCGGATTTAAAAGGAAGACGAAGGGTTCTTCTGAGCATTGGCTGAGTGGGAAGTAGCAGCAAAAAGAAACGCATAGCACACCTCAAATGTCAGCATAACCTCGCATGTGTTTGTGACCAAGGAACCACAACAATAACATTCTGTTCTATAGGCTGTCGTGACGCTGGGAATGACTCGACCCGGCCTTCACTTGGTAGGCTTGCAAGCGAGTGCAGAGTCGCGCTCGCTTGTAGAAAAGGCATTTTGTTCGTTTACCTGCCATTTAACATGTATGCTTCATTGGAGCCTAGCTTTGTAGGAGTTCGAATCTGTCATGCGTTAAGGAAAAGAGCGTGATAATGCCAACGCTGATGGTCTCAGCCAAAGTTTCCCTCGGCAATGCCCTATTGTTTGGCCTCCAGACATTAACTCCCTTGGCATATCCCATTTTTCCCTTTTGTTTGGCATAACTCTTTCTTTTTTTTTTTTTGTATTGCCCTTTGGTCACCTGCAGCGCCACCTTGTGATATGTTCTCGCAGGAAGTGGCTTTCTACGGCATTTTTCATGTTACGACATGGGTCAAAATTCTAGCTGGCGTACTCGCTTTTGAAATGAAATTGCACTGTGGTTTCGGAAGAGGACTCGAGATTATCGGGGCAAAATTTGTTTTGTTTCTTTTTTTATTTTGTAAAGGCAATCTTGGCTAGAAAGCAGCCTGGTAGTTTTCAAAGTTAGTTTTGCGCTTGCTATTTGCTGTGTTTTGGGCCTTGCGTTGCTGAGACTGCTAAGGCTGCCCAGCGAGCAAGCAGGAACCAGATGGCCAGGTTTGATACGTGGCTGGACCGACCAGGCTGATCCGACTCCAGGTCTCTTCGCGGAGCGGCGTTGGCTGCCACACTGCGAGACCTCTTCGGGCGGCGGACGGGCCGTTGTGAATGGGGTTCCAGCCGAGGTTCGTGCAGTCTCCAGCAGCTGAAGACAGAAAACTGGTCTAGCGGACGCTGGCGAGCGACCGCTGCCAAAGGCATCGAAGCGGCGGCGCCGGCGGGGGAGTGACCCTTTGTCTACTGCTGCTGCGGCCAACCCTCCCAGCCTCGGGACGGAGACAGACTGCCTTTCGGGCCTTAATCCCCCTTGGCGTCCACGGCGGCGACAGCAGGGAACCTGTACCTGTTGTGTTGAATGGACCAGAGGCGCGTCACCGAGCAGCCTTGACCCCGCTCACCGAATTCTCCAAGCATTCGAGTGACCTTCTTGGAGTTACGCGGGGGAAATGACCGCCGCTATCGGGCGACTTCTCGGGATATTTCGCCTTGGTGCAGGATCTCCACCACCAGCACAAGATCGTCATCGACATCGGAAAAGTTTGTCCTCGCCACCGAAAGATCTGAGTGGAGGTTCGAGCACCACCCTCGGCAGTGGGCGGCACACCGAGTGATCTCTTGGGCCCCACGTACTGATTGGACTGCACCCGTTGAACTCTGTTTCCCCAGCTAGGGAAGTGGGGACAACCGATCGCATTTAAGCGATGGAAATAGTCTCCACAGAGAGCTCAGTTTTCTTCTTCTACCTGTAAATATCCCATCATGTAAAAAGTTGCATAAAACGCTTTTCTTTGCCTCTCCTCCATGGCTGCTTCTGCTCCGTCATTCCGGCTCTTCATGGTTCTACTACGATGAAGCCTAGGCCCCCAACCCCGATCACATCACCATGCACCGTTTCGCGTCAAATTATTGAAGCTGGGACCACACACTAGCTAGTTCATATCGGAGGAACGAACTAGATGTCGCATAGTCAAGCTCACAAAAGGTTATCGAGGCTCCTTTTTACCTCTCTCTCTCTCTCTCTCTCTCTCTCTCTCTCTCTCTCTCTCTCTCTCTCTCTCTCTCTCTCTCTCTCTCTCTCTCTCTCTCCAATTTTTATAACGTCAGCTCAACTCAAAGCAAAAGTCAACAACACATTCCATCCATCCCGACGACCTTGAACTCGGCCTTGAAGGTCAAACTAGAATTTAGCGTGCCTAGCAACAAGCCATACATGCTGGTGCATTATGCTGAGCTGATATATTACCACGTGCCTATCTGACCGCTTTACTGATTACGCGTTACTAATTGCAGTTGATTAGTTAGTTGTGATTGAAATTGCACTTTACGCCACATCCTTAAGTGATATATCGTTGGATAGCTAATGTCGAGTATAATATTGCACTAGACTAATTGTAGGTCATAATATTTATCGTTAATTAGTTACCAGATATAAAAAATTGAGTGTTATGCAACAGCATCAAGTCATGTACCGTTATATAGCTTATATCGAGTACGATGCTTTCTTTTAGTAGAAATTTATCAGGCCTATTTCAATGGCTATACCTCGGACCTCTTGCTTGAACACCCCTCAAGCTGCATGCAAATGCATGCGCCTGGAGAAGCAAGACTGAAAAGCTCTATCTATGCGCGCTTTGAAATCCTCTGCCTATCAGCGTGCTATTCCCATTCTATAGAGGCTATCTACATTTTTGAATTTCGAGCGAGTGAACTTACCGACAATCATAATTATCATTATGTGGCCATAAAAGGAAACTGCTTTAACAATGAATGCACCAAATTCGACGAGAAAGAACTGCCGGCATAAACAAATCCTGTCTAGACGAGCATGGGAGTTTCCTCTGATTCAAACGCAGAAGCAATGTGTCGGCTCTGATAACCTGTTATCCACCAGGCTCGCAATCTGTGATCGAAGGTAACACTTCTGAACTTCTCTCTTCTGCTGGCTCGGCCATATATGACCATCATGCTCACATACGCAGTTAGTGTCCCATAAACACAACATGGAGTTTGCAATTCCAAATATGGCCAAGGTTTTCAAAGAAAACCTCGCGCCTTGCCCAATCATTAAATGCGCACACGTTACTACGTGCACGAAGGCCCGTGCGTTCAACAACGATAAAGGGCAAAAAGTGAAATTGGCAAAGCAACAGATGTCACGAGAACGATGAAAGTGTAGAGGCTCCTCCGAGTCTGGCACCACGCCAGCTGCGTTACGGTGAAATAATCAGATGAATTAACGTGAAAATCGACGTGTGATGAAACCGTTTCACGCAAGGGCTTCACGCAGACGGATTCCCGCACGCTGTCGCGTTAACATCTCAATGATGTTTACCTGTGCGCTCTCACAGGTTTTAACAGACGATAAACGTTCTGTTTATGCCATGTCTTACCCAATTCACTTTTACTTACCGGCCTTCAGACGAACCACAAGGTCTGCAGTCCGTTCGATGGAGGCGAAACGAGCGGCGTTCGTGTGTTGTGCGATGTCAACGCACGTTAAAGATCCCCAAGGTGGCCGAAATTACTCCGTAGCCCTCCATTACGGTTCCCCTTAATCTCTTTCCACTTTCACTCGCACCTTGCTTCCTTCCCTTACGGCGCTGTTCAGTGTCCACAGAAACAAGTGTGACAGATACTGCGCCTTTCCCTTCCTGTGAACCAATTATTATTATCTGACATTTGTTAGATACCATTGACCTGACCACCAGAATTTCTTGTGTGCATGAATTAACATGGTTGCAGCTCAAGCAGGAGTACGTTTGGCTGGCACTAAGCTGATATAGGTAACACTCTCTGGTCTATTCAGCACTGCAAAACGGGACTCATTCTTTCTGGCTATGTTTACCATTCCAGCGTTTTTTTATTGTTCTTGTCGTTTCATTAAAGGTATACATCTTATCTGCCCTTTCTCCGAGCAAGAGGATAGCGCAATTTCAGCAGATGTCCTGAAATCTTTTCCAGTCTTTTTTTTTTTTTTTTCGTTCATTGCCCCCTGGTAAGCAACAAACAAGGCTATTGCGTACGTCTCCTGCAGTCGTCACTCTCCGCCAGTGTACCTCGAAAAATACCATACTGCAGTCGAATCTCTGCAATTCAGTTTCGATGAGTGATTTGTTTGCATTAACCAGCGTTTCAAGTAAACGGAGCCCGATTGGAACGAGAGGGTGATGGATACAGGCAGAATGCTTCAATCAGTACGTTTATTTACTAAACATGGTCATTAACTTAATTAAAAATTAAATTAAGATGTTTGCTGTGTTTGTGAAATTGGAGTTTGTCCTGCAAATATTGCAGCCAAGAAAAAAATATATAAAATATTGTTGCGCGTTTTACAAGACCCGCAGATGGCAGTCTGACAGGCGGCTTCGCATTGTAACTCTGCGCCAGCGGGCGCGTCCGGCGTAGATCGCTCTGCCAATACGCGCTTTGAGGCCGGATGACTGCGCGCATTGAGTACCGACGCGGCGGCTATCAGCGAGGTCACCGTTGAAGCAAAACTGACAACGAACCGCCGCGCGCCCATCTGGCTGTGAAGTGATGCCGGACGAGTGAAAAAATCTCTGGGTGGATCGACATTTCTGTGCCTTCTAACGCACGCTACAAGTTTCTTTAATCATTTTTTTTTCTCGGCTATAGTATCTGGAGGGCCAGCTCCAATTCCACAAGTACAACATATTCCCCTAAAATATCTGCTTCTGCCTCTTATCTGGTATTCGCCGTAGCCCCCGCAATACGACCCTATAGGGCTGAAATAAATGTAGAGCCAGTTAGTTGCCTTTGTCTTAAATTTTTTTACAATATAAAAACAGCCGGTATAGTTCTCTATAGGGGCCGATATAAACTTGAATGCCTCAGAAACGATAGACTTGCAACCGTACAAACGGTTTTAGCCAGCTATAACAATTGTTCATGCATGTAATGAAGGTATAACCAGCAAGAGTACAACTGTCCGTAACAGCCTATAACAACGTGAATTTTTACAACGGTATGGCCCCCCTAACCATACACTTGAATTCAGGCTGCTAGAAGAAAGGGATATTCCTATCGTAAGAGTACTTTTTTTCTAACTCTAAAAGAGCTCGAGCTGCCCAGGCGAATATTGCAGCGAAGCCAGACGAAGCCAGCATCAAGAGAGCGACAACTTTCTTCGTATTCAGACGCAGCATAGCGCCGGCCAGTGGCAACGACGAAAGCAATGAAGGTTTACGCACTATACTATAAAGACATTGAATAGATAAAGCACCTGGGAGTCGTCGTAATCGCCGAAACCTTGGTTTGAATGCATATAATTGGAGGCATGCATATTTGTCGTCGCTTTGAATCCCTGTCTCAAGTTAGCCGCGAACTTGACTAACAGATGTATGCTATAAGCAACGAGAAATTTTACGATATCCTGGAACGCTGTGCGACAAATGATTGCGTCACAAATTTGATACTAATATCGGGAAGACACAGAGCTGAAGATACTGTATTACGCCTAGTGACCGACGTAATCTATGAGATTACACCGCTCCGCCCAAAGTCACCGTCCGCTACACACACTTCCGAAATAGTGCATGGGGCCCTACTCAAGCCGTATTATTCTCACTCCACCCCGATTGCCTGACACGTGCCGGGACGTTGTTTTTGTCGCTGACGAAGACGACGACCGGGGAACGCGTGAACGATGAAGTGTTGTTATAGAAGGCGGCGACGCTGACAGTGTGGATGCTGGACGACCCCTGAAGTCTATGCGCCGAGTTCCGCCGATCGCAGCGAAAGTCTCGATCAACACTTCCCCATAACAATACGTACTATCGATTCGAATCGCTATTGCAAGCTGACCTCTGACTTGACTAGCAGCTGTATACTATAAGCAAAGCAAAACTATATGACGTGAGCCAAAATATTTTGTAGTGAACATTTGCGTAAAAGTTTTCATATGGAATGCAAGACGCTTGCGCCACACAGACGTCCGCCTGTGATGATTACCCCATGCCCCCTCCGAGGTTTTCGATGCAATGAGCGGTGAAAATGGTTCTTAATAAGGCGAAAATTTGGAAAGCGTCTGAAATCATATTTGCTAACCCTAAGAAGGAGGAACAGATATGAACAGGACTGATAGCAACTAGCGTCAATCCTGTTCTTATGTGTTCCTTCTTCTTTCTTATGTCCCTTGTGTGTTAAGGAAGCGCTAGCAAATATGATTTCAGGGGAAAATGGACGTGTATGGTGGTGAATATGTCTTTTGAAATTACATGCATTACCATTGCCACTAAATACTTTTGTGATCGTGACACCCCGCCGTAACTTGGTGGGTGAGCTTTGTGCACTACAAGCGGCGCTTGCGTGCATGCTGTTGCCATCGCGCAGGCAGCACGATTTCGCATGGATGCCACGAAGTGGCACCACTGTAGCTTTTCTGATACGAGCATGATAGCAACTGCTACCACCACGTTTCAAAGGGGACGCTCCTATAATTAATCCATCCATCCATCCATCCATCCATCCATCCATCCATCCATCCATCCATCCATCCATCCATCCGTCCGTCCGTCCGTCCGTCCGTCCGTCCGTCCGTCCGTCCGTCGGTCGGTCGGTCGGTCGGTCGGTCGGTCGGTCCGTCCGTCCGTCCGTCCGTCCGTCCACCCACCCACCCATTTATCCATCCATCCATCCATCCATCCATCCATCCATCCATCCATCCATCCATCCATCCATCCATCCATCCATCCATCCATCCATCCATCCATCCATCCATCCATCCATCCATCCATCCATCCATCCATCCATCCATCCATCCATCCATTACTTATATGGCGCGGCGGTCTGTGGCATTCAAGTTGGCAAAACGCGGCGAGGAGGTTGTACTCTAACCACTGTAGTTGTACTACAGGCTCCACTAATGTAGCGCCATCATGGTACTCCCATGATTGCCTGTGCTCATTAGCGGGTTTTTTGCCAATATAATTAAGCAACGATTTTCACTTTACTCGCTTAAGACTCTAAAAAGTAAACCTATACAACATTAAAGATAAAAAAAACATGTTTTAACACTGCATGTTTTTACGCTTGTAAAATTTAAGTGATATAAAGGCTGATAAAGGTGTACTTGCTATAGTTTCGTATCGCTTCGTCTGCTGTACGTACTGTGTTTTACTACACGCAACATCTACTGCGCGAGCCGGTCGATCACTCCCGAGAAACTTGATTCTTGGAGTGGTTGGCAGTTTAGCGGGCCCGTTACCTGCTTCCAAGCGGACGCCCGAAACCACCAGAGAAGCCAACGCTATTGCTAAAGTCGGTGGGCCTTGCGAGAGCGGGCTCACCTTCGCTCGAAAGCTAAAGAACACAATCGTCCACTTTCACATAACATCCCATCAGTTGTTTTGCCCAGTAAGCACGCAGTGCGCTGCAGCTCGATCCGCGCCACGCGATCTATCGCCGTCTCAGGCGCCCAGTTTCAGCACAGTTCCACCATCGTGTGAAAAACACGATGCCGAAAGGGATCAGACATTTCGTTTCATGTGTGGATACTGTTTGTTTTTTTAGTTTCAATGCCTATTTCTCGAGGTCTTACCGGGCCTTCAGGATGTGCGCCACAGATACTGCGCCTTTTCTTTCCTGCAAACCAATTACTAATGAAAGCATGAGTAAGATATGTAAAAATTATAAAGAGTGATGATGGTAATTAATAACAAATACTAAGGGTGCAATAATCCATGATAATTAGTGGGATAAAAGAATAAAATAAAAACTAAGAAAAATGAATAAAATAACGTCTTGCTGCGCGCCATGGTTGCCTGCATTGGCGTAGTACGTCAGGCCACGCCAGGGTGGCGAGCCGGGTCCTTCTACTGTCTCGGCCGAAGAAGCGCTCCGTGTCCGACGGGCTGAGTTGGAATGGGAGAGGAGGGGCCATAAACGGCGTTGTCTAATGCGTGTATATCCTAAAGCGTAACTAAATCGAAACTTACAGCAAAACACAAATACCGACCAAGAACTAAACTGAATTAAACCTTTTTTTCACTGAAATGTTGGAATAAATGATATGATATGATATGATACGATACGATATGAAATGGGCATATCTCCCCACCTACGTTTCTTCAGCGGCTGTATTTCTGCAAAGATTCTCACTGGCCACCAACCTTGACCAACGTTCTCACACAGTCGCCTAAATTTGTTAAATGAACTAGGAAATATTCAACTACCAATATTTAGTTGCTCCGCAGCACAGTTTCATGCACCGTACTGCGATCTGCGACGCACGTGGCTTCCATGGTTCCCGTTTTACCAACGTTGCCAGGATGGTACGCCGTAATTTGTGCTATACTTGCTCCAAAACTCCCGTGGAAAGTGCTGGCTACCATGCGCAAAGTATCATCATGGCTGCGAACACTATTAGCAAAGAAGTGGAGAGGGTTTACATGGCGGTGCCGCCGCTGCTTTCGCTCTAGTCTTGGTTGTATTAGAGCGTTGTAGCAGCCGTACGGCAACTACGGTAGCGCGTTGCTGTGGTGCAGTGGTAAGACGCCCCGACTACTGTCCGGAATACCCGGGTTCGAACCCGACCTCGGCGGCTTCGTTTCGATGGAGGCGAAACGAAGAGGCGTCCGTGTGCTGTACGATGTCAGCGCACGTTAAAGATCCCCAGGTGGCCGAAATTACTCCGTAGCCCTCCACTACGGCTCCTGTTTCTCTGTTTCCACTTTAACTCCCATCTTCCTCCCTTCCCTTACGGCGCGGTTCAGGTGTCCACAGACACAAGTGTGACAGATACTGCGCCTTTCCCTTCCTGTGAACCAATTATTATTAGTATTACTGAGGTAGAAATTTTTTTTTAGTCAGAAGTTACTCTTAGAAGTTTGTGTTTTGCTGCCAGCTTAACGAAATGAGTAGCGACCTAATGGCTACGGAATGCACCTCCGCGCTGGCTCAGTGGTTAGGGCGCTTGACTGCTGACCTCAAAAGCGCGTGTTCGATCCCGGCTGTGGTGGCCGTCTTCCGATGGTGGCTGAAAGCAAGGTGCCAGTGTACTGTGCGATGCCAGTGCATGATAAAGAACACGAGGATGTCGAAATTTCCGAAGTCGTCCACTACGGTGTTTCCTCGTAGCCTAAGTCACATTGAAAAGTTAGACCCATAAACCGAACCTTTTTTATGGAACATTCTTAAATTAATTTGCCGCTATCCAAGTAGCCAGTTTATCTCGAGCTGTACTTGCCTCTCTCAGGTTGATATATGCTAGTAGAAATACACGCTATCATCTGCATACAGTCAATATATATGTATACATATATTAGACATGACGTTATTTTAGCTCAGAAATTTATTTTAGGTAGAGAAAGTTGACGAGCGATTATGCGATGTGATGTAAGAAATTTAGGCAGAGTGGTTTGTTGGGCGAGTTGTTTGAACGTTGTGTTAAAACAGTTTTGTCTCTTTCTATCTGTCCGTGTTGTAGCGCTGTTTTCATTTAAACGAAACATTTGGGGTCACAGTTCGGTTTTAATTTCCGCTTTTACATGTTTTCTCTTTTACAATGACAGTCTTATCATTGCGTCTTTAAGCATACACGATCCCGCCATCCATCTTTCGTTCAGATGCTGTGTGAGCTTCTCGCGAATAGTGGGAGGCCACCTTCCGGAGGATGAAGGTGTGTAAGGATGTTTCGTGTCGCTGTTATGCCTTATCCATTTCGTTTTCGCGCTCGCATGTGTCACTCGGACAAGTTTTCCCACAAGTTAATACTTTTCAGACGTATTTCATAGAACCTATCAAAAGAGTTGGGATGTGCATTATTATGAGGGTAGGGCTTACGGAATGAATATCCGAAGAATCGTAATACCATGTTCCGAGTTCCGTAAAGCGCATGGTCTACAAATTTAGAAAAAAAAAAAAAAAAAGATTGACATCAGCACCCGTGACAAAATCTGTCCGGGGAAAAAAAAAAAGAGGGGGGGGGGGGGGGCAGCACATGGTAGCAACTTGTTCAATGAAATATTTGCTACGTGTGCTAGTTGGCCTCTATTTGCAGGATAGGCATAATCAATTCTTCTGAAGCGAACTAATCAGTTTCAGGCCAAACACGACAAAAGCTTGCAAGTTCGCAATGAATGCAGTTTTACACGAAGCGCCTGAAGGGATTAATGTGCAACAAGGAGAAAATAGGAGCTTTCCTAGTTTTAGAAAGCACGCACAGAGTTACAAAACACTCAGGTGCAAAGCCGACCTTCGAGCGAGTGTTGACTCCATGGGGACTTTTCTAGTCCATATGCCCGGGTCCAAGAAAACAAGCTGCGTGATCAGTCGATAAGCACGTGCATAGCGACCCTCGAGCGGCGCAATAACAAGTACGCTTGGGCTAATCTGTGAATGGCATAATAAATTAATTCAGCCCTAGCGTAGCACGGTTTATAACGCAATTATATTTAAGGAGGATGGCTGACGTTCGAACCGTACTTTTGCCGTGCTATTTTTAGGCGAAGTCAAGGACGCAAACGTAATTGATTTCCGAGGTGGAGAAGGGCACTAGGTGTTAGCGGCCTCCCTTTCGTAGTAGATAACAGCGGTACAGGAAGGTCTTTGGGAAAACGTTCGAGTCACCTCCAGCAGCACCTGTTTGATTATGCCGAGGCTTTGTTGGACAATACATACCTTCTCGACAGCCTAGGTGGCACACAAAAGGTGCGCGATGTCGTCCGCATGCGCGGCATGTTTGGGAAGTCCGGTAAGTTTATCGGGAAGATTTTTCCTTAGAAAATAATCAAGTTGGGCAATGGAACAGAGACCTGGGATGTACTTCGATATATGGGACCAGGTGACAAGGACCGACTGTGAGGATCATCCTGCCTCATTGTGCACTGAATTCTGCACGTAGATGAAGAGTTTGAAACCAGACTGAATTCTTTAAGGTTGTTTAGAAGCTATACTCAATTTTTCAAAGGGACACTTACCTTCTTGGCCAGAGATACGAGGTGGACTTCTTTTTTTTTTTTTTTTATCACGGTGCACAGGCGGGCCAAATGCTGACAACTAATGTAAGGCTGAAGTCGAATACAACTCAAGTCGAATACAACTCAAGTCTTCAGTAAACAGCAACACACAATTCTTCCGTAAGAGAAAGTAGCCCGCTGCTAACGCTTTTCTCGTTACTGAAATATAGATCTAACCATCACACCAATTTATAAGCTCAATGATTTCGATGCATCTGGCTTGTTTGGCACATCCAAATATCAGAAACTGATTTCATTTACTCTTTAACGAAGTAATACACAAGCCGCGTATCACGGTTCGTAGTTAAAAGGCTGCTGAGTTTAAATTATCTCTTGTAATAATACCACCTTGTTTACCACCCCAATGCAAAAGACAGTCTTGCTGCAAACCGAGCAAATGAGTGACATGACAGAAAGCGAGGAGGTGAACCAGACCCCAGTTTATGATATCCGAATACGCATAGTCATGGTCATCACCCGAGTATGCCAGCTGTTTAGGAGAACCCCCCTTGAAATCTTTAGTCATAGTCATCTGGAACACAATCGTCTTGGACAGTCTGGGGATGGCCTTAAGGGGATCCTGAGGGACCCCTTAAGGCCATCGGTTCCTATACAACTAAACGAGAAGCTTAGTGTCCGCGCGATATTGCAGGCATTTGCTGGCTATGGCGATATTGCAAGTAGTGGGGAAGGCACTGCTGTGGCACCTAAACTTTGTGGTGTAAGTGTGAGGTGGAGAGCCGAGGACGCTAATAGCCAGTGGAAGTTGTGAGCAAAAAATCGCGGGCGTCATGTGGTAGTCGGCAGGTCACATGAATTGCACTGCATGGAGGTAAATTCGGCAGCTGGCAGGTGGGAAGGTGGCGTGGTAGTCGAGCCCAGGACCCTTGGATCCTGAGTCGGACGTGCAACCCTACGCAGAGACGTGAGAACAGTTAGGTTTAATGAGGGGCTTTATATCTAGGTCGGATGATCGTTCACACAATGTGGCAGGTTATGCTATGTACGGTGTGACATGACAGGGAAATGATATCATTAAGGCGGAGGTAAGGAATGCGTAAATTAACTGCGGTGAAGTGTTTGCGAAAAGGAAAAGTTCGCTCACGATGTTCGCACGCCGCTCGAAGTAAGTTCGTCGAAACACAGCGGTGGTGCCGGAAGCTTTTATGAAGGCGCCTCCTTTATAACAATCAAGGAATTGGAAATAATGGAGTGTCAGTTGAAAGATGATTGTGGGCGACAATATAGGGTAGACACAAACTGTGCATAGAAGAATGCCTCTGAAATATTTACCTCAGCATTTTGCAAAACTGAAATACCTGGGGAGCTGAACTCAAATTTCCCGCTATCCGGTTTCATAAAGCTGTTATGGATAAGCGCCTGGTCGCAAGTAGAAATGTGTTGCTGGTCACTAATTATTATATCAACAGCCATATCCCAAAACGCAATTAACCCTTAGCGCCGTAGCTCAACTAATTATGTGTTTCTTGAACAATTCGAAAACAACCCGACTACAGAGCGCGTTCAGCGATGTCCATCAAAACGAGTCACGCTCTGGCGCACGTGGCCTTCCGCACCACGCCTCGACTTGCCTTGAACGGAGGAGGCAACGCCAGCGATGCTCGCCATCTGATCGTGCCAGTTGTAATATTCAAATAGTTTTGCTCATGTCTACGCTGTTCTTTGGTTTTGTTTGCGGATTTATTTGAGCCCATGGAAGTGAAAATTGCACTGAATATAGTGGCGACAGATTTCAGTGGCTCAATCATAACGGCAGAAGGAATGCCAGAGCCAAACCCCTTGACAAACTGAACACAAAACATTTTGTGATGTACCCTTGCGGACAAAAGTAAACGGAGCGCGCTTTTTTCTTCTAATATTTTTCATGCGTTGCATAATTGAAATTTGCAGTCGCGGTTGTGCGATCCGGTACTAGACGCCAGTGCCTTTTCTCCAGGACAAATATTGTTTTCTTATCTCCAGGGTAGAAGTCGTGATTTTAATTTGAACAGAAAAGCGTGCTCCGTTTACTTATGTCCGCACCTGTACGTCGACGCAGACAGATACAAAGGCAGAGAGGCGACCGCAGCCGCGGTCACTAACTCACGAGGCAAGCTCATATACGGAACAAGTATACGAACCAAATGCATCCGCACAGCGGAAGAGGTGGCCATAGCCCTAGCAATCTCGGAAGCAAACCGAAGACAACACAGTTACTGGATAGTCTCGGACTCACAAGCCGCCTGTCGAGCCTTCCAAAACAACAGGATTCATCGCATAGCAAACAAGTTCCTAGCCGGCCGGCCAGAAGGAACAGACCCAAGTAGGCAACACACGAGTAGATGCCGTCGCTCGAGGTTTCGCTAGCCGGGCGGCGGAGCCATCGGTAGAGCCTTTCACAACACCAGAAACATATGGGGAAACAATACGAGCGTGCAGGGAGAGGCGTAGAAAGTACGCCCTTCCACATGACGCACTAAGCCGAGAACAAGCCTCTACACTTTGGCGCCTACAAACAAACACATATCCTAATAGAGCCCTGTACCACAAGATATGGTCAACACATTACAAAACTGAATGTATCTGGTGGGGAGACACTGCTATCACTATACCACACAACATGGGGATGTAGGGCAAGCCCCATAATGCCTAAGATAGATAGCCCTAGTCCTGAGCAGTGGGAGGACCTTCAAGCCGACTCGGACGTCACAGCATCAGCTCATGCTGGTGCCGCGGGCCAGAGCCGCTGCTGAGGCCAACGGACTCTTGGACAGAGGACTGCTGACTACTGCTCTTTCCTAACCCACTACCCCTAACCCCAATTTTTCTCAATAAAGTTTATCAATCAAATCAATGAAGAGGAAAATACGAGTACGCGTCGCGTGAGAACAGGGAGCTTGCGGAAGCCGATGCTTCGCGTTCATATAGCTTCCACTTCGCAGCCTCAGAAAGCTGTCCATAACTATGACGATGCTAAAGGTGAAATATCAACGAATGGAGAAAACTTGCTTCAAGCCGCTGTGTCAGAACGGCGCCTTTGAAGCGTTTTAGGTTAGGGTGCTTTACGGTGCCTCGATGCGCGCGCATCGAGACACCCTTTTATAAGTATGTTCGGAGCGCCGTCAGACCCTGCTCGATTTGTGGAATGGGAGAGACCACAAGCAGAGTCCAAAATATATTGTCAGATTAGAGCTCTGATTTTTGCGAATATGCGCCCTTCGTGAATTTGAAGTGATGCAGGACTTAGGTTTTAGATATTCATCTGAATGGTTGTATGGCGTTTATTGTTTAGTTATCGCTGCTCGGCTTGCATTTGGGTGTGTTGTGTACACACTTTGGTTATGTAACAAACAGTTCAGCGTTTAGCAACCAACATCAGGTATTTTGTTATCAGACATTAAACGTTTATTTAAATGTTATGCTTGCCTTTTAAAACCTGTAGGAGTAACTTCAAAAACGATTGCTTGTTTATTATTTTAGAATTTCGTATAGTTAGTCCTATTTTGTGGAAGAGAATTTTGTTGATTTTGAGCTATGTGTAAATAGATATTTTGTCTCGGCTTTTGCCTTCTCTTTCCTTACAAAATCGAAAATTCACAGACAGCCACCTTAAACATGAACAGTGAATGCTGTTCAGACTACCGTGTGTTGTTTATCACAAGTGATCATCAAATCCAGATGCCAAATAGGCAAACTTCAAAAGTGCCCCTGCTTTTTTCTTTTTTTTTGCGTATTCACGACGCTATAAATATCGACTTACTGATATTTCAGCATCTCAGCAGGCACAGTTAAAGTGAAGGATGTCCATATCGCCAACCTGAAAATATGCGGCCCGTACTGATGCCTCTAGCACATGGGTGATAGCAAGTAAGCGAGTAAAATGTGAGGTTGGTGCGATACTTTTCTGCATCGGACATGAGCACTGTTATTTATTGAAAGTGTCACATGGCCTCTTTCCACCACCATCGACCCGTTCAGAGTCAATTTTCTATTAAGCATGGCCGGCGCTAGACGTCCTAAGCCCCTGAACGCAGCTGGTCGAGCACACGCAGTATGATGGTGCATAAGACAGCTTATGACCGTTACTGAGATGCGCGAATCGCAGTCGACTGAACCCGGATCGAGTAACATCACGATTGAATGTTCCCATGTAGCAGCAACGAATCCAGATCGGATAAGATCGCTCATTTTAAACAATTTGCGACCATCCTGCCAACCTTGGGTTCCATGAAAGATGGCAGGTTGTGTACCACGTTGGCTTTTGGGCATTCAAACTGTATTTTCTGCTTCAATTCTTCACCAGTTCACCACAATAAGCACTATATAGTAAATTAGAATTTTCGATCTTGCAGTACGGTATAAATTTTTCGTTGGTCTTGCGGCGCTATGTGTCCCAGTTAACTTGAGCCAAGGGTTAAAATTAAATATTTGAGATTGGCTAGGAAAATCAGTTGAATACAGGCACCAGAAGTCTTGCGCACTACAATGAATTTTTGTTTCGGAATAATTAGTTAGGCAATTAGGTTAATTTTTTTCTAATTTTTTTAATATTGACTTTAGACAATAAATATGATTTGCAAAGTTGGATTGTACCTTCAGAAACCCCCATTCCACATGTTTGCCATAAAAAAGCCTCACGTGCATCTTTTTTCCGAGCTCCAAAGAAAGCCCGTGAATTACAAAAACATTCACGTGACTAGCGCATTCGCGCTACACGATTGCCTTGCTCTCAACCGTGGATTGAATGAACCAAAATCACGCGCGGCCGTGTCTCGATGGCCCAGTTCCAGCGTTAGGCTGATAAGTTGGCGATGGCTGCAGCCCGCTTAGTTATACCCTGGGACACTTTTTCTTGGCAATGGAACCAAAGCTACGGGGCCGAAACGCATCTTCCTACGCAGCTGAATATAGTCCCTAGTTATCTTAGTAGTTTCTGCAAAAACAAAGTGAAATCATAGCGCTTTATTTACGGTATATTTTTCATCGCGGAACCGATTTTCCGAAATGAAGCTGTTTTACCTAAAACACTTTTCTTGGTTTCCCTGGGTTTTCTCGTCAGATGTCTGTCGCGGGTTTTCGAGACGCCACGACTTTCCAGACAAGATGGCGACAGACGCCTGTTTGGGTCGTTCCGTTTGTTCTGGTTCGTCCACTCCGCAAGGGTTGGAAGCGTTTTCACCAGACAAGATCCGAGTCAAGTTCAAGAGTCGCTGGCTATCGAAGCAAACGAAGAAAATGATCTGCAACGCCTATGCAGCCCGAAAGCCGCGCGGTCGAACTACAAGACGGGGTGACACGTTTAAAGACTCTCCGCCTCCTTACCTTTGCGCCCATTGCCAAGAAATAGTGTCCCCGAGTATAGCTCACCGCGCTCGCTGCAACTTGCACCGTCACATGCGCCGGCTGACACACGCGGGCGAAGAAACCGCCGCAGAGATATCGGCCTGCCGCCGCAAGCCATGGCCGCAGCTGATTTTGTTCTCTCAAGCCACCGTTGAGAACAAGGCAATCGTGGCGCGCGAATGCGCTAGTCACATGATTGTTTTTATAATTCGCGGATTTTGTTTGGAGCGCGGAAAAAGATACACGTGAGGCTTTCTTTATCGCAAATATATGAAATGGGGATTTCTGAAGCTGCTCTTAAACTTTGGAAATCACATTTATCGTCTAAAATCAATATTAAGTAAATTAGAAAAAAAAAAAACCTAAATAACTAATGTAATAATTCCGAAACAAAAAATTGCCTTTGATGCGCAAAACGGCTGGCAGCTAAATATAGCTGATTTCCCTGGGCTCTCTAGAATATTTAAATATATATATATATATATATATATATATATATATATATATATATATATATATATATATATATATATATATATATATATATATATATATATATATATATAGGTGGGGACCGGTGGGGACCGGGGATAGGTGGGGACCGAACCCACGACCTCCGAATATCAACAGACAACATTAATACCCAAGAAAGTAGCAAGTGGGACAGCGGCCGATGTAGCTCAGTTGGAAGAGCACCGGACGCGATATTTGGAGGTCGTGGGTTCGGTCCCCCCATCGGCACGTTGTTTTTCCTTCTACTTTGTGTTTATCTTTCCCCTAGAGAGATTACATTACTAATTTATGTGATTACCGAAGTAATAATTAAAAAAAAAGACATAAAGTACAATCCCCAATGCTTTCCTTGGCCTCGCCGACTGTACGCTTCTTTCCTTCATATATATATATATATATATATATATATATATATATATATATATATATATATATATATATATATATATATATATATATATATATATATATATATATACATACACACACAGTATTCTCTACGGTCAGTGCCAGGATCGTAAGTTCTTCTGCCAACAAACAATATAGATAGAAGTGCTCTGAATGCAGGGAAAAAGACAGACTGCCGCTCCTCATGCTTCTTTTGAACTCGGACAGATGACGCTACACAACGGAGTTTTGGGCGTGCACATCGAGGCACCCTAGAGTTTTGCGGAAAAGGAACACAGACTCCTATGGTTAAGAGAGCGGAAAGTTGGACGAGTTGGTTGACATGCATACTGAAAATGGGAGTGAAAAGTGGAGATTCCCTTGATAAACTTCCTAAGCATTGCCGCACGTGCGGCACGAATGATACAAAAAAAGAAGCTCAAATGTAAACCACTCTACGATAAAACAACAATCACATTTAGACACCGGGATCAACTTGTGCGGAAGATTATTGAAGCCTTCCACATGCGTATCAGTGGAGATAAGTGCGTAAGTCAGACTTCCATCTGCTCTTCTGATAGAGAATTTCGATTCATGGCCAAATCACTAAGATACCTTGGGTAACACGCTTTTTTTATTCTTGTCAGCATTATTTTGTTTTTGTTTGTTTGTTTTGTTTCTTCCTATTTATTTGGGCTTACGCCTTGAAGAAACTTTAGTTGTGAGTTAGTGCTCGTCTCTGTTTTCGTCTCTTGTCTTTGTGTCCACGCGCAAACTTTTCAGTATTCCTGTGGTTAATTTTTCTAGATATCAAAGGAACCTACGACAGTGTACTTAGGAAGACTTTTGAGACATTCTGGACGCATTAGGTGTTGAATGTGAAGTGACAAGCCCTTTAAGGAAAGGTTTTGGAGCCTATAGAGGTAAAGCGGGAGCTTAGGCAAAGGTATACTCTATAACCTTTGTTGTTCATGCTGTATCTGCAAAGATTAACTAAACTCGAGAGGAGTGGACTATGGTTCAACATTTCTTTCCCAAAGCAAAGAGAATGGGTCAAACAGTCATTACCACGACTAATGTACGCGTATGATAGAGTACTAACGGCTGACAACAGGGAAGATTTGCAAGGGTTGATGGATATCTGTGTACAGAGGGAGAGAGACTAGGTCTGAAGTTTGGTAACGAAAAATTAGTAGTCATGATGTTTAATGATAATGAGAGCGGCGAGCATAGGATGCAGGAGGCCACGCTGGAGTTAGTAGACAAGTACATGTACCTTGAGGTGCGTGTACTGAGAGAGTCTAACGTAGTATGAACAATATGTAACGGTTAAAGTCAGCAGGAGCGAAGCGGTCATGAAACATGGGGCACTGTGAAATTACAATTGGTACGAAGTGGTACGATGGTTCCGAACCTGACTTGTGCCTGTCCTGTGTTTGAGATCAGAGGTCCGAGTAGGGCTGGAAATTAAGTAGCACAGGATAGATAGGCTTTCTTTGGATGCTCATGGAAAAAATGCTAGGGGGCACTTACCACTGAACTTCGATGAGGCGACCTCTATCTCGTTATGGCCCGAAGCTCTCCACTACCGGCACCTCTTTCTCTCTTTCTTGCACTCCCACCTTCTTTCTTTTCCTTACGGCACGGTTAAGGTGTCAGCGGAGAATTGTGATAGATACTGCACCTTTTCTTTGCCGTAAAACAATTTCAAACGTAGCTGATGCCTGCTATACTGCGTCTGCTTCTGTATGCGGGGCATGAGGCGTTCGAGGAAGCGCCAAGTGAAAGGCGCCGCACGGAGGCCTGGATCGGACGCCCGGCGAAGTCAGCTTCGTATATGCATGAATCGCCTTGTGACCTCATGACCAGTTATTAAACATGGCCGGAGACGACTTCTGGTGGATGTGACATCACCCCTCTCTCGCGGCTATATAGACGTCCGCGCTATTTTGACTATACTTAATTAACCTGTTAGTCTAGTCATCAAACTTGGCTTCTAGGTTCATTTTTTTCCTCCTCTACCTGATGCAACCGTTATTTTTCTCCTATCTTTATTAGTTCAGCTTAACGAAAGCGTTACGGACGGAAGGGCACGTACGTTCATGGCCGCGAGCATGAGCCATTAAAGGCTTTCGCCTTAACACGCCAAACCAGGGGGCACAAGGTGATCTGGGATGGTTTTCATCAGAACAGGGAAGCTAGAAGCGAAATAGGACTTGAACGGCGATTGAGATAAATAGAGCAAAAGCGGTGGGCTAAGAAAGTCTTCGGTTACATCTACATGAGGAAGGCGGGCAACGTCATCACGAATATGGACAAGATAGTCAAAGTAGCCGAGGAGGTCTATGCAGATCTCTACAGTAGCCAAAGTAGTCAGGACCGTAACGAGATTGGCGGTAGAGAAAAACAGTCAGACGTGCCACCAGTGACGAAGAATGAGGTCAAGAAAGCATTAGAAACTATGAAAAGGGGGAAATCAGCTGGAGAGCATAACTACAGATTTGCTGAAGGACGGGGGGGATATCGTGCTAGAAAAACTGGCCGCCCTGTTTACGCAGTGCCTGGTGTCATCGACGGTACCGGAACCATGGAAAAATGCAAACATTATCCTCATTCATAAGAAAGGGGACTCTAAGGACCTTAAAAATTACAGACCAATCAGCTTACTGTCTGTTACGTATAAGGCATTTACTAAGGTAATCGCTAATAGAATCAGGACAACCTTAGACTGCAATCAAGCAAAGGATCAAGCAGGTTTTCGGAAACGGTACTCTACTATCGATCATATCCATACCATCAATCAGGGGATAGAAAAATGCTCGGAATATAACCAGCCCTTATACATAGCATTCATTGATTACGAAAAAGCATTTGACTCCGTTGAAACCTGGGCGGTAATGCAGGCATTGCGAAATCAGGGGTTGGACGAGCCATACGTGAAAGGGCTGGAAGATATATATAGTGGCTGCACAGCAACCATAGTTCTGCATAAAGAAAGTAACAAAATTCCCATAAAGAAAGGTGTTAGGAAAGGAGACACAATCTCCCCAGTACTATTCACAGCTTGCTTAGAGAAAGTATTCAGAGACTTGGAATGGGAGCAGTTAGGGATAAGGGTCGATGGAGAATACCTCAGTAATCAGCGGTTTGCTGATGGCATTGCCTTGCTGAGTAACTCGGGGGATGAACTAATAATAATGATTGACGACCTAGACAGGAAAAGTAGAAAGGTAGGCTTGAAAATCAATATGCAGAAGACTAAGGTAATGTTCAACAGCCTCGGGAAGGAGCAGCAGTTTACATTAGGTAGCGAAGTACTGGAAGTAGTAGGCGAATATGTCTACTTAGGACAGGTAGTAACCGCAGATCCAGACCATGAGAAGGAAATAAGAAGTATAAGATTGGGGTGGAGCGCATTTGGCAAGCACTCGCAGATTATGACTAGCAGCTTACCGGTATCGCTCAAGAGGAAAGTATACAACAGTTGCATCTTACCTGTACTCACCTATGGGGCTGAAACGTGGAGGCTAACCAAGAGAGTTCTACTTAAGTTGAGGACAACCCAGAGGGCTATGGAACGAAAAATGGTAGGGGTAACATTAAGAGATAGGAATCGTGCAGATTGGGTGAAAGGAATAACTCAAGTTACCGACATTCTAGTGGAAATTAAGAAGAAGAAATGGGCATGGGCAGGACATGTAGAGCGAATAGAGGATAAACCGATGGTCGCTTAGGGTCACAAACTGGATTCCAAAGGAAGGAAAGCGTAGCAGGGGGCGGCAGAAAGTAAGGTGGGCGGATGAGGTTAAGAAGTTCGCAGGGGTCAAGTGGATGCAGCTAGTACAGAACCGGGTTAAGTGGAGTAACATGGGAGAGGACTACGCCCTGCAGTGGGTATAGTCAGGCTGATGATGATGATGACGACATGAGGAAAGTAGCCACAAAATATAGGAAGCGGAATAGAAAATTCTCAATAAAATATTTGGAAGCATTAAGGAGTCCAGCCAGAAATTATCGGTCACGAAGAAGGTTAAAGAAATGGAGAGGCCTCTGCAGGCACTTCGGATTTTTTTTTAAGTGTGTGTGTAGAGGGGGGTGGAGGATTTTGCCAGGTCCTCATTCTTATTTTTTTATTAATATTTTGTAAAGTTATTTCAGCTCTAAATTTACACTTTGTAAATTTATTTTTCCGCAGTACTGAAAGCATATGTTACCCCTAAAGAAGAAAGGCCATGACTAGTTAGCTATAATGCCCTTATTCTATGTGATTGGTTCAGCCATGTTGTGTGAAAGGTGTCCTCGCTGATCAGGGTGCACACCGCTACAGAGTTTCTCGAACAAATGGTGGTTCATGATCAGTTGAGCCGTTACTTAGACCGTCTACAGAGGTTAGCAACGGTGAATGTCATACAGCACTGACGAAGCGGACTAGCATTGTTACGTCCCAACTAGCGAAGCGTCTAAGTTGTGACTACGTAAATTAGCGGATTTACCTTGCTTCTTTATCGTGATGCAGGTCTTCTCCGTGTGTCCACGCTGGTAGCAATTAAGTTTCGCGTAACTTCTTGAAATCGGCATATCTGTTTATTGTGTTCGTTGCAGCTAGCGCCAACAGCGCTGAACTTTATTTAGTTTTTTTTCGAACTTGCCTTCGTTATATGGCTCTGGTTCGGCAAACGACTGTCTGGCGAGCTGCATCGATGGGTCGCCGCATGCTTTCTAGAGCACGAGGTCCTTTCCCGAGAAACAGCACTCTTGTAAGCCTTTTTCACGAAGCGTTACCTCCAAGAAGCATAGTGGGTTTAACAAGCGATAGCGATGACGGTGCTTCGGCTGACTGTTCGGTGGCTGCTGTGTTTATAGGCAGTGTTCCTAAGCTCCAGTCGGCAGCCAGTTTAGTTCTCCCTCTAACTGGTCTCGTCGTTGGAAGCGAGCCCGGCTGCTGACTTCGGATGGCCGCAGATTGAAATGCAACTTCAGTGCAGCTACAATGCTTTAGTAGACCACAGCAGCTGTCATACTTGGCTAGACCATGGCGCAGACGGTGTCGTTCGTCTCCTCTCTGCACAGCGTGAGCAAGCGGGTTCTTTTCTTGGCGCTCTCCATAACACCGAAGCCCAATAAAAGCCGTTGAATTCCGGTATCCATGCGGGAAGCGCGAGCGTAGCCAGGGTGTTGCACGAGCATAGCTTAACGCTGTTGTGCGGAAGGGGCATGGACCGTAGCTCACGTAATTCGTTTCGTGATCGAGAGAGGCCATGCTTCCTTGGCGGTAGCGATGAAACCGAGTCATCGTCGAAGAGATGAACAAAGGCGTTTTCATGCACTATGTACAGGGCATTATTTACAGCAAATCGGCACGGGGGCCGAGGACTACAAGCTAGCCACAATAGTAGTCGCAGCGCGACGGCCGGGGAGACTACGACGCATACCCTCCTTGCGAGCGGCACGGCACTCGACGAACGCTCGTGAAGCTCTCGGTCTCCAGAAGCAGTGGGCTCGCTTATATAGCCTGAAAAAGCCGTTGGCACTCAAACTGTCCTATTCGGAGGCAGCATGTGACGGCGGCCCGAGAGGTCCAATAAGCGAGCGCGCTGATCGCTCGCTTCAAATCTGCCGCGGCGCGAAGGCGACTCGCTGCTAGGGGACTGACGTCACGACGTCTGGAATTTTGCGTGCGTGTTGGAACAAGTTGCTCGCCGATGCTTCTTTGCGATGCGGCGCTGCCCCGCGGTGCAGCATCGGGGCTTGCGAAGGGAGTGTTAGCAGGAGAAGCTTGACGTTCGGTTTAGCGGAATCCGGGCGGCTTAACCGGGCACAACAGCGCTGTACTCAGATCTGCTTCCTCGTCACCAAAGTTACGTCTGCCGTTGATATTATAGTGGGCGTTTTTTGAACACGAGAAAACTATTTACACTCGACTCAACGGCACATATTGCCGCATGCTATTCAAATCTGTTTGTTACAGCCGCTGGTATGCGGCCTATCAGTGTGATTGTAGCGCACAGATCGATTCTGTACTCTTTGTTCATGCTTGTTCTTGCGAGACGCAGCTTTATCACGAGTACAACGAGGGAAAAAAAAAAGAGCCCAGTTCCTCCTTCAATCAAGGATTCAGCTGTCTGAGTCGGTCCTAGTTTACGTTGAAGAGATGAAGCGTCTATTCCGGCGCGCCGATCCCAATATGAACGAGGACAGTAAAGTGAACTTGCTCATGCGCGGTGTGAAATAATCGGTTTTTGCAGGCCTTGCCAGAAATCCACCGACAACAGTGGCCGAATTCGAAAAGAAGCTTCGTCCATCGAGAGGACTATGTAGGCTCGCATGCACCAGTACAGTCGACCACTTGAAGCAGTGTATGCAAGCTCTTACAACGGATATCACCTACAAGCGGAGACAGCTTGCGAGAACTTATCCGCGAGGTCGTTCTGGAAGAGCTGCGCCGGCTGCTGCCATTATTACAACAGCCCCAGGTGGCCACGCTCGCGGACGTCGTCCGTGAAGAAGTCCAGCAGATACTGGACGTTCCTCAAGAGACGGCTCCAGCGCAGGAAGCAATAACGATTAACTTTGCTGCTGCTTTACGTCGTCCTGCACCCCGATTTAACCTTCCAAGCCCTCGCCGCTACTGTCCTGTTCCCGAAAGCCGCCCCTTGGCCTCCGTCCGACAAGCCTACGAACGATCACCAAACCTCAATAAATTCGATGCCTGAATGCCTTCTAACGAGGCTGGTCCATCCTCCGCCACTATTCGGTCAGGCGTACTGGCCTGCATGGTTTCGCCATCGACGCCCCACGACTTCATCCTGGCGAGCAACCACAGGAAATCGACGTCTTCCTGAGGAGGGGAGAGCATGCACCGCCAAGTGGTCTGTCACGCTCCCCATCGCCGTGCAGGTCCCGCTTTGTGTCACCGGGCCAGAGCTACGTGCGAGGAAGGCCCGCTAAGCGCCGTAGGGGAAACTAAAGGAAGCAGCCTTTGCAGGTGAGGTTGTTATACGGCGAACTAACGAAGATCCTCCGCCGTCGACGATGAGTGACGACGACGCCGCCATTACGCTGAAGCTTCGTACGAAGACGCCCTCTACGACCACGCGGCCAGACTTCAAAGTGACACCGCCGCTACGCACGACGACAACATGGGCAGGAACACGACCACAGTCCGCGTTGACATCGCCGCCCAGCAAAGTGACACGGGGTGCCCCGGCCGCGAACTCAGCACACGACGAAGTAGAGGTTGAACACCGAAGGCAACGTGTAATACGAGGACATGAACAAGTGACCTCGAAGTTAATGTCGATGGTCGCACGGTTACCGCCTTAGTGAACACCGGGGCCGACTATTCTGTCATCAGTGGAACGTTCGCCGCCCAGCCCAAGAAAGTGACGACCACTTGGGATGGCCCGCTAATCTGCACCGCTGCTGGAATCCTTATTACGCCGTTCGGGCGATGCACCCCAAGAGTGACAGTAAATGGCCGCTCTTATCCTACCTGCTTCATGGTCTTACAGAACTGCTCGCGAGACGTGATTTTGGGCATTGATTTTCTCAGCGAGCTTAAGGCGATCATCGACCGTCGATCAAAGCTAATCAAGCTTTCGACGGACAACGCCACGCCTACTGCGACGACTTTGATTCAACATATAGCTCTAAACATCCTCCATGGAGAATTAACCGTGCCGCCCTGATCAAACGTCGTAGTATGCGTGGGTAGTGTAGAAGATACGCATGGGCAGTGCCTGCCTGCCACATTCCGCACCGAACGCTGCCGCAGACGTCGACACGTGCCTGTATCGATTAGCCGCTTAAAAGAGCACAGCTTCCCTCAATAAACGCTCCTTCTGTTCGGAGCTGTCTTGACTGTAACATAGTGTCAGAAGGAGACCGGCTGTTGGCATTAAGAGCAGTGCCTTAAAGAAGAAATAAGACGCCGCTAACCGTCAGGAAGGATGGAGCTACTCAAGCCGCCCGACCAACTTATTCTTTCTGGGAACATAGCAAAGAAGTGGGCGTTGTTTAGACAGAAGTTCGAGCTCTTCCTGAATTCTACAGCATCGACCAAGGAACGAAGGACAGAAGCGGCTAAGGCAGCTCTGCTGCTGCGTGTTGCTGGTGACGAGGCCCTCGAGGTATTTAATAACTTCACTTTTTCGGAGAAAGAGAGCGAAGATGACCATGAAACAGTCGTAAAGAAGTTTGAAGTTTACTGTCAGGAGCAGCAGAATGAGGTTTATGAGAGTTATGAGAGTTGCAATTTCACATCATTGAATGACTCGATCCGGGACCAAATTGTGTTGGGCACAAATAACCCGAAGCTCCGGAAGAAAATGCTCAAAGTGAAAGACCTTATGCTGCTTAAGGCAGAACATATATGTAAAGCTGCTGGAGTGTCAGCCCAACAGAATGAGGCCTGGAGCCAAATAGAAAGGCAAGTAGCTTCGGTGAAACAGCGTCCACGATTGCGTTGCAGCAGATGCAATCGGACGCACGGGCGGAACACCTATCCAGCGTTTGGGAAGACATGTTTTGCGTGCAAAGGGGCCAATCATTTCGAGGCCTGCTCTCAGAAAGAGCCTGCAGTCAGTGCGGTAGCTCAGGAGGACAGCTTCAAAATCCTCAATGTCAGGGTCTGCACTGTCGAAAAAAGGACAGCTGATTGGATGGTGGCAGCCAAAGTAGCCACCCATAATGTTATTTTCAAAGTGGACATTGGGGGGGGGGGGGGTCTCAGGCAAACCTGCTGCCTTATTCGGTCTTTCGTAAATGCAAAGCAGAGACATCCCTGCAGCTAAGCAGCTCCATTCTTCGGTCGTGCAGTGGGCACGTGATTAAACACTTTGGATGGCGATCCTAACAGTGGTCATGAACGATAAGTCTGAGCTTTTCACCTTCTTCATTATGAAGAAGAGCAACCAGGCAATACTTGGACTACAGACAACTGAAACGCTAGGACTGCTAGTGCGTTCAGTCGAATCCGTGGACGACGTGCGTTCTGTCAAAATATTGCGAGAATTTCGGTGGCTATTTCCGGCTGTGTAGCACGTCCATACCGGATGGTCCTGCGCGAATATGTAATACCTGTGATACAGCCGGCGCGACGCGTTCCCTTGATGTTGCAAAAACCACAGCGAGAGGAGCTGCAACGCATGGAAAAGGCCCACATCATTCAAAGGGTCAACGAGCCAACAGACTGGGTGAGTCCGCCGGTCATTGTCAGGAAGAAAGATAGCAAACTGAGGGTCTGAATGGATCCTAGAAATATTAACCAGTACCTGAAGCGGGAACACTATCAGATGCCGAAGAGTGATGATTTTGAGGCGAAGCTCGCTGGCGCTAAATACTTCTCCCGCCTATAGATGAAAATTCAGGGCTTCATCAGATTCGATTGGATGAGGCCACGTCAAAAATTTTGACATTTGCTACACCTTTCTGGTGGTATCACTTCCTGAGACTGCCGTTTGGGATTGCTTCAGCACCAGGGGTGTTCCAAAAAACATTGACAGAGATATCTGACCGAGCTACAGGTGTTCATGTGTATGTCGATGACATTCTGGTATGGGGTGCAACACGGGAGGAACACGATGAGCGCCTTCGTGGAACACTGGAACTAGCAAAGCAAGTTGGCTTGACGTTAAATGCAAACAAATGTAAGTTCGCGTGCACAGAGGTTGAATTCTTGGGTGACATCATCAGCCAATACTGGATAAAGCCTAATCCCACGTTCAGCGCATCATTTGCCGTAATGACGCACCCAACAGGTAAGACGGCGGTTAAGCGAATGCTAAGGGTGGCCAATTACTTTGAAAAGTATATTCTGCATATTGGTGATAAGATCAAGTTGTTGCGAGATTTTATCAGTAAGGACACAACTTTCAGTGGACAGAGAACCATGCCGCTGAGTGGGCCGCTATTTGTAGTGTTTTAAGTAGGACGCCTGTGCTGGCAATTTTTGATTCAGCTAAAGAAACGAAGGTCAGCTCGGACGCATAAAAGAATGGTCTAGGAGCTGGGCTTTTGCAGCGTCACGGGAATAGCTGGCGACCGATCGCCTACGCATCACGTGTTACGACTGAAACTGGCTGTTTTGGCTATGTGAGACGCTGTAGTGGAGGACTCCGGTAATTTCGGCCACCTGGGGTTCTTTAAAGTGCACTGACATCGCACAGCACACAGGCGCCTTCTTTTCGCCTCCATCGAAAAGCGGACGCCCATGCCGGGATTCGATCCCGCATCCTTGAGCACAGTAGTTGAGCGCCGTAACAACTGCGCCACCCCGGCGAGGCAATCACTGAAACTGAGCAAAGGTACTCGCAAATAGAAAAAGAAGCCATGGGAATTGCATTTGGGTGCGAAAAATCTCATCACTTCGTTTATGGAGGAAACATCATTATTGAAACAGACCACCGCTCACTCCTAGCGATTGCGGCGAAAGGAATCGGCGATATGTCGCCAAGGCTTCAACGTTTCTTTTTACGCTTGCTGAAGCACGATTATTCCCTTAAATTATTACCAGGAAAAGAGTTGCTGCTCGCCATCATGCTGTCAAGATCGTCGCCAAAGGAATCAGCGTACATCGCCGACTTCCCAGATGACGTAGATGCGCATGCAGTTGGAGCGGTCACGGATCTGGTGAGCAGCAAAACAATGAATCTACTTGTTAAGGCCACTGCAAGGGATTCTGATCTGCAGTCTGTTATACGTTACATAACTGGTAGTGGTGACCTGTTTGGCAGCATGAAGCCATACGCTGTAGAGTTCTCTCATTGAAGGAATCGTGTTAAAGGGGGCCAAGGTAGGCATCCCAAAGTCCATGAGGGCGGAAATACTTCAGCGTCTACATGAGGGTCATTTGGGCTTGAATAAAAGTAAAGTGAGAACTCGACAGCTAATTTTCTGGCCCGGACTCAGCTCCGACATTGAGCGGTTGTTAAACATTTGCGTTGTCTGCAAGAAATACGCGTACCAACAACGTGAGCCGTTCCTAATGCGGCCAACACTCCCTTACTCTTGCTACAAATTTAAAGACGGCGTCGATATCTTCCAGCACGGCGGTAGTTCTTACCTGTGGGTGCGTACGATGACCTCTCGAACTTCCCAGAAGTTGAACAACTTAGCGACCCCACAGCTCGCACTATTATTGACAAGCTGAGCGCAGTCTTTGCTCGTTATGGTATTCCGGCGGAAGTTTGTAGCGACAATGGTCCCCAATAGAGGCTTTACAAAAGTTAACGCCATCTAGCGAAAGAGACAGAAACTGTGCGCAGCGGCCATGTCTTGTTCAGTCCGCCCGCGCCTCCCATCGAGTACACTGTCAACGTGCGCCTTCGTGGAACCCGTGCTTGCACCGCAAGGTGCATTGGAATGATCACAAGCGATTGTTTATTTTTTTAATATCACATAAGTCGTTACTAGCACCAAGCTCTATTCATAATGATGCCAGCACGTTGCTGCGTACCCTTCTGCAGCAAGCGCACCGTCGTAGATGCGCTCGGAAACAATTGGTATACACGTGTATGCGACCACTCGTTTACAATCCTAATCGAGTTTACAGGTGTCACTTGCATCATGCAAAGCATTACTGCACATCCCTCTGACTGGGAGCTAGCTCACAGAACGTGTTATCACCTAAAACAGCAAGGTTGTTTTGCGTGCTATGGAGCCTTGTTAACTTGAAGGATAAGCTTATGCTTCGATGGAGGGCACGGGAGAAGGAGCAATGCATGTATACCGATCGAACGCCATAGTTCAAATACGTTCTTTGAAACCTTCGGTACGCAGGCTGCATTTACCATTGTGTATTTGATTTAATACAAGGGCATGATTACTGAAACTACTTTTCACAGTCGTACGAAATTGTAGTGCTTGGTGCAGAGAGCAATAGGGCTGTTTAGTGCACCCGAGGTGAGTTTTTCACGCTGTAAAAGCAGCTGCCAAACCCGCGGCGTCCAGTAAAGCAGAAGAAGATGACATCCCACTAGTGTGTTGCAATATGCTCATGTCCAGCCCGTTTCGAAAGACGTTATTACGTGACAATCGTGGCGAAATCGGGTCCGCGTCCAGAGCGCGCAGCTCAGGTTTGCATTCTGTGCCTTCATACCTGCTAGTGCGGCCGATAAAATAACGAAGTTTGCTCACTTTTGTGCGTTTTATTAAGTCGCCCGATGGTTCGCTAATTGACAGCCACCTGTAATTCAATTGATTTTGTAAATATACCGATTTCTTGTTTATTCCCTCTGTCGGACAGCAGACATTTGAAGCCTTAACCTCATATGAAAGTGCTGTCATGGGAAGCTTCTAGGAACTCGGAGGAAGAGGAACTCGGCTGAAACGAAAAGAAATTTGAAAAGTCAACTCACATTACTGCGAAGAGTCAGTGCTTGGTGCAACTGGCTGTGTTCATAAAGTCAGATTTATATTATATAATACTGTTATAAAACATTAGGGGGACACTTAAGCTCCGCCGTTAAGGGTATGACGCGGTAGCGTACTCTCTCTCTCTCACACACACGTTTTCTTTCTTCCCTTTTTGATTTCTTAGCTTTTATTTATTTTATATTTTGACTATTTGTTTCTTTATTTTATTTAATGTTTTATATTTTCATACACCAATAATCAGGGTCAGCAACAATTTCCTTTCCATTCGGAGCAATTTGACACATTTAAACACATTCTTCAATTATTTAAATTATTCAATTACACATTATAAATTTTCTTCAAGTACTGGTTTTTCCTTCTGAGCATTTTGTCATGTTTAAACCCTCAATTTCCCTTTTTTGTTGCTTTATTTCATCAATTCGCCAATTAATTACAAATATTTTATTATCTCATCATCGCCTATTGCACACCAATGAATCTTCACTGACCGGAAGCAGAAATTACCATGACACATTTTTCTTTTTTTTTTTACGCAGCCCCCGATTATTTCCGAGACCCGTGCCAGTAACTGCGTCGACGGCATAGGCAGGAAAGTGCTAAGCGCCATTCCGACTTACGTCAAACTACGCATGATTCTTTAATCTCAAAACAAATTGCATCCTCGCTCATTTCACCAACAAGTATCCCACTGGTAGCAGTGGGATGAGTGACGGTGATGCGCAAACCAAGCAAACTCGCGATCGTCTCTCATAGTCGTTAAAGTATACAGCAAAGGCACACAGACAAAAAAAAATCTGCACATTACAAAACTCTAGATACTGTACCTGGATACGGATGACGTTGCGTGGATCGACGAGGGGCCCATGCATGCCCGACTCGTAGGGCAGTTTGTACCTCTACGCCTCGGCTGTCAAAATACGCTTCTTGGCTTCGCTAACAGACACCGCCAGGGCCAAAAGAGTGGTCCAAGCACAGCACACTAGGTTACAACATGCAAAGCGCGGACAGAACGGTGGGCGCTGACGGACGGACACGAAGCGAACCAAAGCGAACGGATGGAGCGAACAAAATATGGCTGCCAGCGCGGGATCAGCGTGCCGCTCATAGTTGCCAGACTTACTTTTGTAAACCCTCTTTTCTCCTCTCACGAATTTGCTGTTTTTGAATTCAGGTACGAGTTGAACCACGTTACTTCAAACCCTGGACTTCCCCAATATAATGGACTTGGAGTAAAATGCATCCAAATTGTAAAAAGAATCTTGAAAAAAAAACAACGCAGGAGACACAGCAGGTCTTCTGGCTGGGACTGCTGTCCTACCGTTCGACTTAACTGGAGAACGGCCGTTCACCAGGCGAGCTCCTGCAAGGCGTCTGCGTACACTAATTCCTGACTTCAGCCGACAGCCAAAGACAACTGTTTTCAAGCGCAAGCTCCTGGATGATGGTGCTAAATGTCTAGCATGTCTAAAGAAAGGAGACGTGGTTAGGATTCGTGACAAATAGTGGATTCGCAAAGCGCGAGTAGTAGGGCCGGTTGCACCGCGGTCATACCGAGTGCTTATCGAAGATAAGTTGCTCCGACGCAACAGAAGGCACCTGAATGCGACTCTGAAACCCTTCGAGCGCAGCATGGCCTAAAGTGATGAGTCCGACAGTGAGCGCGAGCCCGTCGACGAGCAGGTGCCCAGTCCACGACTTATAGAGGCGGAGGCGCCAACTACAGATGGCCAGTCAACGTCGAAAGTAAGTCGAGCCTTCAGAAACAGAAGCCAGCCAAATAGGCTCCACTACGACCAGAACTTCAACCAAGTAAATCACTGACTTTTCAATGTACTCAAACTGGGGAAGATGTAGAAGATACGCATGCGCAATGCCTACAAGCCACATTCCGCACCGAACGCTGCCGCAGACGCCGACACGTGCCTGCATCAATTAGTAGCTATAAAAGAGCACAGCTTCTCTAAATTAACGCTCATTCTGTTCTGACCTGTCTTGACTGTAACAGCTAGGTAGCACATATATTGAAACCGCCGAAGGCGTCATCGAAAAAAATACCCAGTTGCTTTTGGAACGAGGTCTCGGCATCGCAGGAATCTTCGCCGATTTCCATAGAGGACAAGCTCAGGTGCTGGTAACGGACTTCACAAAAGAATACCAGCATCTAAACAAGGGCACGACGATCGCGCTTTTCTCGACGAATTAGCGGACATCCGATATGTCATCGCCCTCCCCGACCAGCCCGCAGACGATTCATCCACCCGAGGAGATAAGCTTACGTTCGACATAAACCCAGAACTACCCCGGAGAAGACAAGACCAGATTCGCACTTATCTTGAAAGCTACAGCGAGTGCTTTTCGTCAGTGTCGGTGCAACCAACTCCGTTAGCAAAGCCCCGAATTATCACGGACAAACACGTCCGACCTCTGCGCCAAAGCCCTCATCGCATATCGCCACGAGAACACCAAGCCATCCGCGAGCAAGTCGATGAAATGTTTCGTGACGATGTCATCCAGCCATCAAAGAGCCCCTGGCACCCGTCGTTCTGGTGAAGAAGAAAGTCAGGACACTTCGTTTCTACGTTGTTTGACGCCGTTTGAACAGTATAACGAAAAAAGATGTTTACCCCCTTCCTCGCATCGGCGACACACTGGACCGGCTCTGCAATGCAATGTACTTCTCATCGACGGGCTTAAAGAGCGGCTACTGGCAAATCGAGGTCGATGAAAGAAATCGCGAGAAGACCGCTTTCATCACACCAGACGGCCTCTTCGAGTTCAAGGTAATGCCATTCGGCCTCTGCTCTGCACCCGCGACGTTCCAGCGAGCAATGGATACCGTTCTGGCTAGCTTGAAGTGGCATATTTGTCTGGTGTACTTAGACGAAGTTGTCTTCTCTTCGACCTTTGAACAACACCTGCAAAGGCTTCGCACAGTGCTCTGGCAATCAAGTCGTCAGGGCTATAGCTGAAAGCATAAAAGTGTCTCACTTACGAGGAGCTGCTGTTCCTGGGCCACATCGTAAGCAAAGATAATTTTCGCCCAGACCCCGAGAAAACAGCTGCGATCGCAGTTTCCACCGCCTGCCGACGTTTCACATTACGTGAAGACGTGCCGCGAGTGCTAGCGACGCAAGACTCCTCCGATCAAACCTGCTGGGCTACTGAACCCCATACCAGCACCGACCGAGCCGTTTCGGCAAATTGGAATGGATCTGCTAGGCCCCTTCCAGACTTCATCAACCGGTCACCATGACAACTGATTATCTTACCCGTTACACCGAAGCAAAAGCATTGCCTAATGGTACTGCAGAAGTCACCAAGTTTCTCGTCGAGCGCATTCTCCTGCGACACGGCGCCCCCGATATGGCCATAACGGACCGGGGAACAGCAGGGCGGAGTTCACTCAAGCCATCTTGAAGAACAGCCAGACAAGCCACCGGAAGACGACCGCCTACCACCCGCAAACAAACGGACTTGCAGAGGGTCTGAATAAAACTATCGCGGACATGCTCACCATGTACGACGCCGAGCACAAGACCTGGGATGCCATCCTGCCGTACGTGATCTTTGCGTATAACACGGCCGTCCAGGAGACAACCAGAGCAACCCCTTTCTGGCTTGTGTACGGCAGGGCGTCCACGACAACGCTCGATGCGATTCTGCCGCACGTGACAGAAGAAGACAACAAACCGGGAGACCAAGTGTGGGTATGGACGCCGATTCGTCGCCGCGGACTAAGTGAAAAAGTTGTTACGTCGATACTTCGGGCCATGCAAAATCCTTCGCCGCGTCGGACAACTGGACTATGAAGCCATTCCCGACGGTACGACAGCCTCCCAACTGCGACGCGCTCGCCCAGAAGTCGTGGTGTACGCCTGAAGCCGTATTACGCGCGTTAAATAATCCGTGATGTTTAAGCTTTCTAATTTTTATGTTTACATTTCTTTGTTTGTCTTTTTTTAACATCGAGGCGATGTGTTTTAATGAGGGAGTATGCCGCATACCATTCAAATATGTAATTGTTACAGCCACTGGCATGCGGCCTTATCAGTGTAATTGTAGCGCACAGATCGATTCTGTACTCTTTGTTCATGCTTGTTTTCGCGAGACGCAGCTTTATCATTTTCTTTGTCGCGCAAGATGCGCCGAGATGTATCTAGAAGATTCCAGCCACTCACTTGATTTCTGCAACATTCCAGGTTATGCTAGTCATCGTTAGCGGATTTGTCTAAACTGAGTGTTGGCGCTTGCGACGGGCATTTCCTGTTCGACGACCAGCGTGCATGTTTGTTACTTTCGCCGTCGCCGAGTTGCTCAGTTCTATTGCAGGCGCAAGTCCGCCCCAATAAAGAGGTCATTTAAGTGCGACCCCTACGTGTCTGTTCAGTTGTGGTCTACGGCATTGTCACCACCACGTGAAAATATTTGCTACCGCTCGTCGGCATGATTCAAAAGCATCTCCCCTTTCTATAGGGTCAATGGCGGAGACAGGGACAAGGGGTGAAGGATGGGCTCCGCGTGGGACGGAGAGGTGAAAAGCGCGTTCCCCAGTATAGGTGGCTTTGGTGCCCCATGCTGGTTTGGGTCGTTGTCCTATTGCGGGTGAGGGCACGCGCACTTTGCACTCGTGTACAAACACAACACCTCCTCCCTCCGTCTGCGCCCATGGTAAGGCCAAGAAAGCCAGCTGCCCCAGCTGCGGAGCTGGTTACGAGGGGCAACGCCGACAACGACGCAAAACGCAGGAACGGGCGCCAAAGAGCTGCGCTCTAAAATAATTTTTGTATCTTCTATAACCTGCCGTCTGTGTGATGTGCCTGAAACTGTTTCATTAATTGCAAAGACGCAATTTTCCTTTGGGACGTGCTGCAAAAAACTCTAAAGAAAGACTTTGTTCTAAATTCGTACAGTGTGCGGTATCTTGCTGTTACACAATTTGATTACGAACCATATGACATGTTTTTCCCAATTGGACTTGATAGCTTGTGGAAGACATGCATGTTGGATCACAACACTGAACCTGTTATTCCACCTAGAATCCATTTTATCAAAATGATGTTGCAACTGAAATATATTTATGAAGAAAGTGACTTTCAACCTGACTGGTTTTCGCTGGTGACAGGATGTTTATTTTTGCCTGCCTTTTAGTTGTGTTTTCTGTTGTGCAGTTCAGCAACGGCTGAGTGCTTTGTAAATAGTCTGTGTACATAGCCCTTTCTGTACATAACCGCGTGTAATAAATACTATGTCCGAAATAAAAAAAAAAAACGTCCCGAGCGTGAGACAGTTGGTTAAAGCGCTCGGCTTGGGATGCAAGGGATGGCACTGGTTCGATTCCCGGTGGAGACGGGATTTATTTTTAACTACCTTCCTAACAGCAGACAAGGAGAATAATGATGTGCGTTCCACGGTCCCGGGCGTGGCGCAGTTGGCCTGATTAGACTCATTCATCAAAACACAAGAAAAAGACACTGGCGACCAATGCACATAGCGTTGGCATGGGTTAAAACAACCAGCCAAACCTTGGCTGACGCAAAGGGGCTAAAACCACTTCATGTGCACAAGCGGCTCAATTATCGATACCCATTCAGGTACCGGGTACACATTCTTATGAGTTTCCACGAACCTCGCAATGGACTTGCGGAAGTAGTGGTGTGCCGGCCGTGCGTCAACGTCGGCGTGTCGTGCAGCCATGCCGGCCTTCCGTATGTGGTGCAATCCCATAAGCAACACCGCGTCGAATGGAACGTCTTCGTCGTTTTCTACGGGTAGGAGACGATTTCTTCGGGGATCTAGTGGCAGGTCGTCTTTCAGTGTTTTTTGCAGTGTGTTCCAAGTTACCCTTAACTGACGTATTGAACCAGCGAAAGACACAGGAACACTTTTTTTGTGTGTTTCTGTGTCTTTCGCTAGTTCAATGTGTTAGATTCGCGACAGAATTTATTTATTTTTAACAATCTTCCTCACGGTAGACAATGAGAATTATGATATGCATTTCACGATCCCGGGCGTGGCATCTTTCCAATTCTAGTATATGTGCTTTGGAAGTACGACTGGCGAGTGGCTTTCGTTCTGCTGGAAACAGCACACTGGCCGTTGGCCGAGGTTCTGCGTCTTCTGAAGACATTATGCACACCTACAAGATTGTGCTGCCTCGCCTGCCGTCCGGTAATGTAGTACTCAATACTGTATTTTTGCATGGTGACTCAAATGGCCATCCATACCGAGCGCCTGACTTCAGGGATGCCCTTGCCCGTGTAATGGACCTTCGGAATATCGTCTGCTTAATTGGACAATATCAAATGAGCCATGTTTGGATGGTTACTTGTAAGAATAGCGTTTCAAAACAGAAACTTGTGGACGTGACGGAGCTACGCGTAAAAGGGCTGAAATGCATGATATTTTACCCGGAAACAAGAAATATTAAGTTGAAGCTGCTTTGGCTCTCACGACCCGTCGAACATCACCGGATTGTGGAAGCTTTAGAGCCGTATGGCACTGTTCAGACCATGGAGTGAGAAAAGTGGCGTTGTCCAGGGATGGAACACATGCAAACAGCAAACAGGGAAGTTTCTATCACACTGAAAGGTGGCGTTTCATCTTCTAGCATTCCTCATACCCTGAGTGTGTTTGGGATTCAGGCGTTGGTAATTATTCCCGGCAGGCCTCCGCTGTGTCTTCGGTGCAGCAGAGTTGGACATGTCCGGCGGCAGTGCCGAACGCCTAGATGCACCCAGTGTCGTCGTTTCGGTCACACAGTGGATGCTTGTGTCTTGACCTATGCCGATAGGTTGCGTCAGGGCACTTTGTCTAAAGAAGATGACGGAGTGTCAGAGCACATCATGGACATTTCGGATGTTGTGGACGCTTCTGGAGGGCTCAACACCGCGGTTCCGCGTGAAACAATGGCCATTATTAATCCACTGGACGTCAAGCCGTCACCTAGTGAACCTCCCGACCCCAAGCCTCCTGACTCTGCCCAGTTTGAGCATGGTGCATCTGATCTTGAGCTGTTAAAAAAGCCGCGTTCTGCTGAAGATATCTGCCACTGGGGGTTGCCGAGAAGCCGGCGGATGTGCGTCCACGCTGCTCTGTCGGTGGTGTGTCGTTGGAGTGCAGTGCGCCGCGTCTGGAATCAACTATCGGCGTCTGCAAGGAGCTGCCGACTGATCTTCGAGCTGCGAGTGACGCAATGCTTCCGAAATCATGGGTGGAAGCTTCAGCAACATCAGATGTCTCTATGGACAGCAGCTCGTCTTTGAAGCGTCCCGCGGAGGAGGAGCTTGGTGTCAGCGAAGATCCAAGCAAGGTATCAGAGGAGGAGGCAAGAGGACGACTGGCTTCAAAAAAACGGGCAGTTACAGCTCAAAAGGTCGCCAATTTGCCGGCGACTCTCCCCGCCTCGGCGGATGGAGTTGAATAATGCACGCACAAACAAATGGCGGGGATCACAGCTTTTGAGATTGCTACCCTTAACGTTAGAGGCTTGCGGAATCGACGGTGCCAGTGCCAGTTAAAGCAACTGTTTGAAAGCAGTCGTGTGAGTGTAGCTGCAACTCAGGAAACTAAATTGGCTACGGATGAGGATACTGAAGTTGCTCTTGAGATGTTTGTATCTCATTATAATATTGTTACGGACTTGGTCTCAAGCAGAGCACGCAGGAGGGAAGAAGGAGTAACATTTCGATCAGATGCAAGGGAATGGTCGCGGAGATTGTCGTTCTGGATGTTATGGTAATACCTACGGGGAGTATTTCATTGTTCAAAAACGGGGCTGTATTGCCAAGCGTTGGGTACTGTTGGAGGCGCCGGGCGGGATAGCGTGGTGGGAACCATCTGCGGCAGTACCTGGCGATGTGACCTTCGACGCCGCAGCGGTAGCATATCGGTGGGGAAGGTAGAAAATGCTGTTGTGGACAAGAGCCAGGAACAGCAGGGCGCGTCGTAGGTCTGGCTGAATGCACATACTCCTCCTTCCTCTTTCCGTGCGCGTCGTTCTACATCACCGCGGCGGCGCTCCATGTCGCCCCGTCAGGAAAACTACCCAGCGCGACCAATGGGGGTGAGGCCGCTGGAAATGTGCTGTGTGCCAACATCCCTTCAACTATAATGCTCAAAAACAAAATCCGTGTGTTAATTTATGGCGTGTGTACATTAGCTTTGGTGGATACGGGTGCGACTGTGTCTGTGATGAGTAATCAGTTTAGACGCTTTTGGGACGCAGAGTGATGTTTGAATATGACCGTGCTTCAACGTTTTGTGGTGTGAGTGGAGAGGCGTTGCGGCCTCTGGCTGTGTGCAGTGCGCAAGTGTCTGTGGGTGGTGCAAATTTTCAAGCCGAATTCGTCCTCTAAGCCCACTCTACGCATGACATCATTTTAGGAACGGACTTTTTGAAGTTTTGTGGCGCTACGGTCGATTGCCGCTCTGGGGAACTCTGCGTTGATGGTTCCCATCCTTCTGGACTTTTAGAGGAGCCACACGTGCGTGAGGAAGTGTTCTGCGTAACAGAGGATACCAAAGTGCCAGCCCTGTCTCTGGTGTGCGTCCCTGTTTTGTGCCCCAGTCGTGCCTCCGACACTTTCGACGCTACGGTGGGCAATCCGTTTACAAGAGTTAGATTACACAGTTTCGTACAAGAGTGGACGCCGGTACGCCGACGCGGACTGTCTCTCACGTTTGCCGCTTCCCACGACGGAATGTGACGCCGACATTTTTGATCATTACATCGCTGCGGTTTTACCCCCATTTGGTACTGTTGGAGGCGCCGGGCGGTGGGAACTATCTGCGGCAGTACCTGGCGATGTGACCTTCGACGTTCCGCACTGAGCAGAGGAAGGACGAAAATCTCCAGCCATTTTTTACCGCTGCAGGGGACCCTACAGCATCCGGTCCCTATTGTATACGGGGTGGTCTTTTATACAAAAAGGACTCTTCTGCCACTGGCCTCCGCTACCTTCTAGTGGTGTCCGTCACCCTACGCTCCTCTGTTTTGCGCGTTATGCACGACGACCCCACTTCTGGACAACTGAGATCTGCGCGGACGCTCTATCGCATCCAAGAACGTTTTTACTGGCCGCGGATGCATCAAACCACTGAGAAGTATGTGGCTAGCTGTGCTCAGTGTGCAAGTCACAAACGTCCCACCGGCACTATTCCTGGCCTCCTTCTTCCCTCCTCCGTGCTCTGCTTGAGACCAAGTCCGTAACAATATCGTCAGCCATTCGAAAGGATTGTCCGGAGAGTGTATGCTGTTTCTGAGCAATACACTAGACATGACTGACTTGTCATATTGTATTGATGATGAGGGGTGGTTCATATGTTGTGACCTCGCCATTTCGGTTCAGCAGTGGCGAATTATTTGTATCTATGCGCCTATTAAGCAGCAAGAAAGGAAAGTGTTTTTCTTGTCATTGACAAATCTCCTGTGCACAGATCGGAAAATTTTATTGCTGGGATATTTCAATTGTGCACGTAACAAGGAGGATCGATCAGTATATCGCGGACGTTATGACCCCAGTGCTGCTGTTCTCACTGACTTAGTTTGTGAGCATAACCTGTTGACATTGGCCGACTAAAAAGCGATAGTATATATTTCACGCACTTCCAATCGTCTTCGAATGCCCGACTTGACAGGATCTACGTTTCGGCTGGCACATTACCTACTGTGCATAGATACTGGGTGAGACCGATATTTTTTAGCGATCACTGCATGGTATCTGTTCAGATAGTAAAGCATACTAGACGTCTACTCAACCGCAGTGGGAGCTATGGAAGCTAAATAATCCCCTTTTTTCGGATGAAATTTTTCAGCGGTCTGTCGTTGCGTGCTTCAAAGACACGTGGGCTCGTGTCGATGTATCAGTCTTTCAAAAGTGAGATTTTTTTTTTTTTTTAAGCAGGAGGTTAAGAGCCTTGCAATTGAAGCATCATCAAGGATCACATTCTTTAAACGCCTTCACATTCGTGAATTGAAGCGCACCTTGAACGAACTATATGAGTTGGAAAGAATTTCTCCGGGGTCGTATCTTGATGTCAACAATATTAAAGCACAGTTACAACAGTTTAGTGCAGAAAAATATCAGGGCGCCTTGATTAGGTCGCGAACACGGAGGTTCGCTAATGAACAACCACCTCGCCGTGCTTTTAGTGATGAAAGGCAAGCTGCTCTTTCTAAGCAGATTTTAGAAATTAGTTGCGGAAGTGATACGTACACTAATACGCCTGGAATTCTGAATGCCTTCTTTAACTATTATGCGTGGCTATTTAGTGGTAGTAATAACTCGAACAGTGGGTCTGATTTAATTCATTTAAAGCAAGATTTTCCTCGTCTTGAGGATGAGCAGCGGACAACCATTGAGGGATCTATTACTTTAGATGAGGTCAAGTCGGCCATTTGTTCACTACAGGGCCAAAAGTCTCCTGGCCCAGATGGTCTAAATTCTATAAAACGTTTATGTCTACATTGGAAGTTTTTAGTGCAGCTTATGAAAAAGGCTTTTTGCCTCCCACGTTCTATACTGGTCACACCATACTAGTCCCGAAAACCACAGACGCATGTCGGTTGGAAACTTGAAGAGTACCGTCCGATATCCTTATGCAACGTGGATTATAAAATATTTGCTAAGGCTCTTTCTTCTCGTCTGCAGCTTGTAGCATTAGATTTATTAGGGCTACACCAAGTGTGTGGAATCAAAGGCCGTAGTATTCAAAATCATATCCATATTGCACGTTCTGTGATAGAAACAGTGTCACATGAGGTCAGTCAAGTGGCCCTAATTCAGATTGATCTGGCAAAATCTTTTGATAAGGTGCGTCATGATTTTTTGTTTGCTGTATTGAAGAGTGCAAACATTGGTGATGTCTTGCTTAAAGGCATTGAACTATGTTATAAAGCGACCACGACAAGACTGATTGTTAATCAAAATTTAACCAAACCGATCCCTCTCTAATCATCTTCGACAGGGCTGCCCTCTATCGCCTTTGGTATTCGCGCTATATCTTGAGCCCCTATGTCGTAGTATCATCAAAACAAAGCAGTTCGTGGCTTCTCACTATCGCAATGTGGAATTAAGGTTTTGGCTTATGCTGATGACATTGCCTTTTTCTGTACTGATAAAAAGAGTGTGACCGAGGTTTGAACGCTTTTGTGATAGTTCGGGTGCGTCTCTTAACCTAGATAAATCAAAGGAGTTCTGGTTAGGTCACTGTGGTACAAAGCCTAAATTTTTTGCCGGCATCAGGTGGGACTCCGAAAACTTACAGTATTTAGGGGTTCCTTTGCATCAATATCTCAATAGTGGGCCTCACTGGGATTCTCAGATCTCATCAGTTAGGAGACAAACCCAGGCATGGACGGGTATAGGGAGCTGTCTTTATTTGCACGAGCACAAGTTTGCAATGTCTTCCTGATTTCTAAGCTTATCTATGTATTGCAGGTGTTGCATTGTGCAAGAAACAAAGTACAGTCCATGCACAGAATTTTTGCTACTTTTGTGTAGCGCTCTCAATGGGAGCCTATGCGTCGAGATAATTTGTTTCTCCCTCTGGAGGCTGGTGGAGCCGGTCTTCAGCACTTGTTTGTTCATCAGCTTGTCTCAAAGTTTTTCCTTTTTTAAAAAAGCAAGCCATCGCTTCCTCCTAGCTGTGTTTAATAGACGATTAAGTGCCCATTTGCCTAATTTGTAGGCGCCCACTGGTCATAAGAGTGAGGGTCCTTTGTGGGGTTTTCTTAAGGAAGTTGCCGAAACATTCCATTTCCTCACTGTACGATTTTCCTTGGAATATCTATACAGTCTATCCAGAAGACAGACGACAAAAGTTCTTATTAAGATATTATTTCCTGTACCGATCTATTGGCAGCCTTACCTTCCCTTTCTAGACAATAGTGTATTAAAGCGGGTTCAACGAATGTATGTACAATCAGCCGCAAAGACTTTCTTTTTTAAACCTCACGCGTCAACCTTACCTCTAAAAATGTGGCTTCGTGCAAAAGGGACTTTTGTGCCATGGTCAGTGGACTGTCGCCTGTGTCAGCAGCCAGAAACTATAGATCATGGCTTTGTGTATTGCCGTGATGCAGTGTTTTTTTGGGGACATTCTTCAATGTACTTTTAAAAAGGACATTGATATTGCGCCCTATACTATAAGGTTTTTGCCTACAAAAGAAGTTTCTGGGGCGCCATGTGACCGTTTTGTGCTCATGGGACTTTTTAGCCTGTGGAAGAGCCGCATGACCGATCGCCACGCAGAGCCACCACGTTCCTCGAAGTCTCTGTTCAGAGAACGATGTGCTATGGTGCGAGGGGTATATGCTGAGCAGGATCGACCTCCTGTCTGGTTACATTTACTTGATGCATGTCTATGTCTCCCAGAATTTTGATGTGTGATCAAAGTGAGAGCTCGATGCTGGTGTAACTGTGTATTGACAGGTTGCGGAATGCGACCTGGTTAAAGTGCTCGAAGTACTTCCATGCAATAAAGAAGAAAAAACATCCCGGGCGTGGCGCAATTGTTTCAAGCACTCGGCCGGGGATCCAAGGGATGGAGGTTCAATTCCCGGTGTACACTGGATTATTATTTTTCTGATGACGTCATCATGACGTTTTAATTGACAGCTATAGTGTGACCGCCGACAGTACGAGCTATTGAAGGCTTTCGCCTTAAAACAGCATCGCAGCAGCCACATCTGCTTCCTGCTATCCTACAACGAACGGCCAGGCGGAGAGATACGTGACGAAGCTAAAACGCACGCGCTTGAAAGAACGAGCGCGGTCGTTACAGCGACGCGTCGCCAGCTTACTGTTCAAACACTGCACTGTGCTGAACATAACAAGATACTCACCTAATGCACATATCGCTGCAGCTCTTCTGGAGCCACCGCATCAAACAAGCCAGTAAGTAGACAACCTCCTGCACTGCCGTGAAATACAAAAGGGACGAAGTCTTCGCACGCCAGTTTCACGGAGGGCAAGCGTTGGCGCCAGCTGTAGTAATTTAGGCGCATTTGGGTAGACGTCCTGGCTGTATATGGACGAGTATCTTGTTATTCTGCCGAAGACTCACAATGCGTGAGCTGCAGCCCAAGAAGAGAAGCGAGGAATGCGATTTCGTCGATCCTCTCCATCTCGCGGAGTGTACTTCCTTCTCCCTCCGACTCCACTTGTTCCTGTCTTCGCGCCGCCGGCCCCGTCAAGTGGTAGCAAACTTGTGCCGCCGAGTCAAGTCGATTGTAAACTAGTGTGCTTGTGTCCGCAAACTCCTTGTTTTATATCAACGGCGGACGTAAAACAAATGTCATTTGGTCTTGGCAGACACTCCTTGTATTTTGTCTTTTTCGAGGCTCTCGCTGAATTAAATATATAATGAAATTCAAGGCGAGATCGGAGGACTTCCTCCGATCTCGGAGGAAGTCCTTGATATGCTCGTATGTTCTCTTGCCCATGTTTGCCTCCTCCAGACCTCTGAGCACCGCCTCGTGTCGGACGTTGTCGAAAGCCTTCGTGAGGTCAAGACCTAGGATCACTTTGGCATCTAATCCTTTCTTGTCTATAATGTCATGTTTTAGTCTAAGCATTACATATTGCGTGCTGATCTTAGGTCTAAATCCCACCATCTCGTGTGGCCACATGTTTCCACCTTCCATGTATCTCGTTAACCTCGTTTGCACTACGTGCTCCATGACGCACGACGTCAGCGAGATCGGTCTATTCCCCGGCTTGGGGATGAGAACCACCTCTGCCTGTTTCCATTCCTTCGGCACTTTATCTTCCTTCCATATTTTGTTCATGTATCGTGCAATCGCCTCTATCGAGTCGTCGTGTAGGTTCCTGAGCATGACATTGGATATTTTATCCGGGCCATAGGCCGAGAAAGTTCTTAGCCTAGCAATAGCTGCTCTGATCTCCGCTACCGTAATGTCCGCGTCCAGCTCTTCAGTTTCCGCTCCTTCATATTCTGCCTGTCGCACTTCCGTCACATTCCCTATGTAAATGTCCCTGAGCTTGTCCATCAGCTGTTTGCCCATCCTCTGGAATGCGTGTCTCCCTACCCTTCGGATCTTGCCATGCGTACCCCCATTCCTGGTGTGCCGCATTAAAGTCCCCCACTATACACTATACCCCCACAATCACCAACGGGCTTGGCCCGGCTAGTGTGATGGCTTTTCTAAATATAGTTTAGAATTTCCTTTTCCTCTACCCCGGGTTGCTGTAGATATTAGGAATATGCTTTTTGCTCTCTTGCGTCCCGTGATCATTTCTATCATAACCGCTTCTATGTCTCCCGTGCTCACGTCGTGCTCTAGTGTTGCTATATTCATTTTCACAAGCGTGGCCGCTCTGCATCCCCCCCCCCCCCCCCTATCGCTACAGAAGCTTTGGTATCCGGCCAGTTTGACCTGATTTCCTCCGGTTTCCTACAGCGCTATAGCAATTGGATTGTTCTCTCCCTGTTCCAAGTGCTGCTGTAATAGCGCTCGCTTCCGTCGGTACCCACAGCAATTCCATTGCCAATGGTGGTGTTCTTTTTCTTATTTTGATTCCTGTCCCTTATTGGCAAAAACTAAGCGGTCCATTTTCGCCATCCTATCGGTGAGGCCGCTTGCCGCTAGAATCTGGTGCATTGAACCCTTAAATGTCTCCTAAAGCGTTCAACCTTACATTCACTTCCTGCATCTGCATTTCCAGCCTATCAATTTTGCTTCCAAATTTACTCCTTAGCTTCCTCTCTAGCGTCACAAGGGGGTCGGTCTCGCCTGCCTTTCGTTTTATCGAAGGGGGTCTAACCACCTCCGTGTCCATTTTCTTCTCTTCATCTTCTGTCACCGGTGTTGCCTCCGGTGGTTTTTGCGCTACCGCTTGCGTGGGAGGCACTACCGGCCTCGGCTTGTTGTTTACTAATTCTGCTATCATTTTCCTCAACTCCGCAATTTCCGTTCCTTGCCTTTTTAGTTCTTCCTCTTGTTTCCCTATCTTCGCTTTCAACTCTGCATTTTCATTCCTCAGCACTACTGTTTCTGGGCTAGCCTGTGAGACCTTGCTCGCGAAGCTTACCGATTTCTGTGATCCCGCCTTGGGTAGTCCCGGGTCCTCCCTGGAGGGCAGGCTCGGAAACTCCTTCTGATCCATAAGTCCCGCCCCAGGTCGGAATCTCGAGGGCATGGAGCAAGGAAACAACTTAGGAGAGGCCCTTGCCATTCCCAATGCATTGGAGAAAGTGTGGCGGAAGTGACGTCAAAATTTAGGGTTAGCCAAGTCGGGCCATTAGCAACGATGACTCTGTTGCTATGAAAACTCGGGACACTAGCAACAGCGTTGCTAAGGGCCCTAGGTACGTGAGCGTCGCGAAGAAAGAAAATGTGGAGGGTAAAGGAAGAGGAGAGACGTTGCAGCGTCCGGTCGCGGCGCGGCCGTGCCGGCTTCAAAAAAATGACGTCAAGGCCTCTCCTAAGTTCTTTCCTTCCTCCATGCTCGAGGGCTTTCCGGATCTGTACTTGTTCCCGGATATGGGCCTTCCCTTGGGCCCGTCATTTGGGTGCGCTGCTCCGTCTTTCCCAACTTTTGCTCACTAGCTCTGTCGTCGAGGCGGAGCTGTCAGAGACCATGACAGATGGCGCCACAGAACGCCGAAAACTAACCGAAAACCGGCCGATATCAACTCCGATCATCGTGTTGTCACGTGGGCCTGGTATCCCCGGCGTTCGGCACGTTTCTGGGCATCGTGGATGCGCGTTGCTTGCTTCGGTGTCAGTTGCTTGAGAGCTGTAAAGCAAGTCGGAACGGGTTTGTAGAAGGTTGCCTATACAGCTTGAAGTTTATGCGAACTTTGTCGTTTGCCGAAGATGCTTGTCAAGTTTGTTTATCACAAAAAAAAAAAAAAAAAGTTGTTTCTTGCGGCCGTCTCGCCGAGATATCACCGAGAAAAGAAAAGGGGGGGGGGGGTGGGGGGGGTATTCGGGGGTTCATTTGAGATTTTTCGAATCTAAACACCCCCTTCACTTCTGGGGCATTGCGATCGTGAAAAAAGGGGGTGCTTAGGATCGGTTAAATACGCTACATAAAAGTATAAATGCTGCCGGCACATCTTTCTTTTATACCCCCGTGTTCTGTGACACAAAAATGTACAGGTGGTGGAAACTGCTGAAGGGCATGATATCGCCGACCAATAATAATTGACGCGCGCTATACCGTTCCATCTCACATCTAGTGTTTCTGCACTGTGGTTGTCAGAGCGAGAGGTCATTCCCATAGAAAGGAAGAGTCCACGCAGATTACCATAGGAGGCAGAACCATTTCATTTGCTAATCTTGAGACCTGAAATTTAAAAAAAAAAAAAAGACAAGTTGCCTGGCTAGGTGGTGAAGCATGGTTTCGTAACAAGTTATTCAGTGCTACATAAATGACACGGACACAGGAATAAATACACAGGGTGGGCACTAACTCCAACTAATTTTATTAAAGCAGATCCATCCTACATTTATACACAATGAGTGACCGAGAGCGCATGCGTGTACGGAATTTCTTGCTAGATTAAGGCTACTTCTCAAGTGTCGCTCCTGTTTAGTGTAACATTTTTCCTTCATCACTTGACAATATTTTGGCTTCACTTATTGACGACAGAAAAGCCCTGACGATTTTTAGATATGTCGATGACTTTTTAGCGCTTTTAAATAAACGCGATACAGGTGGCTATCAAGAAGTCGCAAAAGACATTTTACAGAAGTTCCGGCAACATAGCAAGGGCTCTCTTTTATGCACAAGCTGCCGGAGCAAAGTAGCCTTCAGTTTCTAGATCTCAACATCGAACTCGGAGACAGATGTGTTTGCCGCCGTTACCGCCCCAGAGCAAGATCAAGGAAAGATATTTTTACCCTTTGATTCGACCCATTCAAACGCTATTAAGGGATTCATTGCGGCTCCTTTTTCTGGAATCCGCCCTCCGCCCTCATGGCGAGGTTGCTAGACTGCGCAAATCAGGGTTCTGTGACCACGTATTCAGGGACTCCGGAACCGGTGGGGCAGGCCCCCCTTTTATTCCGAGCCCCGGCCCCCCCCCCCCCCCCCCCCCCCCATCTTTCCCACTGCTCCCACTAAAATCACTTGTAGACTGTGTTGTAAACGAGCAAGCATGGACTGCCACTGTTTTTGAAAGCTTTTTCTTTGCGTGTACTAAATTAATACTCTCCAAAAAAAAAAAAAAAAAAAAAAAAAAAAACAAGTATTGAATGACTGACCACAGCTGATGAGCAGGAACCAGGGGACTGAAACAGGCCGTGCGGAAACATCTTTGACTCAAGTGTATATTGTTCGCGCGTATACTTCTTTGAGGCGGTTCTGATGATGAATGCATTCGTTTAATACTCCGATAAATTTGTGTACCTCTCAGGAACACGCATCAACTAAACACTGCACCCATGACTACATAGAAGATGGTCGCACAGTTGCAGCATCGTGTCTGCTTTGGGAATATCCCGGCGCCCCATTTTCAGGTGAGCCCACGCAGCTTTAAAAGCGGCACTCGATTCGTTGATGCGATCGGGTTCGGGGGCCAAGACTTCTGGTCCAGCCACTATAATTTCCGGATAGCGTGATCAGGCGGACAAGTCATCGGACTGGGAGCAGCAGGGAGAGCTGGCAAAGGAGAAGTTTTATATACACTTTTTACATGTCGAGTCAGAAAGGGGAACTCAGACGAGAAGAGCTGAGCTGAGCTGCTCGTGGATAGAGAGCGTCTGCAATCCCCAGTTCCCTAGCTGGGGAAATGAAATTAAATTGGCCCAGTCCAATCAGCGGGCACGCGCGGTCAACAGAGACCTGGCCGACTGCCAGTGGCGTCACTGAAACCTCGCAGCTCTTCCGACAAGTGGCAAGGGTCAGCACCAGCACCGCTGGTGGCGATGTCGATGTTGTGCCTGGTTAACGACGCAATATCGGTACCCGCAGAAAACAGGCTGTCGACTGAGTTGTCCCGCGACCTACTCTCGGGAAGGTCAAAACTCTTGACCGAACATTCCGCGGCTGGGGGTGTTAAGCAACGTACCGGCGCGGACAAAAGTAAACAGAGCATGCAATTTCCTTCTAAAATTTTTCACGCATTGAATAATTGAAGCTGGTAACCGTGGTATGCACGAATCGGTCCCCAATGCGCTTTCCCTTGGACAAATATTGTTTTCTTATCTCTATTGTAGAAGGCGAGAATTTGGACGGGAAAGCATGCTCCGTTTACTTATGTCCGCGTTCGGGGAATCGGCTTGGTTCCGCTCTCGGCTCCCTCCATCAAGAAGGTTGGTTGACGCTCTTTGTCAAGCAGAGATGAGCCCCTCGTTGTAGTCATTCCCATGGCGGAATAAAGGCATGGCGAGGGTCGCTTCACCCGTTCCGGCCCGGCAAGGTAACTGACCACCACAGCACGTG